>NW_008824297.1:168795-173342 GCF_000699105.1 Pygoscelis adeliae | reverse complement strand
AGTGTGCCCTCTTGAAGATACCGATTTTATTTTTTCTTTCTTTGTTTTCCATCTCTTATTTTATATATGCCCTAAATATGGATGTAATACTCACTCTTGGAAAGTTATTAAACATTTGACTCTCTAAGTCTGCTTCTGGCTTCTTCCTCCTTCGATGGATCGTTTAACTCGCACATGTTAGCGCTTCAGAAAGTGCCGAAGAATTTCTTTAGGAACCCAAATGTTAGAATTTGCCTCTGAATTTGACGTTGATTGGCAGCCTCGCTGTTTAAGGGGTAGCACAGACGTGAACAACAGCAATCTGGAGAGAGGAAAAATAGTAACGTTTCCACAGAGGGGACAGGATCTGTCTCCAGTCCATGAGGTTTGTGATACTCTACCTATGACAAAAACTCATGCCGTTCACTTTTAGTACATGGAAATGGGTTTTTCATTCCCTTCTCACTTGAAACTGTTTTCCCAGCAGCGATAAATTGGTCTTACCTGCCTGTTAGGGCACAGCTCTGTTTGCTGTGTAGTTAAACAACTCATTCCAGCTCTCAACCAAGCCTTTAGCAGCTACTTATAGCAAGAGGCACACAATAGCCTTCCAGCTGCCAAATGGTCCCTTTCCCCAGGGATCAAAGGGGAGGTTTAGCAAAGCAGCGTAACAGGAGCGGAAGTCTTTTCCTGTGCTGAAGCTGCCCTTCCCTGCCTCAAACCAATCTGCCTTTGTTGTGGAAAGGCTTGCGGAGGGGAGGCTGCAGGCCTCTGCCAGTAGCAGGGAGAGTCTGGGAGTAAGCTGATGCCTTTCCTCCCGGGGGCCAAGGCCCCCAACAGCTACTCCGGCGGGTAGGTACCTAAGGCAGGTACTGATCCGTCCCTGGTGTTGGCCTGTGCAGTGCACTGGGAAGACTTCACTTTCATTATTGTCCTGTAAAACAAAGCTGGTCTCTCCCAGGAGGAGGAGAGCCTGGGGGGGGGACATCTGCCCCAGATTCTGGGTTTAATCCTGACCACTGACTCTCCGCCTGGTTTAAAGGTTTGGCATGTCTGTGTATCCTCACAGTCAGCAGCTCCTCTGTGAGGACCCACTTTACCTCTGTGGCCAGCTCTCGGGACACCTGTAATGCAGCTGCCTTCTTTGCACCTTTAAAGCTAGTGGGCTTTGAACTGGAGGTGCTGACCCCATGCTGCCACGTGGTGCTGGATTGCACTTGCGGAAGGCTTTCTGGAGAAGACCTTTCCAATTTTTATAGCAGCTGAATAGCTTGGTAGCTCTAAGGATCCAAGCCAAGGAAGCCCACATGGGAAGGCACCATCCATCTTGCTTTGACATCTGTCAAGGCTTGGCTGGACTTGAGATTTGTTAAGTGGAATTGCACTGTATCGTGTGCCAAGGATCAGCCTCAATGAAGTCCATGGCGAGGCTTTCCTGCCACGTTTGCAAAGCTTGCCGGGGCTGGGGGAGCTGCTGAGGGAATCCATCAGACCCCAGCAGGGTAAAGCACGCATCCTTTCTCACAAGCTGTTGCTCATGAGCATGTGTTTTTGGCGGTTGTTGGCAGCCGAGCGCTCGCCAGGAGCTGCTGTTGCCTTTCCCTGCCCCGCTGGGGCCCGCGCTGGAGTCGCCCCTTGTCCTCGAGGAGTTGGTTTTGCTCTGAGTGAGTGGCCTTAATGCGTTCAGAGGGTCTGGGCTCCCCCGGGCCCCGAGCTGGCTGCCTGTGCGGAGAGATTAGATGGGCCCTGCTGCCAATTCCTGCCCGACCTCCAGGAGCTGTGCCAGCGGATTTGCTGGAATAAACTCCCAGCCGCAAACCCTTACATCCATGTGGACTCTCTGTGTGTATTTTTTAATATGAAATAAAATGCTGAATCTTCCTGTTTACATGCTGCACAAAGTGGAGCATCATCAGATACTGGCTCTTTCCTTTAGGGCCAGACGGTGGTGGATTTACACGGTGTTCCTCAAAAGTCTTTCTCTTCTAATTCCCCCTCTCCCGTCAAAACTTTAACCATCTCACTGAAGGTGAGTGACGTTTGGATGCCCTCCCTGCGGGAGAAGGGGATGCTGCTGGTGGATAGGCCAAAATGTCACAGGCATCCTGTCAGCAGTCGTTTCCTAGAGTAAATGTGCACCAGCAAAACTCCTGCGATGAAGCGCCCAGCTTCTCACCGGTTGGGTTATGGCTCTTGTCCCGGCTGGGACACGATGTCCTCCTACATGGAAAGAGGGGAGGAAGGCAGCAGGGACGTGGGTGCAGGGATGGGAGTCTGCCCCGAGGATGGCTATTGCCTGCGTGCTCCTGGGGCAGCCCCAGCTTGGTGCGAGGGGGAGTCCTGGCTCAGTGCAGGCAGCCCGCGGAAAAAAGGACTTAAATATCTCCTTGTTCACCTTTCTGTGGGTGGCCTGCTCCTTCCTTCCTGCTTAAGTCCTTACTGCAGTTCATGTCTAGGGGGAGAGAGGGGAACCTTTCTTTGCGGGGAGCCCTGGGTTCAGCCCGGGGCAGAGCGGGACCTGCCCGAAGATGAGTTTTCCTTGCCTCCGCCGGCTGTTCACCTTCCTCTTCCATTGGCCGGGGCAAGGTCCCGCACTTGGGTGCTTTGATTGGGACCTAAGTGCTGGGAGCGTGCTTTCTGCATCGAAGGCAAAGCTTCTCTTTGAAATCTCGGCTGCTGAAGGACGGCGAGTGCACGGGCTGCAGCACCTGGGAGCAAGGGACGGGAGAGCGGCCCTCCCCGCGTTGGGCCAGGGAGCAGACATGCGCGGACCGAGCTGGAGCAGCTGGCAGTCGCCGTGTGGTGCGAGCCAAGGCTGGGACATCCCTCGGCTCCGGTGGCTCTGCCTGGGCAGGTGGCAGCAGCTGGCAGGGGAAGCAGATGACGGGGTTTTCCTGGAAAGCTTTCTGTCTGTCTGCTCTGCTGCGGGGGCAGAAGCAGTCCGGGTGAGAGTCTGGCCCAGCAGAGCGGCAGCACGCTGTTACGGGCTCCTGTCCCTGCCTGCGGCCTTCCCCCTACTCTTCGTCTCCTTCCTATTAAGTGGGTCCTGACACAAAGCACAGAGCTCTGATCGCAGAGATCATATGCAGGAATCAAAAAAAATCTGGGCCAAACTCTGCTCCTTGCTCTCTCTGCCTCCCGTTCTGTATCTCCCTGGATGTCTTGGGCCAAATGTTGTCGTCTTTGCAGAGGGATTACACCTCCAGGGCAATGCTAATCCTCTGCAGCTGCTGTCTAGCGTGGGGCCGGCGGTGCTGGAAGTGAGGGAAATATTTATTTTGAGTTTTGCCATTGGCCACTGCCCAGGAAAAATGAGTGACCGTACTGGGGACTTTGGCCACTTCCACACGCAGGGAGAGCTGATCTTCCTGCCCCGCTGGCGCCTGCGGGAGAGGGGTGAGAGCTTCCCCCGGCAGGCTGCAAAGTGGGACCACCCAAGCAAGATTTTATTTGGATGAGGGAGCGGCTGTGCACCCTGCGGGCTACCCTGGGACGTGATGGGGAAAGCCTCGGAGCCGCTAGAGGTGAGAAGATGATGGATGCTAAGCTGTGCTGAAGCAGACCTGCAGGCCGCCTGCTCCACTGTCACCTCATGTGTTGCCCCCTGCGGCCCCAGGAATGACTTTTCCTCCCCGTGAGACAAAGGGCCCGGCACCGTGGGGAGTGGAGCTGGCGGTTGCGAGGGGAGGCGGCGGGCATAAGCAGCGCACACGTGTGCCGGGCTCAATGCAGCCGGCGGGCGCATCCCGCCCGCAGCAGGGCTGTGCTGGCACTAACCCCTGCCCAGGCAGCACCCGGAGCCTCAGTCCTGCCTGCAGCGCGCGCGGGCGGCAGGTTCAACCCCTCCCAGGGCCTCGCGGCTCTTCCCTCCGTCCGCAGCGTTGTTTCCTCCGGCCTTGAGGCCGGCCAGTCGCTGCTCGGCGTATCCCGGCCCCAGCTCTTCCTCTGCGCCGAGCCCAGCTTCCTCTCTGCTTTCCGGGTCCTCTCCTCAGTGGCGCACAGGGGATCGTGCCCTGGCTTGCAGAGGAAGAGGAGGAAGCAGGAGGAAGCACGGTTTCTCCTGTGCCAAGCGGGCTGAGAAAGCCCCTGCCAGCCCTGGTCACCCCCATCATCCACACTCCAGCAGTGTGTGGAGTCCCATCCTGCAGCGGCCAGCACCGCCCCGGCAGGGCCTGGAGGACGCTGAGCTCCCAGGGTCTTTTCCAGGTCGGGCTTCTGCAGCTTATTTTTGGGACGCTGGGAGCTGCCTGGTGGGGGTGGATCCTGGCAGGGCCGCCTGGTGCCTGCCAGGGCCAGGCTGAGCGGGACTCGCAGTCCCCCGAGCCACCAAAAGCCCTGTCCCTTGCGGCAGGTGCATCCCTGCCCTCCCCGGGGTCTTGCGTCTGTGGGTGGCCGGAGGTGAGCCGACCCTGCTGTAGGTATGCAGGGCAGAGCGGGAGCCTCCAGCAAAGAGCCTGGGCCCTGCCGAAATACTGGGCTTTGTCTCTAGCAGGGTCCCTGGTTGCTGTTCATGAGCGTTTCCAGATGGCCCCGGGGCGCCTGGCACCAGCTCCGCTGCAGCATCCGGG
>NW_008824297.1:165036-165796 GCF_000699105.1 Pygoscelis adeliae | reverse complement strand
GGGGGGTGGGTGGGCACCCCCCCTTTCCCGAGGCTGGAGCCATCAAGCAACAATGGGGCGAGAGGGGCCGAGGCCGTGGGGAGGGGTAAGGGGAGGGGGAGGTCAGGTCCATCGTTAGCACCATGGTGGTGGGGCGGTTTGGGGAGGGAGCCAGGGTCAGACCCACTCCTGCAAGGAGCGCTTGCAGTACAAGAGCATTCGGGGCGTGCCCTTCCTCTGCATCTGGACGATGACATAGATGAGGCCGAGGATGCAGAGCAGCAGCACCAGCAGCACCAGCACCATGACGACGCTCATGGTGCGCGTGTACTCGTCAATCTGCACCACCACGTCCACGTCCCCGCCGGGCTGGTGGCCGCCCTCGCCGTAATCCTCCTCGTCCTCCTCCTCTTCCTCCTCCTCCTCCTCCTCTTCCTCCTCCTTGCCTTCAGCCCGCCCGTCCCCGTCAGGGTTGAAGGGGGGTCGGTCCCCATCGGGCCAGCGGGGATGGGGGGCTGGGAGCAGCTCCGTGTGACAGCCCATGAAGTCCCGTAGGATGGATTTGGGATATCCCGGCTCTGTCCTGAGCCGCTCATTGTCGAATTTCCAGTACTTTGTGCCTCTGTAGAAGTAGGTGGAGGCTGGGGGGGTAGAAGACGGAGGTGAGGGGTAAGCGGGCAGGCGCAGGGCACCCCACAACCTGGGCACCCCTGCAGGTACCTGGGACAGCAGGTTTTGCTCCGGGACCAGTGAAACCCTTCAGAAAGGGCTTCACCGCTGA
>NW_008824297.1:162637-164398 GCF_000699105.1 Pygoscelis adeliae | reverse complement strand
CAGGGGCTGGGGGGGTCACGACCCCGGCGGCCCCCTGCCATTCCCTTTGGGATCAGGCAGCGGCTCCGGCTGGGAAGGGGGATCGGGATAGGATGAAGCCCACCAGCTCTCAGCAGCTTGGGGGGACACTGGGGTCCCCCCTGCACCTTGGCCCTCCCACCCAGCTTCCCCGCTCTCACCTTTAAAGAAGACGAACCGCCCGTCATGCCTCTCGTAGGCAGCATCGATGTCCCCGGGGAGGCCCCGCCAGAAGTGCCCGATGGGCATGGGGTAGTTGTCCAGCACCCGGTTGTGCCGGACCCTCCAGAACCACCGGCCCTGGTGGGAAACGGGGTGTTGGCAGAGGATGGGGGGGGGGACACAGGGACACAGCACCAGGGCCAGGCATCTTGCCGGGGGATCCTCCCACCCAGGGACCCACCGCATCCCCGGGGAAGGGGCAGGAGGGGGTCCCGGCAGGTACCTTGAACACAAACATCTCCCCACGCAGCACCGCCACCGTGTCAAAGTTCCCGTCGCAGATGTCGGGGCCGTACTGGTCAGGTCGGTCTGGGCTGCCAGGTTTGGGGGGTCGCTCCGGTTTCCCCGGGGGGGGCGGTTTAGGGGGTCTCTGGTCTGGCCTGCCAGGTCTCCGGGGTGTCACGGTGGGCAAAGGCTTGGTGGGCTGAGGGTGCCCGTCCGCGGTACCTGGATCGGGCGGGCGAGAGAAGGGATGGAGTGACGCAGACTAGCAGGGCCCGTGCCTCAGTTTCCCCACGGATGGGCCCAGTATCCCACCTCCGGGCTGATCCCCCACCCAGCTCCTCACCGTACAGCTGCTGGATGCCCTTGAGATCATCCTCGGGCAGCTGGAAGTTCTCTGTGTCCATCCACTGGTAGAAGGGGGCCATGATAGCGCTGGGGTTGCTGGAGTGCTCCAAGCCAAGCGAGTGCCCCAGCTCGTGCACGGCCACCAAGAAAAGGTTGTTCCCTGCAGGGAAAGGCACCATCAGCAAGACGGGGTGGAGGACACGACGCATGGGGTGGGTCCTTGGCCCCAGCACCCTGTGATGAGGGTGCTCCGGTGCGAGCTGCCTGCATCACCCATGGTGGAGCTGCTCTCTGTCACTCCTGCCCACACCAGCGCATCCCCCTGCCCTCAAACCCAGGAGCCCACCAGGCTCCTCTGGTTGCCTTCACCACCTCAACTCACCAGACACATCTGTGTTCTCCAGCGTCCAGGGCTCATCCGAGTCGAAATGCGTGTCCCCGCCCATGCCAGGACCGGGAAAATAGGCATGAGCCAAAAACCCCCCAACGCCGTCGAAGGGGGAGCTGTCTCCGTGGAAGCCGGAGGCGAAGAGCACCATGATGTCGGCCTCCTTCTTCCGCTTCTGCCGGATGTCCTCGTAGGGCACCTCCCGGAAAACCAGCGGCGTGGCTTGCTCCCACACCCGAAAAGCTCGGCGGACAGCCTCGTACGAGTGGTACCGACCCAGCTTCTCCGTGTAGTTTTGGATGCTGTGGGTACAGAGCTCACTGAGGATGGCCCGGGACAGCGCTCGCTCCCTGGGGGGGGTCCATGGCTCTCCATGGGCTGGGGGGGTGGGAAGCTCTGGAGATGCTGGGTACCTGAAGGTGAGATGGCTCTGGCTCCAGCGCCGCCCCGTCAGCGCGTACCGCTTCCGCCGCATGTTGGACTTCATCCGTGCCCCAAACTGGTCCGGGACCCCGCAGCGGGGACGTTTCATCCACCTGCCGGGCGGGCATGAAGGCAGGGCT
>NW_008824297.1:154643-159936 GCF_000699105.1 Pygoscelis adeliae | reverse complement strand
TCCCCCGTCCCCGAAGGCAGGAGCGGGGTCCCTGACACCCGCCGGAGTTACAAAACAGGGCAACGTGCCAAGCCGGGCCCCACCGGGGAGGGAGCGGGGCCGCTGGTTGAGCATTAACCTGGCACTGCTGGACTCGGACCACGGAGAAACCGGTCGTGCCGGAGCCAGTTTCACTGGAAGTCCCCAAGGGCTAAATATATCAATTTTTGTTTGCTTTTCCTTCCCCAAAAGAAAACTCCGGGTGTAGTCACATGCCTTAACACGCAGATCATAGGATCATCGAATGGTTTGGGTTGGAAGGGACCTTTGAAGATCGTCCAGTCCAACCCCCCTGCCGTGGGCAGGGACACCTTCCGCTAGACCAGGTTGCGCAAAGCCCCGTCCAACCTGGCCTTGAACACTTCCAGGGAGGGGGCATCCACAACTCCTCTGGGCAACCTGCTCCAGTGCCTCACCACCCTCACAGTGAAGAATCCCCAATCCCAGAAACTAACTGGCAACAGACCCAACAGAATTTTGTTACGGATTTTGAGAACCAGCTATCGCAGGGGTGTTGGCAGACATCACGACCCGTGCCGGGATGCTCCCACGGCCGCGAAGCCCCCAGGCTCTCCCGCGTGCGAGGACGGGCAGCGCAGCACTGAGCTCACAGAAGCGCTTGCAGGTATTGCCTCATTTGAAGTCTGTGGGAGCTGGGCACGTCTGAAAGGGAACGGCTGAAATATACCACGGAAACAATTTTATGACATGAGGAGACAGATTTTTACTGCTCAGAAGTCCCAGAGTCTTTCATCAGACAGACGTGGAATGAAAGATTCAGGGCAGCACGTTGTCATCCTGCTCCGAATACCTGAGAGGCTGCAGCCGACCTCCCCGCAGGAACAAAAAGATTAAAAAAGAGCTTCTCCCAAGGGACAAAGTCCAGCCCCGCTGTCCCCAGGGTCATCACGGCACCGGGGGTGCTGTTCCCACGGGGCAAAAGCGTGGAGCCTGGGCAGGAGCTGCCACCCCTTGACTCACCCGTGGGCACTGCCCTTCCAGCTCAGGCAAAAGCTGACACTGCCCTCTCTTGGGCTGCCCACACACAGCAGCAAGCTTCTCAGGAGACACAGCCCACCAAAAAAGTCCTGGGCTTACGGCACGCACAATCTTAAACCAAAGCTCTTCTTTTAGACCCAGCCTGGAGCACTGAAACACAAGGGGTTTCCAACCTCTCCCCTCCAGATTTCATCTTCTGCTGTTTGGCAAAAGGATCAGATACTGAAATTTCTCTATAGAGGCAGCAGCAGTGTGAGAGGGACACATGACCCAGGAACTTGTCTGAGCTGGCTTACAGGAGGGAGATGCTCTGGCGAGAGAGTCCAGCTCCATGTCCTCACCTCTTCCTACTCAAAGCATGCTCAGAGCCTCCTGACAATCAGGCAGTGCTATTTCCAGCCGTGCGAGACACTCTCCCTTTAGCAACAGCTTCCCACGCTACCTTCTTCCTCCTTCCCATAAGGCATCTATGGCTTTTACAGAGACTTTTTTTTTCTTTTTTTAAAAAAATCAGCAAAATCAGTGACCGTGGGATGGCTGGAACCACTGGTGCTGACTGCAGCACATACAGCAGCGAGGATGAAATCTGCTACAAACACACATTTCTTCAGCCAGCAACTCAAACTTGGAAGTAGCCCGACTTGAGGCCACAAACACCCCAGAGATGCTGAGCAGGCAAGAAGAGCGTGGGAGGTGCGTGACAGCCCGCACCACTCAGAGCTGCGCTGCAGAACGGTCCTTGGTTGAACATCAGGGTCTTTGAGGCTCTGAAACGCACAGCCCCACCGGCCCCTACCTCAAGGGGAAGGAGAAGTACTTGTTCCCCGACTTGCAGCGGATTTGCTCCCATTGGACACGCAGCAGGAGCGCCGAGTCCTCAAACCCGTCCACGATGTCCTGGAAAACAGAGGCAGGAGTCAGCACCAGGAGGGTGGATCTCCCAGAGGAAGGAGTCGGGCAGCTCCCTCTCTGAACCAAGTCAGAGACGAGGCCGTTTGTGGCTGGAAGCCTCTGACTTCCCTTCTGGAGGGCGATTAACTCACGCTCCCCCCAAAAGCTTCCCTTCTTTCAACCCAGTGAAGTTTGTCTTGCTCAGCGAAGAGAATCTCTCACTCTCCGCCCGTGGCAGGGAGACGTGGCTGGACACCAGCTCTGCTCTTCCCCTGCTCTCCACACTGCGTGGGGACGCACCTGGAGCTCCCGCAGACACTGCCCTTCCAGCCTGCCGGACAGGTCCCCGACGCACCAGGCCAAGCTGATATGGAACGATGGGTCCTGAAGACAAAACAGGGATCAGACTGCGAGGGCTAAAGGAGGCTTTGCTCAACACACGGAGCCGCAGTGGGAGATCTGGTGTGATGCTGCCCTGCCTGGGATCGCAGAGCTAGGAGGATCCCGAAGCTGGAAGCCCCCTCTGCCAGCTCAACAGTTGCAGAGCTGATATGGGCAGTGCTGGGGGCGAGATGAGTTCCTGGGCTCCCCACCCCAGCCTTTTTGGACACCAGTGGGCAAGGCTGCCTGGTTCCCAGCCTCCCTGTGGTCAACTCTGCAGAAGCTTTTCCAACTGCACAGAGAACCTCTCACAGACAGTCCTGGAGTATGTAGGTGGGTCACTTCTGAATAACCCACAAGAGCCCCCTGCTCAGCTCTGGAGACAGAGAAATCAGGGTTTGGCCCTTCAAAATCCAAAACCTGTCCCCAAAGCTAGTACCAAGCAAAGAGGCTGGAGCGATGCCCCAGGAAACTGCCCAAGGAAGAGGCACAAGCATCGCCCTCAGTCCCACGGTGCTCTCCCTAAGCCCATTCTATCCTAGGACAACCCTGCTTCCACGCACAGCGGGGCAGCGACCGTCACGTATGATCTGGCCCGTCGCCCCAGAAACCCGATTCTCAAGAGGCCACCAGAGAGTTAACATCCTTACTCTCCTGCACTGGATGCGATGCAGAAGTCGCAAGAAGGTGCTTGCGCTAGTCCCATTCTCAGCAAGATCATGTCCAGGGTGTTAAGTATGAGCATCACTGACCAGCCCAGAGGAGACCATTTCAGAGTCTAACCTCCCCGCTCCTGTTTATTTGGGGTGAACGTTTCATGGACCTCTTGCAAGGATCCAGCCAGCACCTCTGGACCGGCAGGGAAGTAAGTGGGAGACCCCTCACCTTGTAGAACGTGGGAAGGCCAAATTCCTCCAGAACTCTGTCCACCTCCGAGACCAACTCCAGCAGCTGGAAATGCCCAGCAGAGACCTCCAAGCCAATAAAGGTCCTAAAGAAAGACAAGGAGAGACAGCAAACACCCTTTCATGCTGCAGAAAGCACAGCCGTAAGCACGCTTAGCCCTGCATTCCTACCGGGCAAATTCCCTACCCCCTAACAAAAGATAATTTGAGGAATGCCAGGTTTAAGCGTTCAAGGACGCTGACCGTATTTTGAAGAAAAACGGAAATAAAGATGTGGTAGCAGGGAGAGGCAGGACTGGATGATATACCACATAGATTTACTAGATTAACTCAGCACCTTTTGGGACATGAAAACTCATTTTCCAGGCAAAGGATGCACTCGATGGGTACGTCAGCAGAGTGCCGTGCCGTGCCGTGCCGTGGCCGCATTCAAAAAGCAGAAGTTGTCGGAGGGGTTTTACCGGAGAGGAAGCAGGGAACGGGAACTACCAAGCTGGAGAGACGTGACAAAGAGGTACCTCTTCAAGGACTGTCTGGATGACGCCCCCTGAAGAGTAAGTCTCACCCAGGATCTGCTTCGTCCCGCCCATGACTATCGTGGGCTGCCACTCCCGCTAGATTCAGCAACTTTTCACAATTTTAACCACCTTTGTTTTGACATTTGCGCTACTTAATTGTGTTCAGTTGGAATCAGGCTTCCGAGCTGACACCCAGGAGAATTAGCACCATCTAAGCTATTTCTCTCCAGCTCTTGGGAGACCTGCGCTACAATTTCACAGCCGGCACTGCTGCCAAAAGAGGTGGCCGCCAGCTCTGCTCGCCCCAGGCTGCTCGCGCTGGCACGAGGGTTTGCGAAACCGCAGAACAAACCAGACGGGAGATGGCAGCGAACGCGGCTGCCTCCTTTAGCTGCTGTGAAACCGTAGCACAAATCTAACCCCAGCAGAAAGGCCTGCCTCAGGTCATGTTGTGAACAGACCTCTTCTCTTCAGAAGACTGAAATCCTGCAGTCTGAGGTTCCCCCACCACTAACGAGGCCAACGGCTTGCAGAGAATCAGCGCTGAAGGTAAAAATTTGTGCAAGTGGCTGGGGAAAGGTGTGAAACCTCTGGAGACAAGGTGATCACATACCGCCCCGTCACACGCTCAGCCCGGTCACCATGGGACAGGCAGGGCGATGCTTCCCATCCACCCAGCACCTGGCCCAGCTTTCTCCCCAGGCGGGCAGGCAGGCTGCCCCGTTGCTCGCTCACCTGGTTTTGTTCTGGTTGGTGTAAACCTTCACTTGGTCAGCCACGCAGAAGAACCTGAAATAAGAAAGAACCTACTTCAGCTTGTGGGGAAAAAAAAGAGGATGGAGAGGGGACAGGATTTCTACCGAGCTGTGGAAAGATAAAGGCAAATGCATGCCGCAATCGGTCCGAATCGGTGCAACCAGAACCTTTCTGGGCTCAAATTAATCCATTCCCCCCCCGGGTTTCCAGCCCTCCAAAGCCCGCATGGCAACAGAAGCCCCGAAGCAGCTGATGCTCAGCAGGCGCTTGAGCCAGTAAGCAGTGAAACCATCCATGGTTTGGAGGACGCACAGCTCCAGCCTCGTCCTTGAAAGCCTGACTTGTCTGGTGCCGGATCCCGAGGCAGAGAGGAAAGCTTCCCAGGGCTTTGCTGGTGCAGCACCAGCTCCCAGAGACGACTTAGCATGCGGATGCTGGTGAAACACAGACCCCGAGGGAGAGGGAAGGGTGCGAGGAGCGCTCTCCCGGGGCTCCGCCGTCCCTACCTGTCGAAGGAGGCCAGGCGCTCCTTGAGGGAGCGGACGAAGGGGTCTATCCAGTGGTAGCGCAGCACCACGCACTGCGAGAGGCTGAGGTGGAACTCCTCCATGGCAGCCAGCGAGGAGACGTAGGTGCGAGCGCGGGAGACCAGGAGCTCCAGCAGCTCCAGGAATTCCTCCTGGACCCTGTCTGCGGGGCAGCACGGGCAGAGCCGGGTCCCTCCCCGGAGCATCGGCCGCGGATCCCCACCGGGGACGAGGCGGGTCCCCCAGGGCTCCCGTCCCCGCCGTGCACCGGCTGACC
>NW_008824297.1:147155-153402 GCF_000699105.1 Pygoscelis adeliae | reverse complement strand
GGCCCGGCTGTGGGAGGCCCGGACAGCGGGGAGCCAGGGGGAGGCGGGAGGCGGACCGGACCATGCCGGAGCGGGCCGTGCAGTGGGCCGCTTCTCCAGTTTGAAAGTACCTCTGCTTTCCCGTCTTCTCTCCTTAAATGGTTGTCGCTTCCCACCTCCCACGGAGGGATGAGTTAGGCTCGGAGCTGGCGCCGACTCGGGTACCCGTGCAGAGCCCTCGGTAAGCCAAGGTTGGTGCTTCTTATTCTTCCCTGCTGGGGGGACGCAAGCTTCCCCTCCCCATTCGGCCGGACGGCCTGGGATGCCGTCGCCGTTGGGTTGCTCCTGCCATGGTTGGCGTTGCCTGTGGGGGAAGGTGGCGGCGGGGCTGTGCTGAAGTGGTGTATCCCGTCGAGCTCGGGTGCTAGGTATCGTAACTGCGAGCCCTCCCTTCGTGTCGACGGTCAAGGTGAGCTACGCAGGAGAAAGAGGAGATCCTGTGTACTGGCAGGGCTGCGATGGGGCCTTGGGGCATTTTACTGCTCAAAATTGTGCCGGCAGACAAAGTAATGCAGTGTCCCCGTAGGCAGTCCAGCGCTGCCCAAGCTTGTGGAGCACGATCCGGTCTCAGCTGAGCGCCGGGGGAGGTGGGGACGCTGGGAAGTGGGTTTCTCTGATGCTCCTTATTGCTTAGTTTTAAATACAACAAACGCTTTCCTGGAAGACCAGGGTTTTGCTTACCCTGGGTGAGGGCAGGCGGTTTGACGCAGGAACGGGTGTGCTCTTGCGGGGTTAGGGGCTCGTGGCCCAGGAGCGCTAGCTGCCGCCTCTCCCCAAGGCCTGGACCCTTCCTCTCTCTTGAGGCGTGTTGGCACTGCTGCTGTCCGCTGCTCACTGATGGGTTTTACTCTTCCCTAAGTTGATGCCAGGTTTTACTGGACATCTCTAGAAAGACTGGAACTTTTCAGTGAGCAAAAGCCCTGTGGTGCTCTATAGTAAGGCCAGGCAGGACCTCTGGTGTAGGTTGTTTGGCTCCAGTGTACTTTTATTCCACGGTTTGGTAGGAGGTTCAGCCAAGCCATTGCTTTAACGCTTCTTTTATCTTCACAGAGAGTGCTGCACGTGATACCTGCGGGTTCTGTGTTTTGTCTCCGGATAGGATAACGTTGAGGGCAAACCTTCCCCTAAGCTCTCTGGCTCTTCCTAGTCTACAAGTGCTGCCTGGAGAGGGGGAAATCTCTTACATACATCCCTTGGGTAACGTGCCCGATACCCGAGCTGCAGGAGGAGCAGAACTGCTTCGTGGGGGTGTTTCAGCTGGGGTGGGATCAGGTTGGGATCTGCCTTGATATCTGTAAAATCTAACCCAGTAGCTTCTTGATTGCACAGGATTTGGCGTACCTCAGCCTGTGCAGAGAGTCCGATATTCTCAGCCAGTGCCCCCAGCGGGGCTGGGAGATCCAGCGACTGACAGCGTACGGGGTGATGGCCGAGCTGACTGGGACCTGGGCAGTTGTGCTGCCTCTCGTGAGAGCACGCGGCTCAAACGCCTGCCTGGCTGCGACCGGGCAGAGCCTGACCCTTTCCAGGCTGAGCACGCCTTGGCCCAGGTGCTTCGCGCAGCGGCAGGGGGGGGCTCCGGTTCTGGTTAGCTCCCCCACGCTGGCTTCCTGGTAGCTTTGCAGGGACGCAGGAGAGTTTTCAAAGTGAGCTGTGGTGGGAGGTTGACTAGAGAGTTGCCCGTCTTTCCTCCGAGACCTGACATGAGCTGTCTTCTTCCTTGCAGAGAGAGCTGCTCCCTGGGCTGCCTCCCTTGCCCTTCCCAAATGTGAGCACATCACAGCCAGCACGGAGAAGGGCCTCCTCTTGTCTTCAAGGCACTTGCTTCTGCCTCCTGTTCTTTTGTACAAAAAAGAAAAAGCCAAACTAAGCCAGTCCACAAAGAACTTGTGCTGATCTAAGGATCAGCCTCCCAAGATCCTGGCTGTGGGCTGGATTTTCTGTCCTCTGCTTCAGGGGATCAGCTACGGGGAATCAGGATCTTGAATACTTTCGATTTTTGTTTCTGCTTGAACCCTTTCAACCGAGAAGCTGAAGCTGTCACTGCTAAAATCCCGTTTTTTTTTCCCAAGCATGTCAGAAAGCTGGCAGCAGCAACAGCAGCAACCACAGCAGCCGCCGCCACCGCAGCAGCACCACGCTGGGGCAGCCGCCCTCCCAGAGCACTCCATCCCGCCCAGCACTGCTGACAACCCCTTGGGCTGTGCTGTCTACGGCATCCTGCTCCAGCCGGACCCTGTTCTGCAGCACCACCAGCACGCCCCCATCCAGGCTGGAGAGCCGTCCCACAAATGCGGTGTGTGTGGCCATGACCTCGCTCACCTCTCCAACCCCCACGAGCACCAGTGCTTGCCAGGCCATGACCGCTCTTTCCAGTGTACCCAGTGCCTGAAGATCTTCCACCAGGCCACCGACCTCCTCGAACACCAGTGCATCCAGGTGGAGCAGAAGCCCTTCGTGTGCGGTGTCTGCAAGATGGGCTTCTCCCTCCTGACCTCGCTGGCGCAGCACCATAATGTCCACAACGGCAACGCCATGAAGTGCTCTATCTGTGAGAAGACCTACAAGCCTCCCGAGGCAGAGCATTCTCAGCCTCTCGACCCCTCGGAGAAGCCCTATAGCTGCTCCATCTGTCAGAAAACCTTCAAGCACCTCTCAGAGCTGTCCCGGCACGAGCGCATCCACACGGGTGAGAAGCCGTACAAGTGCACGCTGTGCGACAAGAGCTTCAGCCAGTCGTCCCACCTGGTGCACCACAAACGGACGCACAGCTCGGAGCGGCCCTACAAGTGCACGGTGTGCGAGAAGACCTTCAAGCACCGCTCCCACCTGGTGCGCCACATGTACGCGCACTCAGGGGAGCACCTCTTCAAGTGCAACATCTGCGAGCTGCACTTCAAGGAGTCGTCGGAGCTGCTGCAGCACCCCTGCACGCCCAGCGGGGAGCGGCCCTTCCGCTGCGGCGAGTGCCAGAAGGCCTTCAAGCGCCCCTCGGACCTGCGGCAGCACGAGCGCACGCACAGCGAAGAGCGGCCCTTCAAGTGTGACCTCTGCCAGATGAGCTTCAAGCAGCAGTACGCGCTCATGCGCCATCGCCGCACGCACAAGGCCGAGGAGCCCTTCAAGTGCAACCTGTGCGAGAAGGGCTTTGTGCAGCCCTCGCACTTGGTGTACCACCAGCACGTGCACGGCATAGAAAACCTCTTCAAGTGCAACGTGTGCCAGAAAGGCTTCAACCAGTCCTCGGAGCTGCTGCGGCACAAGTGCGTGCAGAACGCGGAGCGGCCCTTCAAGTGCGCGGTGTGCAACAAGTCCTACAAGCGGGCCTCGGCTCTGCAGAAGCACCAGCTGGCCCACTGCGCCGAGAAGCCACTCAAGTGCACGCTCTGCGAGAGACGTTTCTTCTCCTCCTCCGAGTTTGTGCAGCACCGCTGCGACCCGGCCCGCGAGAAGCCCCTCAAGTGCCCCGACTGTGAAAAGCGGTTCAAGTACGCCTCGGACCTGCAGCGCCACCGGCGCGTGCACACGGGCGAGAAGCCCTACAAGTGCCCCTCCTGCGAGAAGGCCTTCAAGCAGCGCGAGCACCTCAACAAGCACCACAGCGTGCACGCCCGGGAGCAGCAGTACAAGTGCATGTGGTGCGGGGAACGGTTCCTGGACTTGGGCCTGCTGCAGGAGCACAGCGTCCAGCACACAGCCGAGGGCGCCTACCAGGTGGCTGCCTGCTTGCCGTGAGCCTGCCGCCCCTCGGTGACTTTCAGCTTGCACGTGACGCTCCTTGAGCCTCGGCCTCCCCTTCCCTCTCCTCGGTTGTAGATGGCCTCCAGGGCGTTTGGGGGAAAGGGGAGGTGCGGTGGGCGGGCAGGTAAACTTTCCTCTGGCCTCTGTGGTTGATATACCACCTGTCTCACAGGGACGACAGACGACGTGAAAAGCTCGAAGGGGTGGAGAGGAAAGGGGGGAGGTGGGGAGAGGAGACGATGCCTGTAGTTGCCTGGTGTCCCCTGGACTGTAGTTCACGCTGTACCTGCAGTTCCAGTGCTGGGAGCTCAGCTGCCCGCTGCGGGCACCAGCCTTTCGCGTGCAGCCTCCTTCCCCTGCCCTGCCTGGCGGGGCCGGCGGGGAGGGCTGGGTAACTCTCCTCCTGGAGAGGGCTCGGGAGCAAGGCAGAGCCAGCCCTCTCTTCTCCCGGGGTGCGCTGCTGCTTGGCGAGGAAGTAGCAGGTTTCCGCTGCTGGGATCTCCCAACTTTCTTGGTCCAAGCTCAGTTGAGAGGACCATTTCAGATTGTTAGCGTTGATTGACTGCCCCAACCTCCCCTGCTCTCCCTCTTTCTAGAGTGTAGAAAGGGAAAAGCCATGGGGCTGCACAGCTCCAAAAAGCACTTTGGCGTTGCTGCTTTTGCAGTCGCTGGCTGTCACACTCTGCAAGGGTTCTGAGCGAGCCTGCCCGCCCCCGTCCCTGCCAGCAGCACGGGGAAGAGTAGCAAGTGCTGTGCCGCTACCGGAGAGCGTGGCGAGGAGAGCCTCCGTGCCCTACTCCTTGCCAAGAGCCTGGCGTTTAAGAGCTGCTTCCTGAGGGACCTAGCACTCCTGCCGAGACTTAACCTCCAGCCCCCCAGGCCCCGTCCCTCTTTGCACCGCTTGGGCCGTTAGCGTACCTCCAGGGGGGTCAGGCAAAGGGCCGTCCCAGCAGTTCGAACACTAAAGGGTGAGGCGAACACTACTAATAACATACAACTTTGGAGACGTTACCATCGCCAGCAGTAGCCCATGCAGTGTGCCAGGGGCTTGGTGTCTGATTTGCTGGAGGGGAACCAGAGCAAGCCAGGAGGATCCTTCCTGGCCTGCGGGCTCGACTCCACAGGGAGGGGAAGGTTAGCGGTGGGTAAAGGAGGAGTGTCTTTTTTTCCCATCTTGCAGGAGTCCTGTTTTACCCCTTTACTCTTTCTTTACCTCTTCTGTATTTTTCAGGTTTTGCACAGTTCTTGTAAACATCACTTAAAAATAAATTTCCCCTAGCAAGGTCGATGCAGCCTCAGGTGTTTTCCTCTGCAGGATTTTGCTGGCTTCTGATGACCAAGAGACCCATTACATGCCAGTTAGATGCCTTGGAGGTTGAAGGCGTGCTTACTAGGTTGCCCACCAGCCTCCCCCTCTCCGTCTGTGGAGATATTAAGATGTTAAATATCCATCTGTGGAGATATTCAAGCCCTGACTGGACGCGGTCCTGGACAGCCTGCTGTAGCTGACCCTGCTCGAGCAGGGGGTTGGAGTAGATGGTCTCCGGAGGTCCCTGCCAGCCTCAGCTCTTCTGTGATCTTGGCTGGCCCTCCTGTGAGGTAGGAGTGTTGTGACGAGCTGTAATTAGCGAACAGCAGCCAGTAAGTTGCCCGTGTGCTGCTCGGGTGATTTGGACAGGTTTAATAAATGTTGTCCATGGCAAGTATAGACAGATTAACCTTGCAGGGAGTTGGGCCGTGCCTGCTTTGCTGGTAGGGAATGCTCATCTAAAAGGTGGAGAAAGGCTTTCGTTTCCATTTCCAGCACAGTGAGGGGGAACGGGGTGCGTTTTCGGGGGCTGGGACAGTTCAGTGACAGGTCTGACCCTGGGGCTGAGTCTTCTTCGTGCACAGCTTTAAGGAGGTTAAAGCAGACCTCGCTCGCTGCTGCCCAAGGAGGAGGGACCGATGGTTATCTTACTTCATGCTGCCTCAGAGATGTAGAACTTCCTACGGAGTTTTCTGTCTGTGTTTCTTTTTCCTTTTTTTTTTCTTTTTGCTTTTTTTTTAAAAGCAGTTTGTTAATATTCATTAAAAAATACTGTATAGTTTAACTTGATGTCGTACTGGATCTTTTAAAAAAAAAAAGTTGTGATAACTTGGATTTTTAGAGAGCTCTTTGATTCTAGGTAGCTGGTTTTTGCTGTTTAATATGTAGTAAGTTCAGTGTATGCTTTACTGTAGGAGTAAAAATGAGGAGTAAAACTAAGGAAGGCTAATCCTGTCTTTACAGAAGGGCTTGGTGGTGATGGAGGCTGCGAGCACGGGAGCGGGACCAGCCGGGGAGCACGGCACCCCCCTGAACCCTCGCTCTGTTCCTGCCTTGGGCTGTCCTTAGCCCTGCTCTTGCTCGAAGCAGCCCGGCACAGCTGCCACAGGTCCCACAGAGCCGGCGGGTCCTAGGGCGCCCCTATCGCGTGTGCACGGA
>NW_008824297.1:146471-146967 GCF_000699105.1 Pygoscelis adeliae | reverse complement strand
CCAGCCTCGTGTGCTTGGGGCAGAGGAGGATGGCGGTGGGCCCTGGACAGAGCTTCGCACCATGCGCTGGCCACGGAGCTGCTGGATCCTGTCCCCTCGGTACCAGCTGGGCACAGGGACTGTTGGGGAGCGTTTCCCTTGTGCTGGGCAGCTGCGAAAGCCCTCGGTGTCCCAGCGAGGAGCTCTGGCTCCGCTTAGGGCGTGGAAACGGCTAAGCAGCGCCCTCGGCAGGGAGAGCATCATCAGGGCTGTGCGCTCGGGGTCCCGTGCCGGGGGGAGAGGGCGTGCTGTGGGGAGCTCGGCGGGGACAAGCCCAGGTCCAGGTCATCAGCCTGTGAGTAGGTGCCTCCAGGTTCGAAAACATCTTGGTGCGGCATTAGAGCATCATTAAGTAGGACTGGCTGTGGGCCCGTGGTGACTCAGTCTCTTCATCTTGTTCGCTGCGCTGCAGCAGCCCAAATCCCGTAGAAGCCTGTGGTGGCTTCTGCTGCCAGAG
>NW_008824297.1:145382-146341 GCF_000699105.1 Pygoscelis adeliae | reverse complement strand
GCTGAGCGGCCACCGAGAGCCTCGGGTATATTTTTGTAGGAGACTGTCTAGTTGGAAGCAGCTGTGTTGCATAAAGGCGGGCAGGGGGAGCAGGTCGATCGCCGTTGCTGTGCCTTTGGGTCTTGTTTTGTACTGTGAGGTGAGAAGTGATGGAAATAGCAGGAGGCACGTGAATGTCAGGAGCGTGGTGCTGGGTGGGGAGGCAGCGGCTGGCCTGGGGGGCCGATGTCCCCTGGGCATCACACCGCCAAGGGCTCTCTGCTAACTGCTGGTGTTTCCTTTTCAAACCAAAGAGCAGTTGCAGCCAAAGCCTCTTGGGAGTAAAACGTGTTTCTACTCTGTACCTGTGTCGCACTTCACTTCTGACATTTATTTCAGGAGGCTTTCAGGCTTCTTCATGCTGCCTCCGCTTGGCCTCTCACACACTCATCACCCCACAGCACCCAAGAGGGTCGCCGTGCTGGAGCTGGTGTTGCATCAGCCTCGTGACAAGTGCTCGCGCGTGTCTTCAAGGCCTGGTTGCCAGGCTGCCTGAGGATGCTCTGTAGGGCTGGAGTAGGGGGTGGTCCCTCCCGAGGGGTTGTTCTCTTCGGCAGGCAGCTTGAGCGTAGGATGCCACTGGGGAGGCGGTGAGGAGGGTGATGCTGGCCGAAGGCGGCGTGGATGTTGTCCAGGAGATATATCCTGCTCTCTAGGGCTGCTGTTCCTCTGGCTTTCTGTGTCCAGGAAGAAGGTAGTCTGTTACCTGAGCTTTTTTCCGATCTTCACTTCCCCTTGCCCTACCTACAGGATGCCTTTAGCTGTGTCTCAGCCCCTTCCCCTCCACAGCTATTTTGCTTATACTTTTGTAAGACCTTCTAGGCTTCTTTGCCCTTTGTTCAATTCTTTATTTGTAAGCAGCGGTTTGATTTTCATCCCTTTTTCCATTTTGATTGCGAGGTCTCTTCCCCCTATCCTCC
>NW_008824297.1:129601-145286 GCF_000699105.1 Pygoscelis adeliae | reverse complement strand
ATTCCCCTCCCAGGCTGGATCCAGGTGATACCAAACCACTGGTGATGAGGTCAGGTGTTTGGGACCCGAATCCTGCTGGAATTCAGTGGGTGCTTCTGGTCCTTCCCCCGTGAGGTCGGCCATCTCGCTGGGCACGGGCGATGCCTGTGGCCTGGCAGCTTGGCTCAGCTGGGTCACGTCCCTGGTACAGCTGGCTCTGGCGAGGGAGTCCGAGCCAGGACCAGGAGCCAGAGCAGAGCTGTAGGAAATGGGCACTGGGGTGAGAGCGGCCATTTCCGTGGTGGGTCCCTTTGCCACATCTCCAAGGCTGGGGGCTAAGTCAGTGAAGGGCTGTCAGACGTTCCTGGGGAGAAGTCACGGCGCTGGGGTGGGGTTGGACCGCTCAGTTCCCCTGGGAATGCCTGTGGAGCGGCTGTGTGCATCATGCAGGTGGCTGAGCTGAGTTAGCTGTGGCATGGACACCCCTGGGACCACGGCCCTGCCAGCTCTCCGGGGAGCAGATGCCATCCCTGCAATCTGGTTGGGAAGATGTGCACGGTCTGGTCTTGGAGCCCACGCGCTGGAGTGGGGGGCGAGGGGGAAAGCGTCCTCTGACAGTGGTTTGGGACCATCTCTGGGCACTCAAGCCTGGCCTTGCACCATTAGGAGGGAGGAGAGCACTTTCTACACTTCCCTTGGGTATTTACCATCAAGTCCAGGCTGCAGCCAGAGCCTGGCTATTAATAATAAGCAAAAAAACTTACCGTTCTTCAGAGTTTGACTCTTCCTCCGTTGGGTGGCAAGTTCACCTGCGGGAAGGTTCCTGCACAGGCAGGCGTAATGCTGAGATGCAATAACGGCAGGCTGGCAAGGTTTGGGGACGGCGGCTCTCTCCTGGGCCCTGGCGAGCACGGCTTCTCCCCAGCTGCCAGGCTGCCTCTGCAGCGTCTTCTGGCAGCCGCCTCCGCCGCTTTCTGGACATGAAGGTGCTGCTCTCGCAGCGTGCCCAGGATGCTTGGCAGGGAGAGCAGGACTGCAGGTGGGAGCTGGACCATGGGCTTGTCTCCGAATGCCTCCGAGCCGTGGATCCGAGGGATTTCATGGCCGGTGAGGTTCTCTGGCTCCTCCTAACCTGCGCTCGTGCCTCCGGCAGAGTTCCCAGGGCTGTGGGAAGTTGCGGCCAAGGATGATGAGGTTTGTGTGGCTTGCAGTGCCTTTAACACTGCTCTCCGTGTGTTTCTAAGATGATACTCCATGTATGTGTGTATATATATTGTATTAACACATCCCGCTCTTCTGTGTGAGTGTCAAATGGTTTTGCTTTACTAATAAATTTATAGTTATTTATACCTTCCTGTGGATGTGTAAGATTTGTGGAGCGGAGGCCGTGTGCCGGGCACCACCTTCCCTGTCTGTCTTTGTGCTCTGTCTGGCTCCGCTTCGTATTTTTTTTCATGTTTTCTTTCTTTCCCCTGAACTTTTTTGATGGAGAAATGATGGTTCTTCCGCCTGGTAACCAAAAGTCGAGACAGAGGGTATGGGCAGGCTGCCAGGGGCCGAAAGCAAATGCAAGCAGAGTCTGCAGTGTGGTTTTGCCCCTTGCTGGAGGCGGACTGCTCCCTCCCCGAGCACAGCTTGCTGCCGGGGCTTCAGGGCAGAAGCAGGCAGGATTCTCTGCCTGTCAGAAAGGGGTGCCTGTTTAGGAGGCAGAAGCTGATGCATGTTGTGCTCCGAGGACCCCAGCCCCACGCACGACTGTGTCAGCTTTCCCAGAGGGTTTTTTTTGCATCCCCCCCATCCTGTGATAGCAAGAGAGGAGCCCGCTACCTGCAGATGACCTGACTTGCTCCATCCCACACCCGGGCCAGGGGAGATGTTTGTTTGTCTCCGGATCGCTGAGAAAATGCTTCTGGCTGAAGGTTTGGGAAGGGGATGGGATGGGAAACAGAGGCAAGAGTGGGGACAGCACTCGCCCAGGATCCCACGGCTGGGAGATGTCTCTACATCCCTTCTCGGCTGGCTGCTCCATTCAGAGCTTCTTAAATTACAGCGGAGAGGTGCTCGGGAGGAGGAGGAGGGAGGATGTCCGTGTTTCGGGGAAGGGGCAGGACCCCCTTCCCCTTTGCTGACGCTGATACCGGGTCACCGGCCCCTCCGTGGCAGCCGTGCTGAGCCCCGGGAGAGCGTTAGTGCCACCGAGCAGGATTGTGCCTGGTGGCAGAAGGGTGATGCCTTTCACAGCTGCCCTAATTTCTTATTCCTGGCTGGATGATTTCCGTGGGAAGATGAAAAGTTAAACTGCAGCCGATAGTCCTAAGCTGTGCCCGTGTTTGAACTTTGCGGTTTGAGGAAATACTCCGTATCCTCAGGGCAGGCAAGCAAACTGCATCGGCGCCACCGGTGCTTTACATGGGCTTTACTTTCTCGTCTTTGATTTCCCTAAATCACAGCAAAGCTGTGTAATTTTTGCACGTGCCGGAGCCCCAGGCTGGGGGAGGACCAGGAGCGGTTGGTGGGAGCAGCATCCTCTCAGCACCTTATTAAGAGCCCCTTAAGGTCTGGTTGCTTTTCCAGACCTTACCTACTTGGCAGCTGTTTTCCGTGCAGGCATCGTCGCCGATCCCTCTTGCCTTGCCCCACGAACGTGAAAGCTAGGGATGCGAACGAAAGGGCAGCAGAAGTGGATGGAAAGTAGTTCTCCAGCACACGTGCCAGGAGTGCTGGCAGCATCGCCCAGGTGAGGAGCAGAACCTTCCTCTTCCTCCCTGGGGTTCCTCCTGGGCATTCGCTTGCAGAAATATGTCGAAGACCTTTGTAGACAGGTCTGGCTTGAAGACGAAGTGTCTCCAGGATGTCCTTGGAGGAGATGCAGGTTTAGCCATCAGCAGATGCTGCTTTTTTTTTTTTTAACCCCTCGCTGCAGGATTTCACAAGCCTGAGCCTGCAAAAGTCCTCTTGAATCTGTCCCTGCATTGTTTTGGTCTTTCAGGCAGCACCGTCTTCTCGGGTGGGGCCTGGGCAGCCTCCTGCGAGGTGGGACCTGGGCCAGGCTGTGCCCCAAGGGGTGCAGGATTCGGGCCTGTGCTGCTGATCCTGCTGCAGGGGCAACAAGTCGATTTACAGCTGTGCCTGTCCAGGAGCCACTGCTGCTCCCCGGTATCTTGCTGTTGGGCCCACCACAGCCTGCTCCCTTCGCAGGGGTGGTTTTTCCTGGTGATCCAGGGTTTTCAAGGCATTATGCAGCAGCCCCCGTGCCCTGCTTTCAGAGCCGAGGCTCCCCTGCCGCCCCCAGCCCTGGCGCAGGGGTCAGCATCCGTCCCGCAGCGGGGAGCAGAGGGTTTGCCCCCCTGCGTGGAGGCCTGCATTTGGGGCAGCTGAAGTTGCTGACAGATTAAACTGAGATATTTTTTATTTGGGGGGGTGCTGGAGCATCTCCTGCCCCGCCACTCAGCACTCCCCAGCCCCTGCAGCCTGGTGATGGAGGCAGCGTCCCGGTGGTGGCCATCTCCGGGCTCATCCCGCTTCCCAGTGCAGGCTGGGCCAGGGGAGGAGTGGCAGTGGCCCATCTGCTCCGTGTGACGATGGCATATGCGTACAGTGCTTCGGCGCGTTCGGGGACGCAGCTTGCCTCGCTTGCCCCTTGGCACCACCGGCCAGGGGCTGTGCCAGGGCTGGAGGTAGAGCGAGCGGCTGGGGAGGCGAAGGGATATGCCAGGGCAACCCTGATCCCATTGTGTTGTGGGGGCTGGAGGTTTGCGAGCAGGTGCTGTGCCAGCCGTGGGCTGGGGGTCTGAGCCCCCCCTAAGGAAGGGGAAACTGGGATGATCGGAGCTGCCTGGCCTGGGATGGGAGCCCTGAGCTCCTCTCCTGGCCACCAAGGAGGGTTTGCTGCCGATTCCTGGCTGGGGCAGGGACAGCTGTGCTGGACGGAGTCACGGGGAGCAAAGCGAGGAGATCTGAGGCTGAGTAATGGCTTTCGTAGTCACAAGGCCTGGGACAGTGCGGCAAGCACCTTTGGTTCATGTTTTTGCCATTAAAATCAGAGGCCCATGCTGAGCTGTAAGCAGTCATCGCTCCACTTCAGAGTGAACGGTATCTCAGAAATACAGGGACGCCTTTCGGTCAGCTTCCCCAGGCCCAGCAAGTGGGGAACGAGGTGCAATTTGGGAGACCGCTGCTCTGTGCCTCAGTTTCCCTAGCTGTGAACCAAACCTTCAGAGGTGCTGGGCTGGGGCCAGGCAGGATGGGTACCTGTTGCTTGCCAGGCTGGGGACACCCGTGGGGCCGGGGAAGGAGGAATCGGGCCAGGGGGCTCCAGCGCTGCTCCAGGGAGCTCTGGCCAAAGACAGAAGCTGGGGCTGGACATCGAGCAGCGAAGCCGTGCCGATACCAGGATTCCGGGGTGTGACTGCGGCCGAGATTAGGTGCAATGGGAAAGGCCGGCAGTCACGCAGGCCCGGAGGTAAACGGATCAAGCAGCAATTGGCAGGCTCAGCAAGGGGAGGCTTAGCTCAGCCTGGCACAGCTTTGCTGCCTCCTGCCCCAGATCCTTCAGGGTCGGGGCAGAGCCAGGGGTCGAGCATCCTTGGGCACATCACCCTTGCATCACCCCACGGGGTTTTAGCAGCCCCACTGCTGCTCGTCCGCGCGTCCCTGCACCCACCTGCGCCCGGGCGAGACGACAGCCTTCCCCGCAGCGCTGCCGGGCTCGCACCCGGTCGGTGAGTGCCTGGGGTAGCTTTGGTGGCTCCAGGGATTTTGAGGATGCTCAAACCTGCTTGATTTTGGGGTTTTCTTTGCACTATCCCACACCAAAACCGGGCTGGCTGCTGGGAGCTGCAGCATTCGGGACAGCTGGGTGCCGGTAATCCCATTTGTGGGCAGCGCTGGGCTAATCCTTGCAGAGCCCTGAGCGGATTGGGGTATGTTTGGGGGCTCAGTGGCGAGCTGCGGTGGCCAAGCGAGCCCGCACATCCCAGGGGTGGCTTCCCGGGGAGGCGGCGGTGAGCGTGTGGGGGTAAGTGGCAGCAATGGAGGTGAGGTGCGGCTGGGGTTTCTGTGGGGCCACCGCCACACACATCGTGGTGGGGTTTGGTGCTCTGAAATGGACCTTGAGGATGAGCTGCAGCAGGGGTGCATGTCCATGGTGGGGGAGCGATGCTGCAAGGGTGACAGAGCTGGCTAATGTGGAAGGGTTTGATCTGATTCTGGAGGGGAGGGAAAGGCCACGGTGCTCCCTGTTCTGAATGGGGATGGCAGATCTGCACCCTGCTGCTTGCTCTCGGAGACTGGGGCCCTTTGCCCGCTGGCGCAAGCCCCACAGAGCTGGCATGACGGGCGGTGGCACCAGCCGGTGCCTGCAGCATGGGGGGAATGCACGTGGCCGCCCGCTCTTCGGTGCCATCGCAGCCAAATCCTGGCTGCTTATTCCTATTTCTTCCAGCAGCTAGTTTTTTGGGGATCCACAAATGTTTCTGCCCCTCTCTTGTTCGGATGTGCCGGAGGAACGGCCCCGGCCCTCCGCTTTCCTCCCCGGGCCAAGGACAGGCTTAAATCTCCAGGCTTTTACAGCTGCACAAGCTTATGTTGAGGGAGACGGAGACCTTGGCTGTCGCGGGAGGCTCTCTCCAGCCCCGGGGGGCTTTCTCTGGGCTCAGAGGTGTACGTTGGCCCTGGGTTTCTTTGGGACGTGTGAAGGGTGGAAATGCCGCTGTGCTGCACGGCACCGCCAGGTTTTCCTTGCTGTTCCTGGGGCATTCTCAGCTCCTTAATCCCTTATACCCAGTGGGAAGTAAAAGGCAATTTCTTAATTGGTTTCTGGTCATCAGGCCTCCTGGGGGTTGTTTTATAGCCACCCTGTCCCGCTTTGGGGACATGGGGGTCTCCGGGAGAGCTGAGCCTGCCTGTGGTGTGCCAGAGGCTGCAGGTGCCGTGGTGGGGTGAAGCTTCGGCCGCATCCAAACCTGGCTCCCGGGCTTGCACAAGGCGGGGGCAAGCAAATTGCTGAGGACGCATGTCACCTCACCCGGGAACCTCGGCTCGTTAAGATTTAAGATGCCAGGCTTTGGACAGCCCTCGATGAACCACCTTGAGGGATTTGAAGGTGTTCTGCGTGCCCGAAAGCTGAGTGGCTTCCAGCCCATAACCTGCTGCGTATGTGGGACTGGGGTCATGTGTTAACCTGGGATCAAAACTCCCTTGAAGTCTCCTGGCTGGGCTAAATGGAGCTCAGGGATCTGCTTTCTCTTGCCCTTCTTGGGTGTCTCCTGCGAGCAGCAGCATGGGGGCCACCCGAGACGCCCCTGAGCCCCTCATTGAGCAGAGCGGGGTGTCTTTGGAAGGGCATTTTGGGCACAGCAGGGCTCTTTGGAAGTGCAACAGCAGAAGACGTCCCCAGTTTGAGCTGGGCGAGAGCCCCCAGCCCTTGTCCTGTACCCAAGCATGGGAACGTGCAGCATCGCTCGGGTCGCTGGTGCTGCACCCCAGCCTGGAGTCACATGGAGAATGGACAGGGGACCCAAAAAGACCGAGCAAACAGCTTGAACAGCTGAATCCCTGCTCTGCAACATCTTATTTTTACCTACCCCATCAACATCTCGGCAGCCACAGCAAGTCAGCGCTGGCTGCCTTTGCTGCCCTCCCCAGGGCTCCAGGCAAGTGCTTGCCCCAGCGGCCACCATGGCCCGGGGCTGTGCCTGAAAGGCGATGGAGCAGAGTTGTTTCCTAGGGGCAGAACGAGTTGGTACGTGTGTTGGGGTGTGAACTTGCCCATAAACAAATTCTGCTCAAATTACTGTTGGTATTCATCCCTCATGAAAAATGAGGGAGAGCGTAGAGGACCCTGAGCAGAGCATCACAGTTTCTGTGATCTATCTGCTTCTCCTTGCGCAACCCTAGCTGTGGAGGGTTGTGCAAAAAAAATCCTAAATGAGCGGTTACATTTAGGAAAATCAAGTTTAACTGAGCCTGCGAGCTTAAAATAGAGGGCGTAGTTTGCTCCTGGTGATGGTCAGGGGTCAGGGGTTGAGCCGGGTTTGGTCTGGCTGTGCTGCAGTGCCGCGTTTCCCAAGCAGGACGTGGAAACGGAAGGACGCCAAGGACCTTTTTGGGCTGCTCTGGGAACAGCGTGAGCAGCTGGCGCACCCGGTATTCCCCGGGGAACGTGCACCACTGCTGCTGGCCTCTCGCCGGCTGGAGACCCCTCCTCGCTACCTGCAGGCAGCGGGATGCTGGGCTGGATCGAGCGGGTGGTTCCCCAGCCCCCGGTGCCCCAGCTGACGGAGGAGACCCCCCCGGCCCCGGTGCAGGACCTGGAGCCGGCTAGAGTGAGCGGAGAGCCAGCTTGGGAGGTACTGGGGACCCCATGAGCGTGGTGGGAGAGATGCCCGATGCCTCTGCATCCAGCCCCGGCACTGTGATGCCCAGGGATGCTCCACAGCATCCCCGGGAGGGATGGGGTCCGGGACGCATTCCCCCTCTGAGCTGCTGGGAGGCAGCAGGAAGGATGGGGAGTCCCTCGGGTTTGCAGCCACCTTTGAGCAGGGGACACTGTCCCCTGCGCCTCACTCTGACACCTTCTGCCTTTTACCCTGAAGGCACCGACAGGAAAGGCCGGTGGCCCCGGGGATGCTGCTGACCGCGCACGCACAGAAGGTAAGCCTCCGTGGTGGGGGGACGCGCTGGTGCGGGCCGCGGATCAGCATTCCTTTACCAGCTGGCACCCCTCCTGCCTGGCGCGCCAGGGGCTGGCGGAGCGGTGATGGGAGCTTGCTTTTGTTCTTTTTTTCCTGCTGCCATTGAAGAAATGGAAAAGAAGGTGGGATCTGCGGTCCCCGAGGACCCAGGCTCTGTGTTTGAGAGGTATTGCTCTTGCACCCTCCAGTGTGCAATATGGTTTGCTTGGGATTTTGCTTTCAGTCAGGGGCTGGATGCCTGGGATGGGGGGTCCCAGCCTGACTCACCCCCTTCCCTGGCAGCATGGGGAGCAGTGTGCTCTCCTGGCTCTCCCAGGGGTTGGAGAAGGTGATTCCCCAGCCAGTCCCGGCCCCGGGGACACTGCAGGCACTTGGGAAGAGCTTTGAGACAAGCATCGACGTTCCTGATCAGGTAGGTGACAGATCTGGGCAACGGTCTGGCTTATTTGGGCTTCTAGCTCTTTTTACCTCTTTCTTCTTCTTCTTTTTTCTTTCCTATCACTCTCCCAGTGCTAACTAGGAGCACTAAACCTGCCCAGCATGGGCTTCTGCCTTCATCCACCCCTGGGGAAAGGGCAGGTTTCCCTCCCCGCCGGGCGGGATGAGCCCCACCTCAGCTGCCGGGTGGGTGACGGTCTGTTTGGCTTTTCAGACGGAGGTCCAGATCCTCAAGGACGAGGAAGAGGATGCTCTGGGTAAGGAGAGCTGGGAGCCCGCAGCTTGCAGCATCCCAGGGGCCTTTCTGGGACTGCCACATCCCAGCTCCCCGGTTGGTGATGCTGGCGCTTTTGTCCCCTTGAGCCGGCTGATGGGGGGACCAGGAGCTCCCAGCAGCGCAGCTCCTGGCCCTCTCCCATCCCCACAGCACCGCTCTCCTTGCAGAGATAACCCCCTTCGATCCGGAGGAGGAGGAGCTGGATGGCTGCGAGCCCGAGGCTGACTCAGATGCTGGCACGAAGGAGTGGTGGGTCCCCAGGGAGGCTGGCGGGGGGATGCGGGAGGGCAGGAGGGGCGCAGAATGAGCTCCCCGACCGTGGTGCACTCTCCCCGCAGGGCAGGAGCGCGGGTGCTCACCTGGCTGGTGCAGGGCTTCGAGAGGGTGGTGCCGCAGCCAGAGATGCAGAAAAAGCCAGAGGTGAGCACCGCCTGGCTGGGGGAGACCAGGGGGCTGCTGGGCAGAGGTGACAGCGGAGTGGGCTCCCCATCCTCATCCTCCTGCACGCCCTGGCTGGGGCCCTGGGGAGGAAAACCCCAGGGGAATTCATCAGAGCAAAAGAGAGACCTCGGGGTGCTGTTCCAGTGCTCCCCGACCTGGCGGCACGCTGGGGGGACCCTCCATTCGGGACCCGCTGGTGCCAGCAACGCCAGGGTCTGGGTTTAATGGTCCTTGTCAATGAAATGGGGCCAAAGCCGCAGTGGAGGGTGGGTGAGGCCATGCGTGTGAGTCCCCTTGGGGTGGGGGACGTGCCCGCCCAGGGTGATGTGGGGCCGCAGACAGTGCTTTGCCATGTCCATCCGTCCCTCTGCAGCCGAAGCCAAAGGAGCAGAAGCGTGAAGCCGCGATGGGAGGTGAGCAATCCCCCTTCCCTGGGTGGCTGTTTCAGAGGGGACACTCAGCCTTCGAGAACTCGGGTGCAGGCAGGCACCAGCGCTGGGGCTGCCCTCCATCCCCATGCCCCGGGGTACCAACTGTGTCAAGAGGGGTGGGCGCACCGGATCCCAGCATCACGACACTGCCCCTAAACCACGTCTGTCCCCAAACCACCCCTGTCCTCATCCCAGGCTGGGTCCCCGGGGGAGAGGCTGCCAGGGGGGTCCCCCAAGCCTCTCCCTCTGTAGGAGGTGACCCTTCCTTGCTTGCTCCTCTTCCCCAACAATGTATGACTGCTGCGTTGCCTATCCCCCTTCTCCTTTTGAACAAACCTGAGCAGGCACAAAAGGGACTAAAACCCAGGCGAAGCCAAGCAGCGTTTCAGCCACCCAGAGCATCCCAGGAGCAGTGGAGCCGGCAGCAGCCGAGGGGCAGCCAGTCACCCCTCGGTCCCTGGCGGGGGACGGCAGCAGGTAACCACGGCGGCAACTTCTGCGTGGGTACCGTGGCCAGAGGGACGGCTGCTGTGGGAGCAAAGGCTCCGGCAGCTGGGTCTAACAGTGGTTTCTGGTCACCAGGATGTTTGCCTGGTTGGTCCAGGGGCTGGAGAAGGTGATGCCGCAGCCGGTGACCAGGGAGAAGCAGGGCGCACAGGTATGCTGTCTGCTAGATAGGCAAAGGGCACGTGAACGCCATGCCCCCAGCGGGGAGGGCATCCCCTGCCATGCAGATGCCACCAGATCAGTGCCGGGGCCTGCTGTGGTTTGGGCTGTCACCCAGCTCCTTCAAGAAAACAACACCCACGACCTGCTTAGCTGATGAAAACCAGGGTTTGGCTTCTAAGCAGCAAGAGAGCCCGTAGCGTGTGCTCTCTTTACCATTTCCTTGCCTTTCTGCGCAGCACCGGCTGGTGTCCAGGCCCTGGCACCTCACCCAGGTGCGGTCCAGCCCTAAGGAGAAGCAGCAGCAGCTTTACACGCTCTCCTTTCCTTCCCTTGCACCCGGGCGAGCTCACCGACGTGCTCCTGCCCTTTACCATCGTGCGTGGGGATGTTTGTGCCCACAGCCAAGCCATCCAACATGCCCTGAGAAATCACATGGGGTATTTAGGGTAAAAGGGTCACGTTTACTGAAAATGGGGCATTTAGGGTAAAAACCTAGGTTTACTGAAAATGGGCAATGTCTCCTGTTTCCCTTTTCCTCCTGGCAGGGAGTGGCCGCAGCAACCTCGAGTCCCATGGAAGAAAGTAAGTGGTTGCTCCATCTCACCATGCCGGTTAGCTTGCCGAGGTCAGAAAGGTTCCTGGGAAGAGGGGTCGCTGGCAGCTTTTAGGCCCTGGTCTGCCGTGGGTGCCGGCTCGGGAGCCCCTGAAATCCCCCGGGGAAGCCGTGAGAGGCTGTTGCCGCTTGAGAAACGGGAGCAGATCCAGAGTTGTGGCACGGGCTTGGTAAAGCTCAGGCCATGGGAGTCTCGGAGAGCAGCATCCCACATCCTCAGGTCCCAGGTTTTGAGGTTAGTGCTGATATCGAGGTCTGCCCTCGAGCTGTGCCAGAAGATGTTTGCCAAGCTGGTGGGATTTGGTCAAAGGATTACAAGGGAATTCAAACCTGCCCCCTTCGGCATGTTTGCTGCCGAGCTGGAGGGTGTTTGCCGAGCCTGGCTGGAGATGTCTAGGGAGGTACCTCAGGAAAACAAAATCCTGAGCTTAGATGTGTTAGATGTGAGTCTGCATGGTTGTAGGAAAACATTGCGGGGTTCACACTGATGCTTGCCTGCCCGTGGAGGGGAACAAGTGCCAGCTCTGTGGGCAGACGGGCTTGGCTCCCCCCGCCGGCCACGTTGCGGGATGCTGAGCAAAATGGGGAGCCCAGCCGGGAGCTATGGCTGCCTCCACCGATGGACCGGGCAGGGGAGATGTCACGCAGCCCCATGCAAGCGCCGTCCCCAGGAAGGAGCGGTTGGTTGGGCCGTGGGAGCCACCGCTGGGAGCGGGGACCCGCTGTGGCACACGGAGGCTGTGCACCCCTCCAGGGACATGCTGGGAGGTTTCTCCCGCCAAGCCAGGAGCCGCTTGGCGGGATCTCGGAGCGGGAAATCCTGCAGGAAGGCATTTCTCTGCGTGTTTGTACAAACTGGAGGCCTGAGCACTGCCGTGGACCTTGGAAAGAGGCAAAGCCAGTGGGATGCTGCTGCATGTGCAGGGCGGTCGCACCCTTTGTGCGCAGCTGGCTTGCGTTACAGCTCGCTTTGGTGCCTTGAGGCATCTCAAGGTCACTTAATCTGCCCAAAGAAGGGAGCGATTGGGTCGAGCAAGAGATCTGCCCCGGCACCAAACTGCCAGCATGCTCATTAATGTTTTCCTTCTCCTTTTGTTTCAGGGGGCAAAGGGGCTTAGCGCCTCTGAAACAAACGGAAAATGCAGACTGTGGTGAGCCACCCCTTCCCACAACCAAACGAGACCAACCCAAGGAGAAAGCGCAGCTGGGGAGGAAAAGCAAAGGGGAATCTGCAAATGGTCTCTAGCTCCTTCCCAGCCGGGGCGGCGGGGACCCGAGGCTGGCACAGGGATGCTGGCTGCGTGTCCCCAGTCCCAGGGCTGTCCCATCCTGGCTCCCTCTTGGCTCCGGGAACCGGAGCTATTGGTTTTGCAGGATGATGTCTATGAGACAGGAGCTATAATTTATAGGGTGGTAGAAAAGCATCTCTCAGGACACCTCGGAGGCAGAAAGGCTACAGCCTCCCAGTGCTCCTGGCCCTCTCAGCCCCCCTGCCTAACATCCAAATATTCACCCCTGAGACCTCCAGCTGAAGCCCACGGGCTTCTTTTAGTCGACTTCTGCCTCCGAGGTGTAACGTTATAAAGCTCTTTAAGCTCTCATGAGCTTCTTATTGCTTTTCTTCCATTAACTGAGTGTTTTCTCCCAGCAAGTGGAAAGGGCTCTGGTTTGCAGCAGCAACTGTAGGTGGGTGAGGTTAATCTCTAGGTGAATAGGCAGGAGCTAATGGTTAAAAGCCTTTGCCCGGGCTCTCCTTATAGGAGAACTTACCCCAAACTCTCCTTACCCCCAACTACAGCTGCTCCCTCCTGAAGCTCACAGCTCTTCAGATGCAGCACAGACCACGGCAGCAGGAGTGTCCCGGCAGGGAAGGAACTCAGGAGCTGTCTCCAGCCCAGAGGTGTGCGGGCAGGCGTAGCCAATGCAGGCACGCTGGGCTGGATTGGGTGAGAGCCCCTACACACCAGGTTTTTAGTACAGACCTTAGAATCGCAGAATGGTTTGGGTTGGGAGGGACCTCTGAAGGTGATCCGGTCCAACCCCCCTGCCCTGGGCAGGGACGTCTTCCACTAGGTCAGGTTGCTCAAAGTCCAATCCAACCTGACCTTCAATACTTCCAAAGATGGGGCAACCACAACTGCTCTGGGCAACCTGTTCAGTGTCTCACCACTCTTATCGTACAACATTTCTTCCTTATGTCCAATCTAAATCTACGCTCTTTCAGTTTAAGACCATTGCCCCTTGTCCTGTCACTACAGGCCTTGGTGAAAAGTCTTTCTCCATCTTTCCTATATGCCCCCTTGATATATTGAAAGGCCATGATAAGGTCTCCCACCGTCTCATTGCATCTCTTCAGGGCGATCTAGGCAGCTGTAACGATGAGTCATGAACCAAGCAACCAACCTGAGATCCATCCCCTGTGTTTATAACAAACCCCGCTGGCACCAGGCTACAATTTTAGTATTTGCCCTGTTTTCATATAATGTATCCAAAAGTTGTGGTGTGTCGCACGTTTTAATTACTGGAGATCTAGAGGGAACGGGCTAAAGGCAGCATGGGCACTGTGGGGTGGGTAAGTACGGCACAGAGCCAAGCGTGGGTGGGTTTCCTGCCTTTCTGTAGTTGAATTTGCATGTTTCCTATTAGCTTCGCTGCGGACATGTAAGTTGTGTTGTCGGGCAGACCTCAAAATAAACTGGTTTTACAGTATGCGGATGCGCTTCCTCCTCCTCTTTCTCCGGTGTGTGCCTGACGTGGTAGGATGGATACCCCTGGGACACGGAGAGGGCTGGTCGTGGGTCAGACCCGCGCTCTCCGCTTCGCGGCTGGTCCGACAGCCTCCCCACTAACCCACCGTGGGTTTTCCCCCAGCGATGGTGGGAAGTGGCGGGGCATGCGGGATGCTCCCCCACGCTGTGCCCCGGGGGAGCGTTCGGAGCGGACGTGGCATGGCGCTCAGGGCGTTCCAAGGCGGGCTCTGGGCCGAGTCTTGCTCTGCAAACCTCGGGCTGTGCTGGCGCAGCATTTTGCTTGGGGTTCGCAAGGGGAAAGGCTTTGGGCTCTTCCCGCAGCTGCTTCTGTTCGCAAGGAGAGCCAAAATGTGGCCTGGAGATGGGCCAAATCATCTGCTGGTGGAGGTTGCTATGCGCTTAGGGAAGCCAACAGGCATCTGTATGCAAAGGGTTATAGTTTTCACAGGGCTTTGGACGCACTTGGCACAAAATGGTGAATTTTCGTCTTCCTTTTGACAAAAGTGCCCAAGGCATCTGTCCGGCAGAGCTCGGGGGGACCGGGGCTGCGCGGGGCTGTGCAGGCTGAGATGCGCTTCAGTCCTGACACGCGGCAGCACCTCTGCATCGAGCAGCTGTTGTAACATGCAGCTAAAACGTGGAATCTGCCCTGGCCCTACCCCTGGCCTCTCGAAAATGTGCTACTCTCACTTCATCACCTCCCTTTCCCCGTTCCTGTTTCAGTTCATATTGTCCCTGGGGTACCTGAGGAGACCGACCTCGTCCTGGAAGAGATCGATGATGACTGGATTAATGAAGCCACATGCGAGATGGTGGCCTGGGGTCGTGAGACTGAGCTGGTGGCAGATGCTCGTCCCCTTCCCCCCATACAGGAGGAACCTCAGGAAGAAGAAAACAGGTAGGAGAAGGGAGGTGGTGTTGATGGGGCAGCTCTGTGTGCTCTCTGGCCACCAGCGTGGTGGCCATGGGAGGGGACAAACACGTCCCGGGGCATCCCTCCTTGCCAGCGCTGGTGGTGGAGCTGGCAGCGGGCAGCCGAGGTGCCCGTTTCCAAAGAGGGGGGCACCAGAAGGACCCAAAGGGTGTTTGAGCAAACAGCCTTTCCTTCTGGTGTCGAGATTCGGGTTGGACAGGCAGTGGCAGAGCCGCGAATGCAATGCTTCACATTGCCCTGCAGAGGACAGCTGAAGGACGCTTTGCTTAGGCTTCCTGTAAGTAGATTTTGGCCCTAAGGCAAGAGGGTTTGGACCTCATTCCTATCAACTGCGCATCCAACTGTCATGACATTTGGAAATGGTAGTCTTCTCTATATAATTCATCCTACTTCTTCCAAAAGAAACCCCTGCTGAGGTCCTCCCGAGGGCTGGGCAATGCGTTCAGAGCCAGGAGTGGGCTGCGTTGCAGCAGGGAGATGAGAGGTGTCCATGCACACTCCCAAAGCGTTTGGGAGCCCCCCCAAACACTCCCAGCACACGTGCAGGGGAGGGCGAGTGCAGTGGTCCCCACCTCTGACACGGGCAATGCTCGACTGCACCGAGCACAAGCGATGCTCAGAGCCATGTTTGCTCAGCAGAGCTCTCTTCTGCTCAGCCAGAAAACACTGGGCATGTTATAAAAATATTTTTCAGATTTTTTTTCCCCTTAGTACAGGAGCCTGAGAAGCTGTCAGCAGAAAGCACGTCCTGCCCTGGAGGGTGGATTTCATTAACAGGGAGGTTTTGGTCAAAATCAGCAACAAGTGACTCCTAAGCACATCCTCTCCCTGTGCCGCAAGGGGAATTTGAAGGCTCTAGGTCTCTGGTTTTGCGTTCCCAAACTTTTTCCCGTTCTTCCTCCCACCCCCTTGGGGCCGCAGACACTAATGGGCTGTGAAACAGCGTCTGCCTGGTGTGCCCGAGCATGTCCCCCCCAGGATCTTGGCTGGGGGATGGAGGGAGAGCATCTCTGGCCAAAGGGGGTGTGGAGACTGGCAGTGCTCCTCTTGTGAGGTTCAGATGTACTTTTTGGATTTCACCTAATGAGTTTCTCCTTCTCAGGCTGTGGTTGTGCTCCCTGAGTGCTGCCGAGGAGGAGGAGGAGGAAGAGGAAAAGGAGGAGGAGGAGGAGGAGGAGGGGGAGGAAGAGGAGGAGGAGGAGGAGGAGAAGAAGGAGGAGGAGGAGGTGGTGGAGGAGAGTGCAGGGTGAGTGGTTCCCATTCCCTTTATGGCTTTGCTGGAAACGAGCGTGAATGCAGTTGTTGTTTCAGCTGCATTCACAAGCCGGAGAGGCTGAAACACCCGTGGAGGAGAGAGCTCCTCTTGGCAGAGCGGAGCTGGCCGGGGTGCGCTGGGGAGGGAGGGGTGCGCTGGGGAGGGAGGGGTGCGCTGGGGAGGGGGGCGCTGGGGGGGGGTGCG
>NW_008824297.1:124857-129520 GCF_000699105.1 Pygoscelis adeliae | reverse complement strand
AGCAACCGCAGCCCCTGGCCATCCCCTCCCGCGGGGTCCAGCGGCTCGGCCGAGCGGGAGCCCCGGCCTGGGCCTTCAAGGGGGGCCGGCAGCAACCAGCTCCTGGCGACGCTCCGTGTTATTTAAAACCGTATCCGTTAATTCAGGGCAGTCGGGATTATTATGAGTATCACAGAGCGGAATTCAAAGACAGGATTATGTGTTGTACCTGCAAATGCTACTTAATACAAGTAGGTACAGTTTCCCATTTTTTCCTGTTGTAGAAAGTAGCCGAGTTATAGTCAGCTGTTGTAGGTGGTGACTTCGGTCCAGATGGTATTTAGGAAAATCTTTCTGCTTAGTTTAGTGGTTTGCTCTGATTTCACGTGAGATAAACGTTTAGGGATTTATTACCTAGTGCTACAATATTACTCTCCGTTAATTCTTCTGAAGTAGCTAGATTTTCAGGAAGAAGCTGAAAACGCATGATTATTCAGTGTTAAAACCGTATCTTCTTATTTTATCAAAATCTGTTCCTGGAGCTCCACTATAGAAACCTGAGCTTTAGTTGTTGGGTGAATGAGATGCTGCTCCATCCTTCGACGTGTTTGTCTGCTTATGGGAAAGGAGATACAGCAACAGGTTTTCTAGATTAGGATGAAAAGACTTGCGATTGCATTTGAAGGGAGCCTAACTAAAAAAAAAATAAGGGGGGGGGGGAAATGATTAAAAATAATTTTAAGACGACCTTGGAAAAGAACAGTTTTTCAAGACATGGAGATAAAGGAGAAAAAGCAGCCGCTGCTCGTTACATACATCATCTGACTCAGGACCTGCCAAGGGTTTTTCAGTTTTCATGCATTTAGCTGTCTCAAAGTTTTTTTTCATTATCCCCAATCCCCGCTTTGCGTCTCTCTCCAGGAAGGAGCAAATCTGGAGATAAGTGAACAGAACAACACGATGAGGCTTTCCTTTTTTCAGCTGTAAGGTTACATTAAGCCAGTAAAATCGATTTTGTGAGCCCCCTTCGTCAGAGTGGTGGAGCTGAGGTCTGCGCTCGCTGCTGAAGGAAAATGAGAATTATGTGTCCTGGCGGTGTCTTGCACGGGCAAGCGTGGGATTCGGATGGTGCTTGCGGGGCAGCCCTGCCTGGAAATTAGGCTCTCAGCTTTTTATTTGGCAAATTTTAATTATATGAGAAATTATTATGCACAGCAGGAGGAACATACTGCCTGTATCTGTTTGCATATGCAATTTTTGCTTATGCATATGCAATGCCCTGCATTATTTATGCACCTCTCACTTGGTCTCCCACGTAGTATTTTTTCCAAGTTCCTTCTAACCTAAGCAGCAATTTTTTTTGTACCACTACTGTATTAAACTAAGATTTCTGTGGTGGCGTTCACCTGCAAATGAGGCTCGTGGCGCAGCTGGAGGAGCAGTGCTCCCCGAAACCGGGACAGCCGTGCATCTTCCCCGTTGACGTGATGCTCCCCCCCCCGTTGATGTGATGTCCGCAACGTGCACAACCTCTGAAAGGGCAAAAGCGAGCTTGGGCGCTTGTCTCTGCTTGATCTGTACCACCCAGACCCCTGCTCCAGTCGCCTTGTCTCGCTGCTGACGAGGGTGTGGATGAAGTCTACTTTGCAGAGGAGGCCCTCAGGTTTGAGCAGCTGGAAGAAGCTGAGATAAGTGATCTCGAAGGTGCTTTTGTACAGGTACGGCATCGCTCCCTGCTTGGGCTCAGAGCTGCAAAGAGCTCTTGCTGCCCAGCGCGTGCCGGGGGCTCAGAGCCTGTCCCGGGGGATGCAACGCCCTGGCGAGGAGCAGGCACCGGGCTGGGCACTGGGAATGTTGTCCACCAGGACGTTCCCATCTCTGAACCTGAGACAGCAGCAGTAGCTGTGCACCAAGGGGGGGGGATGCTTTCACCCTAAAATGTTGGCACTGAACGACAAGCTGAGAGGCTGGCGAATGGTCGGGGGATATGGGGCACCCAGTCAAGCTGCAAAGTTTGCTCTTTTACTGACAGAGCAGGTCTTTTTCTCCTTAAAATGGCTTTTTTCATTTTGAAGGTGGAAGAGGAGACAGCTGAAGCTGCTGAAACCGATGCCGAAGGTATAATATATAGCAGCGTAATGTCAAATTAGGATGAACTGAAGCAGGCAACGCGATGCCCGGCGAGGGGAAAATGCAGCTTCTCCCTCCCCGCTGCTCGCTGTCTGGGAGCGGGCAGACGAGTTTTCTGCAGCGTGGGCCTGCGTGGGCAGTCGGGGCTTTTCGCTAGCTTAAAGCATCCCGTGGGCACAGTGCGACGGCAATATTGTCATCAGCTGGAGCCAGCTCTGACAGGCTGGTGCTTACGCAGTACTTAGTCTTGTTGATTAAGCAACCTCTGATGTGAAAGAAGAGTTTTTCCTTCAGCTGAAGAACGTGGGTGGGGACAAAAAGGATTTTCGCTACCACTTTGCTCAATTTGGGAAATAACTGGTGGCATAAAGCGCATTTTAATATAACCTTTTAGGAGGTAACGGGTTGGTAGTGAAACTTAGGTGGTGAGCTCCCATCGCAGCCTGAGTGAGCAAAGGCAGGTCCTGGCGTAACTCCACCGACGTCAGGGGAGTTGCACATGGGATGGCTTGACCTGAGCCCTGGTACAGGCTGGAGATTTCTCTGCTCATGCAGCCCTGCAGAGCACCCCGATCTTGCAGCGATGCTAGAAGAGCACATGGTAGGATGCTCACCGCTGCTGCTACCAACGTCCGTGAGCAGCGGGCGGCAACAAAAACCCCAGCAGCCCTGCATTTCTCTGCGCTGACATAACCCATCTCAAACCACTCTGTGTTTTATTGCAGCTTCAGATGCCTTGCCCTTTGCTTGAAGCACCTAGGCACCTAGCAGCATGTCCAAGCGTGCCCGAGACGTCGAGCTAGATTGGCTGGGGCATGACAAGCCGCTCGCCTCCCCTCCCGGCCACGGCGCGCTAGAGCAGCTCCCCAATGTCCCCAGCTACCGAGCCACCGCTGCCTCCCGCATCCCTGTCCTTGTCACCAGCAAGCCAAAGGCTGGAGTTGTCAACCCCAATTTTTGCAATGAGGAGCAATCCCCCCTAGGTATTGGAGATGTCAGCTTTGACGATGGACTTGCGTACCTTGAGGGGGGCAAGGGGTTATTCCTTGGAGTAGCTGCTTTTTGTTGCTTTTTTGGGGAAAAAATAAATAAAAGCATGTTTCATGTTGCAGCACAGAGGCTGGGGAACAAAATTCATGTTCTTTCTGCTTCTGCCTCATCACTATACTGCCTTTCTAGCTAAGCCCTAGAGAGCGTTTGCAAATATCTGTACGTGATATGCTATATGTTTTGACCTGCTTGGCCAAAAACTCTCCTGAAGGACCTGCAGGCAGAGGGTTAAATATCCACTGCATACACAGTTTTCTCCTCAGCGTTCGTGCAACCCACTCATACTAAGATGACAGTACGATGGAGGTTTGCTGTTCATGAGTGTCTGCCTTTTAACCCAGAAGTACGAATTAGGTTTCTGTAGCTTTGTTTTGCTTTGTTTTTAACCGGCAAGCCAAATTCTGCTGCTTTTCCTTACATGCAATGGGATTTTAACTTTGCAACCCAAACAGGCTTTTTCTCGGTGATTTGATCGAGCCACTCTCTGATCCACTGGTCCCACATCAGCGTGGGACAGGAGGGGATGCACAGGGTCTTTCAGACGTGTGACACCCTCCCCCCCCTTAGAATAAAACCTGCAGGAACTCATTGAATTTTGTTATACAGCTAAGAAAAGGGATGACACTTCACAGCCCTGCCGGCTGCGGGGTCTAGCCAAGGTAACCCCCAGCGCCATTTCTCCCTTGGGCAATGGGCACCTCTTGTTACCCACGGTGAACATCCAACCTTCCTGCCAGAGGCCACCTTGCTCGTGGCAGGAAGCAGTTATTACCTCTGCAGAAGAGAGAGGCCGTAAGTGCTTATTTAAATAGCGCCTTATTCTGCATGAAAAGCAAATGCTTGTGTAATTTGGAGCTCGCATGATCCATATATTTATGTTCAGAAGACCCAGGAGGTTTTTCTGGACCCTGGGAGGAGGGTTTGCAGCTGGAAATCCTGGGTTCCTGCGTAACACCTGCAGCTGGTAATCCACATCTCCATCATTTTCCGAACCACGGGGACCCAAGGCTCGCACGGAGTAGTTGCAATCACTGCAAGCTGGGAAAGCAGAAGGGAAGCAGGTGGCACTTCTTATAGTGTTAAAAACTGGGCAAAAAAAAGAGAAAGAAATGCTCCAAACTGTTAGGAGAAAGGAGTGCTGGGCAAGAAGGGAATGGAGGGAAAAGGAGAGTCCTTCCAGCACGCTGGGGGGTTTGGGGGCAGCTCCGCGGAGGTGATGGGGCTTGGGGGTTCATCCTGGCTTCAGGCTGGGCCCTTCGCCCCTCTCACCTGCAATTATTGTCCTTCTCCAAGGGCCAGGTAATTGCCCCACCGTGGACATCAAGGACGTGGACAGCGGAGGCGATGCTGTGGAGAATGACGGTACCCACTTACTGATGCCCACCATCGACACTCCCAACATGGTGGTGGTGTCCGGCACGGCGCCGGCATCCCCCAGGTATGGCTCTGCCCAGGCGCGGTCCCCGGCTCCCAGGGGTCTCACCTCCCCCCGCCCCTCCCCCCT
>NW_008824297.1:98432-124785 GCF_000699105.1 Pygoscelis adeliae | reverse complement strand
TACAGGAAAATTTATTCAACCATATAGAGCAACCCGTTTCTGGCGGGTTTGGGCAGTGAGCCGGGGGGATGTATGTGCAGCGGGTGTCACCCCCATACAAGGCAGGGGAGATGGCAAAAGCCTTGCCTCTTGTTTGCATTTTTTAATTAAATGGTTAAATTTTGTTTAAAGCTTTCGGGGGCCAGGGACAGCCCTGTCTGTGTGTCCTACTGGAGATGGGCTCGATCCCCAGGTTGTGGTCAGATCCCATTTGTCTGTTGACACGAGTGTCTGCGCTCCCAAATTTGGAGCGCGGGGGTTCTGTGTGCTGGATACGGGTCTTCATCATGAAAAACAACAATTTTCTTCTTGCGTTTTTGCTGGAAGGGTTTGCAGCATCTCCCACCTGGCTTTGTGTGTCTTCGGATCAAGGATGCTCGGAGAGGGGAGGATTAAAACTGAGCTTTTAAACTGAAGCTGGAGGAAGCTGATGGGTTTTTGGTTGTTAGTGTTTTTTTGAGGCTCATTCTTGAAGAGGATTAAAAACAAAAACCAAGGTGTTTTTTTTCTGTGCTGAAAACCAGGTGTTATATCCACGCTCACTTTGGTTGGATCTTTTAGTAAACAAGCTCCTGAAGGTATTGAAACTAAGATGGTAAAAATGTCCATAATCCAGTCTGTTGAACAGCTTTTTAAACTGGGAAAGCAGAGCCCAAGGAGTCATATGAAACACCTGCAGTGCAAACACTGGCAGCGTTAAGAGGCCAATTATTTAAAACCTGCTGAATCTCACTGCCTTTTTTCTATTAGCCCAGCGATGAAAATTTTCCTGTGACAAGCAGCTCGTCGCTGGAGAGCGGTCGAGGCTCACATCCTGTCAGTACTTAAAGGGGCTTATAAAAAAGATGGTGGCAAACTTTTTAGCAGGGCCTGTTGCGACAGGACGAGGGGGAATGGCTTTAAACTAAAGGGGGGTAGATTCAGACTAGATAGAAGGAAGAAATGTTTTACGCTGAGGGTGGTGAAACACTGGCCCAGGTTGCCCAGAGAGGTGGTGGATGCCCCATCCCTGGAAACATCCCAGGTCAGGTTGGACGGGGCTCTGAGCAACCTGATCTAGTGGGAGATGTCCCTGCCCATGGCAGGGGGGTTGGACTAGAGGGGCTTCAGAGGTCCCTTCCAACCCAAACTATTCTATAGAATCATAGAATCATTAAGGTTGGAAGAGACCTCCAAGATCATCGAGTCCAACCGTCAACCCAACACCCCCATGCCCACTAAACCATGTCCCTAAGCGCCTCATCTACCCGTCTTTTAAATACTTCCAGGGATGGTGACTCACCCGCTCCCCGGGGCAGCCTGTTCCAATGTTTAACCACTATGATCCTATGGTTCCCCAGTAGAGCTATATTTTTGCAGCACCTCAGTTTTCTCATGCTATTTTCTACCAATTTCTTAAAGGCAGTCATATATGCAGTATGAGCATATGGACCTTTCTGCCATGTCTGCAGGTAGCGTCTCTCAAGACAACACTGGAGGTCCCTTGGTAGAGCTGGAGATTTTTAAAAGCAAGCAACTCCTGTTTCGCTACATAAAGAAATAAAATTACATCATTCTGAACCAGAAGGAAAGCGCTCGGCTCTGGCTGGTGTTTTCAGAGGAAGAGGGCATCAACTCCGCATTGAGCAATCATCCATTTATCCTAAGTCACTTCTATTGGCCACAGTCTTGAGTTTTTTCCTGTGTGGGGCTGCGAAGGATTAGGGTTAACGTTTAGACAGTCGCGAAAGACTCACCGCAGAAGAGCCACATGTTGTCTAACTGATGCCTGGAAACAGGCTCTTGCAGGCAATAAATACTAGGATACACCGGACGATGCCATATGGGCAGTGCCTCTGTGAGGGACCCTGTGCACCCCACATTGCTCTAGGCAGGCGCAGGACAGCCCGGTGCTTACGGCCGCAGCTTTCCAAGGGCATTGAAAAATGGAGCAATGTTTAGGCTGCGACAAGGTCTTCCATCACGGCTGGCTGTTGAGTGGACGGTTGCGTGGTGGCCGGGCGCAGAGCTACCGGAGCGTAGCTGGAGGCTTTGCTTCAGGGCAGCATCAGAGCAGTGACCCACGGTCCACACCAATGGCCAAGCCCAGGCAGCAGCTGACAGCCTCGTGTCGCTCACCCTATACCTTTATTTAGGCAATTGCACTCTCTACCTGGCCTCTTGAGGTGGCGGTTTGCATTTTTATTGCTTGTATTCAAATCCTGCATACTTGTGCTTCCTGCGTGTTTGTGCAAGGGGGTTCGTGCAGCTCTTTCTACCTGTGCTGTGCATTTCCACGTCTCAGTTTATTGACTATTAATTTATTATTAATTTAATCATTTAATTATGTATTTAATCTTTCACCTTTAGCTTTTACTTGGTCTACACGCACTCCTCCTCTTCACTAGCTATGCGTCTCTTGGGTCACTTTGTATTGTAGGAGATGCGGTTTGAAGTCTTCATGCATCAGTGGAAAAAAATCTGGGGTTTAGTGCCATTCTGACCAGCGGTCTGGAGGTCCTGTCCCAAAAAATGTCCCCTGCAGCTGGAATGTATCAAAGGACTGAATGTTTTCCAGGGGCTTATCACGCAGGTTCCTTTTTTCCCATGGATGACTAAGAAACTGCTAGACCTGCCAGGGTTTTGGACATATGTGAGCTTCTCCATGGGACTTAATGTAACATTCCAGGTTCCCTCTGAGCCCTTCACCCACCAGTTTCCAAAATCCGCTGAAGTTTGCGTTGCTTTTTGGGTAGCTCCTGCTCCTTCTCATGTCTGCATCTGCTGGGAACGCAGGTGAACTACAGGCACTGCAGAATATCAAGGGATGTTTCCTGCACCTCTGGAATTACAGCCTTCCTGGGGACATTTATTTCCTTTTACATCTTTCTGAGGGCAGCCATTAATATGAAGCAAAAAGAAGCTTTTTTTTTCCCAGATGGATGCTGACACACACAGCTTTGCATGTGCTTGGAGGGTGACCACGCGAGCTCTGTGGCCCGTGGGGAGCCATGCCACAGGCAAAGAGGGGGGGACGGCGATACCTTCTCTGCAGGGTCCCCCTTACAGAGCAAGAGGCCATTGGGCTGCCGATGTAGGCATCTTGGGCTTGCTCATGGATGGGGATGGGCAATGGGGCAGAGTGGTGCCTCGAGGGGCAGAGGCAGGGGAAGGGCAGCTGGAGACCAGTGAGAGGCGATGGATGTTGTCCTAACAACATCACGAACCTTGGCAGGCCTCTTTCTCCAAACTGATGTGGTTTTCGGAACCTCTCCACCCACATCTGAGGGTACTTTAACAGGGGGGTTGGTGGTTTTCCTCTGCCCCTGTGCTGCGCACTTGGGGAATGAAGGTTTCGTTGGTCTTGTTCATCTGCTCCCCTTCCCAGCATGGCACGCCTGAGAGCCAGCGAGGCTGGCGGCGGGTGGGTTCATCACATTTGGCTTTCTTCAGGAGACTTGCGATGGCAGGACGACCTCCCTCAGCGTCCTGCTTGCTCCTGCTCCACATGCGGCACTGAGCCATTTTGCACCAGGGTCAGTGAAATCCTGGTTAATTTAGAGCAACAGCTGTGGTGGCGGAAGACAATTTCTTTGTCGCAGTTGAAACTCTGGACTTGACTGCAGGTTTGCAAACCAGATTTTTGTCGCGATTGTCATCTTCATATTGAGATCTCTTTCTGCCGCGTTGCTTGCCCACATGTAAGGAAGTAGTCCCAGAAACCCGTCTGTGCCAAAAGGAGCCACCAGCTGTGTCAGGACACATCTTCTAGGAAGGTATCAGCTGCCACTGGTTCAGCATTGCCAGGACAGCATTTATAGTGCTCCTCTTGAACCTGGAGCCGTTCTTAGCTGTTGCATTTTGCACTTGGCTTTGCAGGTGTCTGCAGCCATTAAAGGGTCCATGTTACGTACCCGTTGCTCTGCAACTCGCTCTTTGTCTCAGAAGTTTAAGGTGCCACGGAGCCAGCTCAGAGCTGGGCGGTGTCCCCAGTACCCTCCCTTTTGTCCAGATTTCACTTTTTTGCTCCACCTCACCGGTATTGCATTTTCCTTGCCTGCCTCTTGAAGTGCAGTGGCGTGATGGTGCGGCACTGGGGACGAGCCCAGCGCGGTGCCTGCCCTCTGTGCGTCTTGCCAGGTGCCCAAAACGGGTTGCAAAATGGGCCAGGTGGCTGCATGCCCGTGCAGCCGTGGGCTCGGTGGTGCCCAGGAAGGAACAGGGCTTTAGCAGCAAAGGAGCAGGGTGGTTTGCTCCCATTAACTTCAGGCAACGCCAAAAATTAGGGGGACACTGACCCTGGCAGGTGAAGGGGAAGTGGAAACAGATGAGACCTGGGAGGAGGAGGAGGAGGAGGGAGAGGAGCTGGCTGAGGATGAGGGACAAGCCGAGCGTCAGTTGCTGTGTTTGTGTCCACAGGAGGAAGCTGCCGGCCCCGGCGGATGGTCTGGGTGAGGGACAGGTGAGCCAGTCCCACGACGAAGCGCTGCTGGGCTGGGACGAGAAGCAGAGGGAAAGGTGCGTGGTGGAACTGAGGGGCTCTGGATCAGCCAAGCTCCCAGGGGTTCGGATCCCGGGGCTTGGGTGGAAATAGCAAAGATCTTAGAAGTGCTGGGATACCAAAGAGAGAGGGAGCCGTGCCCGCAGCTGGTCTAGCACTGTGTAACAAGTAATGCACCCCCTCTCCAAAAAAAAACGATCACGATGCTCCCTGGAGCAGAAACTGCTCTCTTGTTTTTCCTGTATCCAGGTAGAAATATTCTCCTTAAGACGAGGTTTAACCACCGAGAAGATGCACCTTTGATCTACACATGCTATAGCACTATGGGGACGCCTTGTTTTCACTGATTGTGGAGAAATAACCTTTTTCTTCCGTGTAGGAAGTGAGCACAAGCTGTGCATCACGTACCCCAGGTCCTGGCTTGCCTGCAGCCCCGGGGGACAGCCTTGGAGGGAGCTGCCCTCCCTGGGAAGCAAAGTCTTGGGGAAGGTCTGCACCTCCACATGGTGCAGGGTTTTGCCTTCTTCCTGGGCAGAAATCGTTGTGCCAATTATTACAACGAACTGGCCTGGAGCTACAGCAAACAAGCTTGTTTTTGTCCTCCCTCGTATTGATGCTTCTCAGTCATGCTAGGTAAAGCATCCTGGTCTGAATCCATCCTAGTTTTAATAAAGAGGCTGAAAAGAGAAGATATAGTTTATAAATTCAGGGGTTTGGTGCACATTTTCATCCCATAGTTCTTCCAAAATCATCTTCTCCCAAGCGCGTGCAATCCAGCCTGGGATCTTGGTGCTTCCCAAGTCCCTCTGAGGGCATCTCACACCCCAGGGCAAGGATGAGGCTCAGGCTGGTGCTGCTTGACAGTATTTTGCTGAAACCACCTTTATTTGTGTTCTTCTGATTACACAACAGCCAAATAAATATGGGTAAATCCTAATTCAGGATCCTGTAGGTTAAAAAATGGGTCATGAACCTGCCCTTGTGCTTTCCTACCTGCATGAAATGCCTGATGGTCTCCTTGCAGCATGCCCAAGCGCGTCGGTTCAGCCACGAGCCTGAGCAGCTCCATCATCAACAACCGGCTTCAGGAGCTGGTGAAGCTCTTCAAAGAGAGGACTGAGAAGGTGAAGGAGAAGCTAACTGACCTCGATATCACCTCAGATGACGAGACCCCTGACGCATGTGAGTTTGAGTGGGGCTGGGAGCACTTAACTGGTGGGTCCCCACACACGCTGTGTTTTCAGGGAGACAGCTGTTTCATTATCAATTTAAAGACCTTTAAACAAATTGCCGGAAGATGATTTTCTGCCCTTGAAAATAACTGTGTGGCCTCTCCCAGCCCCTGCCAAGCTGGCACCCGTGGCAGCACCGGTGCCTCCCCCGGGAGGGGAGCCGGAGGGGGACAAGCCAGTGGGGGACGAGCACTACTGCGAGATGCTGTGCTGCACGTTCAAGTACCGGCCCTGGCTGCACCACCTGAAAAACTACCAGTTCCCCAGCAGCATCGACCCGCTCACCAGTGAGTGATGGAGCACGGCCACGCGCCCGGGCTGGGGACAAGCTGGTGGGGCTGGGGAAGAGGGGGTAAGGAGGGGAGCAGGCGAGGAGGTGGAAAAGATGAGAAGTAGAGAAGGGAGGACAACTAAGCAAGGAGCAACTTAGCTTACATCTGTATACCAAAAAAACCAGAGTTTTAAATTCCCCTGCAAGGCACAGGCTTGCCTAAATACTTCCTGATGGCTGTGGGTGTCAGGAGCAGGACCAGGCAGAGAAGGGGCAGCCTTCTGCTTTTCAGGCTCTTTAGCGGGCAAACACTGTCCCTGTGGTGTGGACACCCCAAACGGGAATAAAAATCACAAAGGAAAAATCCACTGCCTGGTGGACACCCCACAGGATCCCAGCTCCTTCCTTAGTCCTTGCTATTTCACAGCCGTTTCACAGCCCCCAAGCTGAGGCAGCCAGCAGTTGGCTCAGCACAGCCTCAAGGGGAAAAAAGCAAAGCGAGAAAGTCGTCGGTGTTGTGGGAGCAAAGCAAAAGCAAACCTAGTTGAACCAGCAAAGTTAGAAGAAGCTTTCTGATAAAAAGCAATGTGCTCTGCAACTGGTGGTATTCGCTTTGCATCTACAGCCCAGCTCACTTGCAATTAAATGCCATCGATAAGAGACCCGCAGGTTTCCTCCTTGCACTCAGGGCAGGTCAGGGGATGAAAACCCCTTTGCATAGCGGATTCACACGGGCAAGGGATGTATGCCCAGCTAATGGTGGTGTGGTTCCCTGTGCGCAGACCTGATGTACGTGCTGTGGCTGTTCTTCGTTGTCATGGCCTGGAACTGGAACTGCTGGTTGATCCCCGTCCGCTGGGCTTTTCCCTACCAGACACCGTCAAACATCCACTGCTGGCTGTTCGTGGACTACCTCTGCGACCTCATCTATCTGCTGGACATCCTCGTCTTTCAGACCCGGCTGCAGTTCGTCCGGGGGGGAGACATAATAGTGAGTGGCAGCATGCTGTGTCCCGCTGCTGGGGACCAGCTGCGGGGACCTCCCATCCCCATCACCCCGAGCGCGTGGATGGCGCTTGTCACTGATCTCTGAATCAAGCTCTCCATGCTCTTCCGCCACAGCCGTGGCCATCAGGGCTGTGTCCACTCTTGGAGGACTGCAAGCATCTCTCCTGCCATGTAGTGGATAAGCCGGCAGTCTTTTTGTCCGCCAAAAATACCTAATTTTCCCCTAAAGTCAATACCAGCCCATCTAGAAAGCATGTGGTCCATGGCGGCCCCGTTCCTGGGTAGGGATGCTTGGAGGGTGCTGCTCTGCAAGGCGGTCCTGCCAGTGGTGCGGTGAGGTGCGCGCCGACCGGCCCCAGTGCAGCCGTACACTGCTAATCGTGAGCAGGTGGCATAAACTCTGGGTTTAATTCTCAGGAGCACAGCTAGGCAGAAGGCATTAGCGATATGACAAAAGCAATTACAGTCTGAATGCCTAGATCATGCGCCTGAGATAAGTGGATATGGCTTCCATACCCAATTAAATAAGCTGTGAAAAATAAAACCTTGAGGGTACAGCCTTCCCATTGCCCATGCAAATATTCAGACAGGGAGGTTTCTCCTGTAAACTCTGATTTTTGTGGTGCAGGCACTGCAATGTGCTTTCTCTGGGGTGCAAAACAAGCACAAGATGTCCCAAGATAGGATGGGAAGATGGCATACGGCCAGGTCTTCTTCTGCTCCTTTTGCTCTGCTCCCCTTCCCAGGCACGAAGGGAGCATCTTCCCTGTTGTGGTGCAGAAGAGGAAAGCCAGGCACGACCACGTTGGCCATGACTTTCCTTTCTGTAAGCCATGATCAATCTTCCTCTCTCTCTCTCTCCCTCCTATTCCCAACCAGACCGATAAAAAGGCCATGAAAGAGAACTACCTGCAATCACAACGCTTTAAGGTTAGACGTAATTTTATTTATTAATCTGAATCTTTAATCTGAGCCATGGCTTGCAGCTTCATCCCACCGTGCCTGCAGGTCTCCACAGAGGTTTCTCTCTTTGTGTGGATTTCAGATGGATGTGGTGTGCCTCCTGCCCCTGGATTTCTTATACCTCAAAGTCGGTGTCAACCCACTCCTGCGTTTTCCTCGCTGTCTGAAGGTGAGTTGGAGCTTACAAAATCAGGCAAAATACCAGTCGCAGGGGATGTGAAGGAGTCCCACACTGGTTGGGGTAAGCTGTGGCTTGCTCGACTCATCAATGATGACAAGAGGACTGTAAAATGGATGGGAAGTCTCGTCCCGAAGGCTTTGCGGGGCTGTTGGTCAAACACTTCATTTCAATCCTAAAACACGCTCACATTTGAATAGAAGGGCACTTATAGATGGAGCCAAATCTGTCTGCGGCAGCTCATGCTGCAGAGGGGCTGCAGGAGGGAAACAGAGGCGGGGTGGGGTTTTATGGGGACGTAACTCTCCCGGCGGGGGCTGCGGGAAGCTGGAGCACGCTGCTTTCCTTCTCCTCCCAGTACATGGCCTTCTTCGAGTTCAACAGCCGCCTGGAGTCTATCCTGAGCAAGGCCTACATCTACAGGTGAGGGGAAGGGAGGGAGGGAGGGAGGGAGCATGGAGTTGCTGTTGCTACGGGGGGAGAAAGTTCACTTTGGTGTGCACCCGTTCTGGGTTTCTGATTTATTTTCCCACTGTCCCTGGACCGGCTGACGTGGGCGTTGGCTGATGCAGGTGGGATGTGGGGGTCCTGGAGCCCACGTGGGTAGGATCACCTCTCCCTGACCCCGCAGGGACAGGGGTGCTGGTGGTGAAGAGGAGCCACCGGCAGATAAGCTGCTTTTTCTGGCACTTCTGTAGCTGCAGGGCTGCGGGAAAGAGCAGCGGGGCCGCACGTTTGGGTGCTCTGTGGTTCCTGCACTGGCGGGACCTGCATGGTCAGCGCTCGGCTCATCGCTTCGAAGCTCCTTGTGATGGCGGGGGGGACCTGACGTGTTTCTCCCAGCAGACGCCATATCATATCTCCCCTCCTGCTCTTTCCTATTTTTTTGCAGAGTGATTCGGACCACTGCCTATTTACTGTACAGCTTGCACGTGAACTCCTGCCTCTATTACTGGGCATCAGCCTACGAGGGACTGGGCTCTACCACCTGGGTCTATGATGGGGAAGGAAACAGGTACAAGCCAGGGCTTGGGTCCTCACATAGCACAGCTTGCTGTGATGAGCTGGAGCAAGAAGGGAGGTATTAGGATGCAGCTGGGTTCATAAAAACCCCTGAAGGAAAGAGTTGGAGGTGCCAGGAGAAGATGTGCAGCCAGGGAGAATGACGGGGACAGGAGGGATGGGATGTGCAGTAATATACAGTGCTGCAAGACAAAGAGGCTGCAGTTCGGCTGAGATCAAAGGCAATCACAGCTCCAAGAGGCTGAAAAACTGGGAACCTGGTGCTGGGAAGCAAGGGAATGCTCCCTGGCCGAGCAGGATGGCAGTGTGAGCCCTGTTTCTGTTCGTGTTGACCTGCTGCTGCCAGGTCAGGATGGAGGCTTCAAGCTGTGTGTCCTAGGTGCCATGTGTCAGGCCCCTCAGACCAGACCAGCGCCCTCATTCCCAGGGTGCAAGACAGCGACAGTGGCCACCCCGTCCCCTCGCCGTGGCGTTTCCAAGATACACGTGTTAAAGGTTCATTGCACTGTCAGTGATGGATGCCACAGGGAGAGCACTCGGCTCGCAAGCTTGAATGCTGCCTCGTAACGAATGCCCACGCCTGCAGGTTGTACAACATGGGCAAAATAAAAACTGAGTAACATTTAACTAATTTAGCACCATGCAGTAAATAAGAGTTTCCTGCAAAAAAAGGGGTGGGCACGTGCATTAAAGACTTAGCGTGAGGCGTGGGTATAGGTGGGGACAACTGACTGTCACCCAGGAGGCCTTAGTGCGGGTGTTGCCTTCCCTTTGAGCACTCAGCTTCCCACATTAATGTTGCTGCTGTATAGTTATTTTGTGTGATATACATATCTGTATCTATCTCTAGGTGTAATTATACCGTCCAAGGGAGTGCCCACGACCAGTGAATCGATAATTCACTTGACATCTGAGTCCCATGCTAACAATTTGCTCACAAACCCTTTTTTTCCCCTGACTGTTTCTAAAACTGTAAATGTTGCTGGAAATGCATTGCTGGTCTATGGTAGTGGAGCTGTAAGAAGCAGAAAATGGGAGTAGCCAGAGTAGCTGAGCATCCCATGCAGAGGTTTCTGGAGGGTTCCTACGTCCCCCTGCTCCTGTAGCACCTCCAGCAGCACCTGCAGGTGTGGTGGGGAGTCTGCAGCCCCTTAATTTTCCCTTCGTCACCCACCTACTCTCAGCAGGCTCTGGCTTGCCATGGCCAGAGGATGTGAGCTCGGTACTGAGGGGTGAAACAGGCCTTCACGCCAGAAACGCCTTCAAAGCTGCCTCCTCTTTTCCTCCCAGCTACATCCGCTGCTACTACTGGGCAGTCAAAACCCTCATCACCATCGGGGGCCTGCCGGACCCCAAGACGCTGTTTGAGATCGTCTTTCAGCTGCTGAACTACTTCACAGGCGTCTTTGCTTTCTCCATCATGATAGGGCAGGTGAGCAGGAGTCAGGGGGAGTTCCCAGCCTCAGGTGGGGAAGGTTTCGGTGGGGTTGGTCCAAAGGTTTGTATCTCCAGGTTTGTTTTCCCCGTGCAAGGACCTGCTCTGCTTTGGTGGTAGACAAAAAGGATTTGGCAGATGCTGTTAGGACTCAGCATATGTGCTCTAGACTGCTTAACCTGCATGATGGATAAGCGACAGCAATTAAAACATCTCTTCCACCCCTTTCTCCTATTCAGATGAGAGATGTGGTCGGCGCCGCTACTGCAGGGCAAACTTACTATCGGAGCTGCATGGACGATACCATTAAATACATGAACTCCTACAAAATCCCCAAAACTGTTCAGAACCGGGTGAAAATGTGGTACGAGTACACGTGGCATTCGCAAGGCATGCTAGGTGAGATCCAAGTGCTCCGAGGGTCAACACTTGCACCACATGTGTTTTACTGCGGTTGTTTTGCAGAGCTGAAAAAATACTGCCAGACAGCACCACAGTTTCGGGGCGGGGGGTGGCTTGTTTTACCCTTTGCTATACGGGCTTGTTTGCCCACCAATAGAGTATATAGGCTGCCACCAGGTCGCAGCACCTCGGTGACCCGGCATCACTCATAGCGCACCACATCCAGCATCCCAGCTGACGGTCCCCGGGGAGAGGGCAGTGACTGGCAATCGCTGGCCAGAGTGTGTCCAACAGCAAACCCACTAGCCCACCCTACCAGTAAATCATCAGGCAGGACCTCCGCGCCCACTCTCCTGGCCAAGAAAGATGCTGGCTTGGGCTTACCGGTCTGCCTCTGAGAGCTGTCGGGGCAGGGATAACGCAAAGGGTGGCTCTCCATCACCTGTTGGCTTTAGACCTGCAGGTTGCTGGGTGGGCAGAGGCTGGAGGACACCCTTCTGGGCATGCTGGCTCCTGCCCTCTGCCACCAAAATGCGGGCTGCTTTCCCACGGCCACGCCAAGGACGCACTCTCGGATCAAGTGCTGGTAACAGCCAGTTTTCTGCTTCGTCTCACAGATGAGTCAGAGCTGCTGGTGCAGCTGCCGGACAAGATGAGGCTGGACATGGCCATCAACGTGAACTACAACATCGTGAGCAAAGTGGCCCTCTTCCAGGTACCCTCTGCAGCGCGGGTCCCGGCCAGTGGAGCCTGGCATGCCAGCGCAGACTAACGGCACTGTTGGCTCTGTTTGGGCTCAGGGCTGTGACAGGCAGATGGTCTTCGACATGCTGAAGCGGCTCAGATCGGTGGTCTACCTGCCTAATGACTACGTGTGTAAGAAGGTAATGAGATGCTCGGGTGCCCTGCCATCCCCGGTGTCATGGCCAGGCTGCGCAGGGCACTAGGAGCAATGCAGAGCAGAGAAACCCAGGCCTGGCCCATCACCGTGGCATCAAGCCGCTTCACAGGGAGGGAATTCAGAGCAAAAACATCCTCGGTTGCAGCTGGTCTCGTGCAAAGACTGACCTCTTCTGCTGCAGCCATGAACAGCAGGAGAGATGGGAAGAGCCTGCCGAGCTGGAGGGGACTTTGGGATGCTTAGATGAGGATGCTCGGGAGTGGGCAACATCAGGACAAAGCGTTTTGAGAGCTTGGAGAGGGCAGTATGGTCGTGGAGGTTTCCAGCAAGATGCAGGTTAGGGCATCCATAAGGTCTCCCTGTTTCTGGGCACCCCACGCAGCACCCATCTTCATTGCAGGGAGAGATCGGCCGCGAGATGTACATTATTCAGGCAGGACAAGTGCAAGTGCTGGGGGGACCCGATGGCAAAACCGTGCTGGTGACTCTGAAACCCGGATCCGTGTTTGGAGAAATAAGGTGGGTGAAGCATGGCCAGGGAGCCGGGGAAATACAGCTTGTGGGCTCTGGGCGAGGAGGGTGGGAGGTGGGGAGATCAGCAACACCCTGATTAATCGTTGTGATTGAGAGCCACGAGCACTGAGCAGCATCTGCTGCACAAATTACAGCTTTTTTCTTGGAGCTTTTCCGCTGTTTTTGTCACTGTGATGTTTTCTGCCTGGGGAGCTAGTGACAGTAAGCAGAGGTATATGGAGGGATGGGAAAATGAATCAGAAAAGATGTTTCAATAAAACAGCCTCCCAGCCATTAATCTGCCCATTTCATGGGCATGTAAAGTCCTGTAGCATTTGTAACACAGTGATAGAGTTTGCCTCCCTGTAGCCCAGCAGACGCTAGAGTGGTGTAAAATGCAACATTTAAACCTTCAAACAGGCAAATCATTTTTTATGTAGCGCTCCATGCCAACGTTTCCCAGCAGTCTTTAAAAATTGGGCTTGGAAAATTTCACTGGGGGTGAAAATTAAACTCGGAGTCCTCTGAAAGAGAGAGGTGGGGGGACACGATGGGAAAAGGGAGGTTTTAAATGACAAATACTGTGCTGAGCCCGTTAATAACAGCGTTAACGTCTCGCCATGTCTCCCTCAGCTTGCTGGCGGCAGGAGGGGGAAATCGCCGAACAGCAAACGTCGTAGCTCACGGCTTTGCTAACCTCTTCATTTTGGATAAGAAGGACTTGAACGAGATTTTGGTGCATTATCCCGAGTCTCAGAAGCTGCTGCGTAAAAAGGCCAAGTGCGTGTCGGGCTGCTGCTTTCTAGCCTGTGGGGTTTTAAAAAAAGCAGAGCACAGGTTTCAAGATCGCAGAGGAGATTCCTCTCCGTGCGAAGCACTGGGAAAACTCCCGCTGCAGGCACCAGGCATTAGGCACACGTCCCCGGAGGAGAGCCGGGCTGGAGCTGCCGCGCTTCGGCAGAGGGCACCCGTCCCTCACCGCTGGGCTGGGGAGGCCGGAGGTGCCCAGAGCCAGCCCAGCCCCGCCGCGAAGCTTCACCGCTAAAAGCGGGTGCAACTCGGGAACCAACGCGGCCAAAGTGCATTCATTTAAAAAAATCTGTTAAAACATTCACTTTAGTTTTTAGCATTACTTAGATTTGTTGTTCTGTCCTTCCTAAGGCGTAAAAAATTCCTGTCCTTTTAAAGTCTGATTTTTCTGCATTATAAAATCAAGCTAATATAACATGTCCCCGGACTGAAATCATCTCTCCTTTTCCTTGCTGTAGGAGAATGCTGCAAAACAATAAACGCAAAGATGAGAAGGGAGCACCCGGAGACCCGCTGATCATCCGCCCGAAAGCTAGCACCCCGAAGCTCTTCCGGGCTGCCCTGGCCGCCATGGGGAGGACGGGGCGAAAAGGGCCGCTGGCGCAGCTCCAGTGGAGGCTGAAGGAGCTGAAGGCGACGCAGGCGACGCAGGTCAGCATGGGGAGGATGGCAATTTGGCTTTGCTTCCTTAGATGCCAAGCTGCTGCTCTCCCCGACCAGCTCCAGAGACTGTCATTAAGGTGCCTTAAAGGAGTGAGCTCAGGTCATCGGGGCCTGACGTAGCGCAGGCAAATGGGAAGTGGTGGTCCAGCATCTTACACACGGCCTTGGGAGAGTGTCATTGTCTCACAGGGTTTGTTTTGCAACACAGAAGGGAAATACCTTGACTTTTTGCCCAGCTATGCTAAGCCTGAGTCTAGTTTCTAGCTGGGCTGTGCCACAGAGACAGAGCCACTCGTAATTAATCGATGTGCTGGCGGGACGGAGGGTGATACTGGTATTCAGCATCCACAGGCCAGTCAATATTTGCAAAGCTTTCACAGTGTGGTTGGGGCCGAGGCCCCCAGCAGCAGGCACGCCATCCTGCCAGCTCTGCATGAGCTGCAGTCAAATCACCCTCGCTTTTTTGTCGAGCAACTGAAAAAGAAAGTAGCCCTGCTCTTCCCGCCCCCCCCTTCCAAGTGTCTCCGCTGAACTCGTAAAAAAGGTCGTATCTCCATGCAGACCTTGTTGTTACTCTTCCCACCATGGAGTTATGCAGACTATCACATCTGGACGTGTACAGGGAGGTGAAAGAGCAGCTGATAGGGAGTGCGCGGTGGCCTTGAGGCTGGGTAAATCTCCAGGGAGACGCTGAGCGTGACTGCGTTTCTGCAGTCCTTCACAAAAGCACGACGAGGCTTCACACACTGCAGTGCTTAACACTAATTAATAACCAGTTAAAGGCAGCGGTGAACAGTGGCACCCCGTGGTCTATACAGTAGTGGCAACGAGACCCGTCATCGGAGGGTGCACGTATTAGGAGCTAACCTCGCTAATGGGGTTAGCAGGACCCCACTAGAAGGACAGCCCTGTCCATGGCACGTAGGTGAGGTTTCTGAGGCTCCTCTCTAAAGGAGGTTTTAAGACAGGGCAGTCCAGGGCTGCTCCCTCACAACAACGCTTCTGCCAAGCTTTTGCCAAGATCAACCCCTCCAGATGCTTCGGGAGCAAAACAAGAGCTAGCGCAGGAGGTGTGAGCGTTGCACTCATCTCTGTACACTTCTCTCAAGATGTGCAGGATATAATCCAGCTGCCTTTCTCACAGGGGTCATCTCTGGCAGCAAGCTGACATCCCGATGATGAGGTCCGGCGCGGTGAAACTCCTCAAAACGCCTGCCTGGCTTTGCACAGCTCAGACGCCGTGGTTCGGGGTGGTGGACAAGGGTCTGCTAAGGTTGATTTTGCCCTGGTTGTTGTTTGTTTTTTTTTTTATGATTGTAGGATTCCAGCGTCAGTCCGATTCCACCGAAATCACCAGTGCACCGGAGATCGCCTGTCATCTCCAACAAAGCACCCACTGGCCCGGGAGAAGAAATATCCTCAAAATCTTCTGATAGTTTAGTCACCATTCGTGTGATTTCTACGGCACAAGAAGAGGAAGAAATCCTTGCTGCTGAGATTTCGGAGAAAGAAGAAGAGAAAAAGGAAGAGAAATGAAAAACAAGCAGGTCCTGGGGCAGGAGTAGGAGTCAGGCAAATGCCTGGGGTAGAAGCTTTTTGTTGTTAACGATTTCCACGCAGTGGCTGTAGGCTTCGCTAAGTGCTGTGGGTAGGATCTGCCTTTCTTTTCTGCCTAGATCTTCACTCACTGTTGATAAAACCCTCTGCCATATGACCCAGAACCGTACAAGGTATCTGTGCTCTGGAGATCTATTTTTATTGAGCATCTTTATGAATATTCCCCCTAAATCTCAGACCAGCCCTCTTGCTTCAAAATCCAGCCTTACAGAGAGGGAGCGCTGAAGAAATTGCTTTTTATGGCTCTGGATGGTTAGCGAGTGTTCAGATAGTGTGAAGAGTTATTCACCTCTGACAGCCGAGTCACTGCTTGGCCAGAAACAACCGGGGAGAAAAACAACAAGGTCTCTCTGTTGGGCTGAAGGTTGTCAGCAGCAGTTGGAGAGTGATTCATCCAAAAAGGATGTGGACTATGCACACAAGCCAAGCACAGGCTGAATCATGCTGTCACGAGAAGGCCGAGGTCCGTCCTGGTGTGCACAGACTGCAAGATGCTTGAGGGTCCCTGCGTGGTGCCGAGACCACCTGGGGTTTGCTGCTGGGAAGGGGAGTTCCTGCCAGCCGTCCACCCCAGGGAGGTGGTGGGCTCTCCGTTGCCGGTGGCTGTTACGGAGAGATTTGATGAGCATCTTTCAGGGATGGAGAAGCACAATCCTGGATGAGATGTTCCTGGAGATCCCTTCCAGCCCTGGGTTTCCACGGGTGCACCAGCCTGCCACTGCCGGAGGGATAAACCGAGCGCAGGAAGGGAGAAGCCGTGTCGGTTTCCAGCTGGCACGGGAAAGAGAACTGCAGTAAGTGCTCTCCTCTCCCAGCCAGCGTTTCAGAATCGGGCCAGAGTCCATAGCCTGCACGAGCATGCAGGTGGTCCCGTGCGCTCATTGCCGGTCCTCAGTGACCTGCCGCATTTCCAGCAGCCAATTTCCAGCCCCTTTCGGTCGCTTTGTTGGCTCTTGGCCGTGTTTCCCACGGAGAAGCCACTCTGGTCCTGCTCATCGCTGCAACGGGGTGCTTGTGAAGGTACTCTCCCAACCGTGCTGGTACCAGGCGCTGGATGAGAAGGCGACTGCCTGGTCAGCAGCCAGCACACCCGGCTGATGGCTCAAGGTGTCTGATCTTCCTCCAGCACCAACAGTTTCTCATCTTCCTCGAACCCAGAGCCAACCGGAGCGAGTTGCTGGTGAGCTGAGAGGCGGCGAAAAGTGATGGGCGAGACAGTGCCAGGTGAGACGATGCAGACCCTGCCCAAGGCTTTGGCTGGCCAGGTCTCCATGCTACTGCTGGCTCCATCGAGAGGAGCCAGTTTCCACCCTCTGGAGGAAAAGCTGGGGCAGGTTTTGCCGCAGGGAGCAGCCCTGGAGCCATGGCCGAGGGACTTTGCCGGTGTTCAGCAAATCCTGGGAGCAGCCCTGGAGCCATGGCCGAGGGACTTTGCCGGTGTTCAGCAAATCCTGGGAGCAGCGCTGCAGGTTTCGCAGGTCTGGCCGTGAGACGGCCAGGCTGTTCGTGAAGGGTGTCAGCGCCGGCATCGCCCCCGTACGTGGGTGATCCCTCTTCCCGTCAGCAGCCTGGGGCTGATCTTCACCTCCTACGGGGTCTTCTTATTTTGTTGCGTTTTTTCCCTCTCTTGCAAAATAGATGGGTTTCTGTGGTGGTTAGTGTTAATTAACGATGGCTTGCTCTCTTTTAAACAAATTTAATGAGCTCCAATATACCGCAGGAGGGTCTGAAGCCATCACTGTCCTTAACAGTGCAGGGGAAAACCTGCACTCACCCAAACCTCTTTTAAGATTTCTCAGTCTCAGTCATTTGCAAGTGGTTGCCTGCTGAGTTGAAGGTTTCAGTGAGAAGTGCAAAGTATTTTTTTCCCCTATATAAATATTTATATAATCAAACCAGGAAACGTGCAAAAGTCAAACTGGGGGTCTGATTTTCTGCTACGATTTGATACAGTTTAGAAAAAGCATTTAAATAAATAGTGGGCTGTAATGGCTTTCATAATTCACTATATCTACAATAAACACCACGTAGATTACTGTTCATTTGCCGTGGATTTATTTCAAAATTCCAGTTGTTTTCCATCTTTTTGTTCACTGATGCACCGACGGCGCCAGGAAAGTCCCCACGCGCGGTTCACAGATTTTGCAACAAACTTTTTAGAGGCCCAGAGGCCACGTAATACTAGTAGTAGAATTGTAATATTTTTTTTTAATCACCAGAAGGAGGGAAAAAAGCCTTCTTAAATGACAAATACTTGCGTGAAGATCTTCATTTTCAGCATGCAGCATTAGATGGTGATGGCTACATAACTGGTAATTCTGGAACCGCGGGGAGATTTGAAATTATCCTCCTCTGCGATCTGTTTACAGCTTTAGTTCTTTAGAGAGATTATTCTCCAGGTAATAATTAAGGTCAAGGTAGGATTGGGCTTACAGGCTGGGTTGGAGAGTTGAGCTCAGATCTATTTGCTGTGCAGGACTATTTAGAAATGACAGGTAGGCTAAGGAGATGGGCAGCTCGTTTAGTGCCTCTTGTTTTGGGGGTTGCCATAAACTGGCTTTCTGCTGAATTCTGTATTTCCATTCATTTACCAGTTTTGCTGTATTTGCCGTGGGCTCCCTTTGCACGGGTTCCTATTCAATATCCTGCAGCGTGCACTTATCACAGGTCTGTTCCTTCCACTGCCCTTGTAATGTTCCTGATGGATTTGGTAATGCTCCATGTACCTTTACTGCGCTTCTTATTAGCTTTTGCTCATTCTGCTTTGATGTCCTCAAGTGTTGGATAGCAGATCCTCTAATAATATTAATGCAGTATTTGAGGGATCTTGCCGGGCAGTTGCAGTCCAGCACCCTGGAAATTCTGTGTTGCAGTCTTCCTCCTGACTTATATTTCTGTTTAACAGATTTCTCAGAGGTTCATAGCCATAGAAATCAGGTTTTCTTGCAACGATATTTTAGCTGTTGCTGCTTTTGAGCGAAGTAAGTGGAATAGATAACTGCTGAAGGAGCAGAGCTTGCTGTTGTCGGATCTGTATGAATGTGTTAGGTTTTGCCTCACTGTCACAAATAGCATCTTTACTGGAGGCTTTATATATACTGTTTTAATATATGTATAGATATGGGTACTTATATATATACACACACACACACACACACTTTTTATACTGGAGGGGTATTCATGTTCCTTGTGGCCTGTGCTGTCACGTCTTTCAGGAAAGTGATACTGATTTAATGTTCTGTATGAAGTTGGAGAAGACAAATGTCTCCGATAAAAATTCAACTTACAAAAGGAATAACATAACCCACCACAGACATCTGACTGTGGAGGAAGTTGTTTCCCTCTGGGTAGAACAGGGCAGGTAGCTTCTCTGTATTTATAGTCGGAGCAATCTTTTAAAAAGATTAAGTGCAATTGCAGGTTAATCACTGATAGGGTTATAACGAAAGTAAAAACAAATAAGCAGGTTTGGGGATTAGATTCAGGTCTAGAAAGAAATCGCAGGATAAATGGAAAGCCCAGTTAAATGGTGTTTAATTAGAAAGCTTGAAATAAAATTAAGCACTTCAACCTTGAAACCTGGAGACCCTAACCAGCAGGACATGCTCTTAATTCTGGGAACAGTCTGTAAACCACTTTTTCTGCCTATATATATTTTTTTCCATTGTGTAGGTCTGCTTTGAGTCATGGTTGCAATTAAATCCCCCTGAATCCCTTTTACCTTCCTCAAAAATGGAGCTAATACGAGTCTGGTTTTCTCTGCCCTGAGCACACAGCTTCTTTTAAGTGCAGTAATGGTCCCACTGGAGTTAACACCCTGAAAAAAAAGCCAGACCTCCATTCGGGAAAGGGTCACACAGAGGTACACAGGGTGCCCACACCAGCGTTCAGCAGCAGCTTAGGCTAAGCTCGGGCTGGATGACGTCTTTCCTTTTCTCATTCTTTCCTCATTTCCCCATTCTTATTTTGGGATGAAACTTTCCAACTTTGGTTCGTGCCCTAGGGTGAATGTCTTAGGGAGATCTGAGCGATATCCAGCGAGTTGGGTTTGAGTCATCTGAAGAAGTAAAGCCTAGATACCTACGTTATTTCATGCATTTTTTTCTGCTTTTAGGTCCCGCACCTGCCTTGTGAGTGCCCTCAAGATGAAGTCACTTGATGCATGAGAAGAGCTGGAAGTCAAACAGTTAAAGTCTAAAAACTGTTTTCTTTGATGAATTGGAAGGAATTTGGGAGGAAAGGTAAACAACTGGAGAAGTGAGAGAGATGCTACGGGGCGGCCGTGGGACATCCCCGCCAGCTCTGGGCTGCGACGTCCAGGGGACGGCACGGCCCAGCGTGCTCCACACTTTTTGCAGGCGCTCGCTTTGCAAGCTTGAGCTCACCGGGACGGCCACCGCTGCCTTTCCAGCTTCAACCGTTCAGAAGTGGTGGGCTGGGCCTGTCTCCGTGCGGCAGGACCATTGCCGCAGCACCCGTGTGAGCATCCTTTTGCATTCCGGAACCTCCCATATGTCCCAGCCCGTGGGTCTCCCAGGGGATGGTCCGAATTTGCCCCAGGGTGAGCATCATGTGGGCCATGCCGTGCCGCTCTGTCTTAGCAATAAGCGGAGGAATGAGGACCAGCCAAACTAGTTACTCATTCTAGATAAGAGGCTCTTTTGTGCTGCAGAAATACCAATATCACGTGAAAATCTCCCCGCTGCCATGGTTACTAGCCACCGTCACAGCCGCCGGCAAGACGGGACTCGTAGCATTGACAGGGCTTCTGGTCTCCCCTTCGCAAGGGGAACTCCAGCCATAAAACCTACGCTATGCCCCAAAACGGAGGGGAGGTGTCTGCGAGGGCTGCCTAACCCTCCCCAGGGTGAGCTGGCCGCATCTGGTGTTACGATGCTCAGAGCTTGTTGCGTACAGTGTTTCTGCACCGTCACTGGGCATCAGGCTCTGGGTTTTATAAATTCCTCACTAATAACCTGAAATATTATTTAAAAAGTGAGAAAATGGTGCTGTGGCCTGGGCAGGCATAGTTTCCTGTTTTTCTGGCATTTAGGAATGACTTGACCTCTTGGCGCTCTTGCTTTTTACACTAACGCGCTTCTCATTAAAGTGCTTTCCTGAACACTAATTAGGGCGGTTTTCCTTTTGTAAATTAGCCTGATACGATCTGTGCGTCTTGGCAGACGCCCTCCGGAGCAGGAACCGAGGTCTTTGTGTTGGATCGCTGTTTATTTTGCAAATCTCCCCGGTTTTACTGTTCTTGGCTGCCTTCTAGAAAGTGCTCGCAGGTGGAGGTTAATGGGAGGGAAATGGGGCTTTCCAGCTTGCCTGCCTCAAGAAACAGGAGAGTTTTTGGCGCTACGGGGGCCTTCCCGGCGACGCGGGTTGCTGGGGTGGTGTGGGCACACAGGAGCCCTTTCCTCTGAGCTCCTTCCCACCCATCCCGGCATCCTCGCGCGGTGCGGGGTGGAGGAGCAGGTCTGCAAGGAAAGGCACTTGCCTGAGCCAACCTTTTTAACAGGCGATGGAAGAAAAAAAATCCAATTTACACGCCCATTCTGTGCAATTAAACCACTTCTTTTGACTGTAGCCAACGCTCAGAGCAGCACACCCAAACGACCCCAAACCCATCTGAATCTGGATGGCTGCGGAGGGAGGAAAGTCCCCCTGCCTGCTGATGCTACTAAATAGGTTGTGTCAGCAATTTGCCCATGGCCAGTGTTGCTCAGGAGGGGACGGACTTTAATCAGCTCTCATTTTCTTAGTGCACTGGCAGATGGGAGCGGAATGTTGCTTTCTCCGTCGCCGGTCATGGATGGGGCAGAGTCACCAGAGGTTTGCGGGGGCTGAGAAATTCGGCGGCGAAGGTGCCGCTCGGCGGCGAGGGTGACGCGGGGTGCGGGAAGCCATCCTCTGCCTTCACTCGCTGGGGATGCCGGCAGCGAGCGAGCGTCCCTGGGGGGTCCCGGCACCCCGGCTCTGCACCGGCTGCTGGGACCCTTACGGGACCAGGCACCATTACAGACCATCTTTACAAAAGCGTTTATTGGCCCTTAAAAAGGGGAGAGGAGAACTGCCAGGGGGCTTCACCCAGGGAGCCCTGAGATTGGGACAGAGTTGACAAAGCCCCTGGCGAAAAGGCAACGATTTTTCAGTGCCGGCGTGCCAGCCGCACGGCACCACGTGTGGAAAAGTGCGGTGAAGCATCCCGCCCCAGGGAGCTGCTGCCAGCGTTGGCCACGCCAGCCCGGCCGCACCAGCCCGGCTTGCTCCCAGGGTCTGGGGGAGGCTTGCGGCAGGGGTCCACAGGGGCCGTATCCGGAGCTCGGCACCCCTTCCTGGGCTGTGTGGAGCCATGCACGCACTGTGTGCGCTGGCAGGACTGTCAGCGCAGGGCTGGAGCAAGGGGAGCAGCACGAGGAGCGGGATGCAGGCTGCAGAGAGCGTCTCTGCCCGCAGCGAGGAGGGCAAGCGCCGCGGCCTTAGGGGGTATTTCTGCCGACCCATGGGCGCCGTGCAGAGACTGGCCCGTGGAGGAGGATGCTTCCGAAAAAAGTGCCCGGGACCAGGGTTGGCCTGGACAGGCCTGCAGGTGAGAGCAGTGGGGTGGGGCTGGGGGGTGAGCAGGGCAGAGTCTGCATCACAAGCAAAAGCTGGGGATGAAAACCAGCAAAATGCCGCTGGATTGGAGTCGTTTTCATGAAACGTGCCCGGCTGTTTGCACACAGGCTCTGTATTTCTTCTGCTGCTGTTTCCCGAGGGGTTAATTAAGCAGCACTTTTTGTCTGGTGGGCTGAAGATGAAGATAGCTGAATAGAGACATGTGAGCCCCGGAGCGCCCCAGTCCCACCTCGCCTGGGATGCTGAGCGCCCTGGCCGTGCCTCGGTCCCACTTCGCGTACCATTTCTTTCTCCATCTCACCCTTATTTTTTCACCCGACACCTCTCTAGTATCCCCAAGTAGACTTGAAAGCCCAGGAAGGTTTGCATGAAAAAAAGCAGCGAGCTGGCAGTTATTCCATGTCAGTCTGCATAACCCCCCCCGCCTGCTCCTCCTGCCCACGCTGCCAGATTTTCCTTAATGTCTCCTCGTTTTTCCAGTTGTGAGTGATTGCTCAAGGGATCTCCTGGCAGAGAGGACTTGGGTTCACCCTTCACATCCCGCTCATCTCTAAGGCATATGCATAAAAATATGGGTGTGGGTCCGCTCCTCTCCATAAAGACGAATTAAATCTGCTCACGCAGCGCCGGGCACAGGCGGCAGAGCTGAAGCGTGCCGCTGTTTAATATTCATTGGACGTAGACATAAAAGTTTTCTATTCTGAAGTAGCCTTGTGCAGCGCCATGCTGCTCGGTTTTCCCTAAACCTTAGAGGGAGGCTGGAATTTAACGTTTCCTTTGATTGTCTCCTCAACTTCCCCTGGCTTAGCCGAGAAGCAGAAGACCCTCGTTGGGTGTAAAACCTGCTTTGAGGACAGATCCTGGCACTTTATTTGCAGTTTTCAATTCCGTAGGCTGCTGCGACAGAATGATGTCTTTGAAGCACCAACATGGGAACAAGAAATTTTGCTTTTGTTTTGAAACAGGATGAGTTTCTGTGGTAGTTGTGCCCCTATTTGTGCGTTAAGAGGGAAAAACAGTTTTCCCTGTAAAATTTTGGCAGGAAGATTCATGGATCTCTTTGGCGACTCTTCCTATTAATTGAGCACTTCACCATCTCAATTACACCTTAGAAGAAAAAAATAAGAATATGGTCCCAGTTGGGTCCACAATCACCGTGAAATACGTTTCAGTAAGTTAAACTTGAAAGGCCCCAGCCTTTCTCCTTGTTAAGGGGGGAGCTGCGATAGTACAGGGCGGGCTGGCATGCTCCAGCTCAGGGAACATAACAGCAGGGAAGACACTGCCCGGCAGCGCACGGAGGTGGTGGGAGCGTCCCCATGGCGCCGGGGAAAGAGGGGGCTCGGATGCAAATGGGCGCCTGGGCACGGCTGAGCTGGCACGTCCCCGGGCTGCGGCCAAGGGGCTCTGCTGACGCCCACCCGGGAGCTGGCGCAGGCACCGCTGCTGCGGGGCTCCGAGCTGCGTCGCCGGTGCAAACGTGGAGACGTCCATGATATATAACGGGTATCAATAATGCATGGGAGGATAACGTTTCCGCCCCGCTGGAGGACTTCTGGTGTCAAAGCTGCAGAGCGGTGGTGGTACAGCAGCCCGCACACGCTGGCACCGAGACTCGGTGGGACGAGCGGAGCGGCTGGGCCGTGCCCACTGAACGTCCCCAGGGCACATTAAAATCTATAGGTGACACAGGGTGCCCCGGGGACCGGGTGGACCAGTGCGGCTGTTCCCGTGCCAGGATGGACTCACAGTGGCGTTTTGCAGACAGCTCGATATCGAGCAATCAAAGCTGGTTAGTGGGAAGGCTAGTTAATTCCATCGGAGAACGTCCCACCTCATTTGCATATTAATCTCTTTGTCGGGTGCAGCTTTCGCGTTGCAGTCGCGATGCAGCTGAGCCCGTCTCGTGGATTACCCGCCGTCACAGTATTTGCCTTTACATGGCTGCATTTACTTTATAACCACAGGGGTATTTCCCTGTTCCCTGTAGAGGCTCGTACTGATTTACCTGTGCCCATGCCTAAACTAGCTGGGTATTATTAGTGAGCCCTGCATTCCTCCAGCCCCCCTGGGATGGCACGGCCACTTACATTGGCCCCAAAACTCTAAATTATTCAGAATTACTGCTTTTACTTCATTTCTTCTCCGAAGTCGAGCACACTTTGGAGGGCAGTAAAAATAAATGGTTTTGCTGAGCACAGAATGTATTTTTTAAAGGAGGTGTCTCCCATCACTTTTGCCCGTACAGAGGAAAGCCTAACCCTGTCTTTGCACAGCCCGTTACCGGTGTCGCCCAGGCAGGGTAAGGGGCTCAGTGGCACCGCGGGGGCTTGGCTTCAAGGAGAAAATGAGCAGCAGAAGTAGCAAAACTCCGAAAAAAATCCCGGTTGCCCACCAGCAATCGGTGCCCATCTTCATACAATTTTTTATTTAAAAAGAATTGCAGAAAGCACCCGGGGTCCCGAGCGGAGAGTCCCAAGGATGCCCTGTAAGCGCTGGCCGGGGGAATGCCTGTGGGCTCCTGCCAGACCAGGAGCTCCAGGACCTCCTGCTTGGGATGCAGCCATCTTTCCAGTACAGCCTTAATTTTTATTTGCTGGATAAAATGTCCTGGATGGAATTTACTTGGTATCAAGCTGCCCCCTCGCTGGGTCCGCTCAAAGCAGCACGGGCATCCCCCGGCCGATGGGGCAGTTTTAGCTTCGGCTGGGACACCTCGTGCTTATTCTTAGCCTTGTTTCTAGGAAGTGCTTTACAAGCAGGAGCCCGTATTGGTTAATGCCATGAAACATTAATGACTTAGCAGGTGAGCTGCGGTCCTCCCGCAGAGCAGCTCACAGCTCGCCAGCAGCCGGCGCGGCACAGGATGAGCCCGGCGGTGCTTTGCGTAGGGGAGGCACAAGCGTTAAAGTCAAACCCGAGTTGTACCTGAAGCCAGCTGAAAACTATGACGAAGAGAAAAGGTAGGTAGAAGGGAGACACGGAGGCTGAGGTTTTGGTTAGGTGGCTCTGCAATGCAGTCTGAGGTAGGAAATTCGGAGGGGTGGAAGAGCCGCCCATCTGATGGCTGCTACGTCTCGCACTGCGTTCCCCTGCCTGCGCGCAGAGTAGAGTTTTTCTCTACCTGAATACGGTGGGTTGAAAAAGATGTTGCTTTTGTCCTTTCCTTGATATAAAGGAGACTTGCATGGGGGGGACACAGGCAGAGCCCCCCGTGGCGTGCAGCAGCTCCCAGCCAGACCGGCCAGCTCCTCGGCTCTGGACCGGCTCCGTGCCGACCTGGCCTGCTCCCTACCACCCCGGCGGCCCAAACCTGGCCTAACCGGCTCACAGGGTTCGGCCGGGGGGGGGCTGAGCCGAGCAGCTGCGGAGCCCCCCGCCACCATTCAAAGCTGCTGCCCAGGCCGGCAGCATCCCAATGCGTCGGATTTAGGCAGCGATCCTTGCGACGCCCCTCCCCAGCTCCCGCTCTCCACCCAGCTCAACGCAACCCTATCTCAAGGATCGGAGCCTTCGGGTTGAATTAATTCAGTTGGTGAACTTTAAAATGAGTATTAAATTTCTGAGGAGCATGCTAAGACTTAATTAAAACTCCTATCTTTGCGTGCAACGGCAATGTAGGAATGCAGGGGGGTTGTTCCTGCTTTGGTAAGCGTTTCATGTCGGCTTGGCAAACCGTGCCTCAGCAATGCCGAGAAATCCCCTCACCTCCTTGAGGAGGAGCAAAATTAGAGTAATGAGCTGGGTTATAATTAATTGTGCTCTGGGGACACGTTCTCACGACGTCTGGGGCTTCTGGTGGGAATTTTCTCCAGGGAGCATCCCAATATACAAGAGGCTTCAGGTATGCTCCTGCCTGCGCTCCTGGACTAGGTTATCGGCTTGCTCGAAGGGCGGGGAGGGGGAGTTAAATTTTTGCTGGGATTTGGGGGATTTTTTTAGCCGTCTTACAGATGTAGGTTAAATATTTGCTCGGGGCAGAACAAATGCCTAATGCAAAAGGCCCTGCTCAGCGATGTGTTTCGATTGCTGGAGCTTCCCTTCATCCAAGTAAAAGGCGAATTAACCTGCCTGACTTAGCAGCGTTGCAACAGCGATGCTTTTCAGCTACGGAAAAGGCTGGGCTAAAAGCAAAGAGCTAAACCCGTGCCGGGGTCACCGGCCCCGGCCAGCGTGCCCCACGGCGGGCCGGTGCTG
>NW_008824297.1:96538-98350 GCF_000699105.1 Pygoscelis adeliae | reverse complement strand
CCCCCCCCCCGGGGGGGCCGCCGCGGGGGGGGCCCCCTGCGGGCGCCCCCCGCCGGTTGCTGCCTTTTCTCTGCCTGCCTGCAAAGCGGCGTTTCTAAAAATACCCTCAGCGATGTCGTCAGCCGGTGCTTGCTCAGGTCACGGAGGTGTGACATCCAGGAAAAGGAGGACCGGAGCATCGCTGGGGGTCCGGGCTGAGGTTATCCCAGCCAGTGTAGGTGATCCCTGCGGCGAGGAGGGTACGAGCAGGGCACCCCGCTGCCTGCAGCCCCCCCAGCCCATCCAGCAGCAAGTGCGCATCCCCTGGGATTTACAGCGCTGCCTTGAGCTAAATAGCATTGCGGCCAAGGAAAACGGAGCCGGCATCTGGCCACCAGCGTGCATCCAACCCTAAATAACCCCACCTCTGGATCCCTGGGGATCCTGTCGCTGGTGTGTTGGGGATGCTGGAAAGCCACGCCGTCCTCACCAAAAATCAGCCCCGCGGCTCGGACGGGTGGGTTTTTTAATGCTCACAGGTGACTATTTGAATATGGCTGCTGGCACAAAACCCCTTCAGCATCTCCAAGTTTCCTCTATGCTTATTCATCAAGTTATTTTTCTAAACAGGGGAATTCACACATATGCCTGGTTAATTTAGACTTATTTGATGTAATTGATACAACTTACGTGCATTGCATAATTGCAATACCATTAAAAACCTGAAGCATTCAAAAGCCAGGAAATTACTTACCAGTTAAAGTCATTTACATAAACATTTATTTCACCCTTACAGCTTGTAAATGAAGCCAGTGATGATACACCATCACAGTCGCTATCGGAAAGTAGAAAGTAACTTTATGTGTGTCAATATTACCACCAAACCAGCCAAAGGAGCTGCGCAGAAAATAGGATGTTTATGCAAATAAGCACAACTGCTTAGGGCCTCTATGGGTACATATATGTACATATATACGTGTGTGTATAGGCACACACACACACGCATCCACATCCACGCCAAGGGCGCTGCGCTGGGAATGTCAATAAAGCTCAGCTGGAGCGAAGGGGAGGCGCCGCTTTGCAGAGGCTGGGAGGGTTTCGCCGGGCTCTTTTCGCTAGTGAGTGAATTCCCATTGCAAAGATTCCAGTTAGCAAGGATTATCTGTGGTGTGCCATTCATATGGAGAACATTTTTAGGGACACTCTTAAGTGGTATTAATTGCCTTGGAAGCATAAGATAATTGTAATCAGGAAACAAAATAACGTGTTCTGTCTGGGTAGTTAGATTAAAAGAGCTGCATATCCAATGTTAAAGAATTTTGGGAAAACCGAAACAAAACCTCTTTACTCTGGAATAATGAACTAATCTCAGATGACAATTCCTGGAGGAAAATCGCAAACACAGGAGGAATCCCACATCCCAGTCACTCATTCCCACCTCTGCCTGAGCACTCTTTGCTCCTGGGCCACACCCATCCGTGGGGCTGGCTCGTGGCAGGGGGTGGGGCGGCGGGCCCTGGGGGGGGCTCTGAGGTTGCCCAAGAGGGAGACGATGGGATGAAAGGACAAGGCCGAATCCTGCTCCAAACCCGGCCAGGAGTGAGCGAAAGGCTGTGACTGAGCGCGGCAGGGTGGGAGGTGGAGGACCCCTGGCCCGAGGGGAGCACACCCCGCTGGCGGGCAGAGCCTTCTCCTTCCCAGCCCCACAGGGCTGGCACCAAACCTGCGTCTCCCAAGGGACCGCCACCCCTGCATCCCCGAACCCCCTGAGGACCCGTGCACCCCATGTGTCAGCCCCCCGTCAGGCATGCGGACGTGAGCCATCAGCCCCGG
>NW_008824297.1:92567-94932 GCF_000699105.1 Pygoscelis adeliae | reverse complement strand
GGGGGGCTGCGGTGCCCGCCCGGCCCGGGGTCGGTGCTGCCCTGGGCTGCCCGCGGTCCTGGAGTTAATAAATAAATAACCCCCCAACTCGCAGTTAGGAGGAGCCTGGAAGGGCTTCAGCAATGAGTAAATTAATTACAGACACGGTTTATGTCACATCCGCCGGGAGCGCGGCGGGGGCCCGGGGGCTTCGGCGCCCCGGCCCCGGGAGTGAAATCGGGATCGATGATGCAACTTTCCGCGGGATTCGGGAGTTGGGGACGGTATTGCCGTCGTGGTTTGCTCCAGCACGGTCCCCTGGGCTTCTCACGGCTGGAAACTGAGGCAGGCTGAGATGTCTCTCCGTGCGCTTATCCGCAGAGGTGTCGCTGCGCTCGGGACCCCCGTGCCATGATCACGTCCCGCAAAACCTGGGATCTGGGATCCGTGCCCGCCGCGAGAGCCGCCTGGAAGACGAAGGACCTTCCCCCGGACGGTGAGTACGGCGCGGTGGCTCGTCCTTTTCCCTTGGGGCTCGGCCTGCCGCGCTCACACCCTCGCTCACGCTTGGGGAAGGAGAGGCCGGGAACAGGCCAGCCTGCATTTTTCACATTTCTTTCCGGATGAAGCTCGGGATTTGAGAAACAGACCCAGCAGCAGGCATGAAGCGGTAGGCAGCCGGCGGGGCTGAGCAGAGCGGGCTGCCTCCACCTCCCTCCCGGCCCTTCTGGGCGGGAAGCTTAGGGAGAAAGGTTAAAATTTAACATGTAAGAAAGAAAACGGAGCGATACGCATGGCAGGGAAGACGTGGGGCCCTCGCTTCTCCCCGTCCTTGGCTCCTTGGAAGGGCTCCTTATCTCTCCCCGGTGCACAGACCCTGTAGGTGAGTTTAGTCGAGGGCTTCTCTCTGTGGCGGCTGAGCTGTTTTGCAGGCGGGCGGGTGACTGCTTGCCCCAACCTGCAGCTGCCTGTTGGGAAACAGCCCTTCCCACCTCCCTCGCCGGTGGTGCCGGGTGGGTTTCGGCAAAGGGGGAGGCTGAACCCCCCCATTTGGGCTTTTTTTGCCGTTGGCTTCAGTGTTTGCCATCCCTATGCGCTGGCAGCCGCTTATCCGGGCGCTGCTTCTTCCCTGGCATTTGGGCCAGCCCGGCCGCACGCTGGTCGGCGTCAAAGCCTCCGAAAACGGGGTTTCTCAGCTCTTCCTCCGCCTGGCGGCTGCAGCTGCCCATGCCAGGATGGGGAACTCATCACCTTTCATCCGGGCATTCCCCAGCACTTTGGAAACTCTCGATTTTCACGCCACGCGCGAAATGTTATGGCCAATTACGGGCTGGGAAGAAGTCCCGAGCGATGGACTGACTTCGTTGGGGCACGTCTCCCTCCAGATGCTGCTTCCGCCTCTAGCCCAAGCGCCTCTGAATGATTTTAGGGGAAAAAAAAAACTGCATTAGTGGGGTTTTATTTGTGGGTGGTTGATTTTTTTCCTGCCTGCCAGAGAAGCCATTTGGCTGCCCGTGGTGGTGCCAGTGCTTGTGGCAGGCGGATAGGAAGGGGGCACAGGGTCCCCACGCAGGTCCTGTTGGGACGTGGTCCTCACTAGCTGCTTTATCCGTGGCAGAGGAGGACACAGCCATGGGAATAAAAGCTCCTCAAGATGCTGTTTTCCTTCTATGCGGCTCAGAAGGGCAGGGAGCTGCTGCCCTGTCTGCTTTCGGGTTTGGCTGCATGACAAATAAAGGAAATATTTGGGGGCAGTGGAGGGAGATGACGCCGGCAGGGCGGGTCCGTCCGTCCGTCCGGTTTCGGGGATGCAAGCCGGCTTTGGCAGCTTTTCCAAGATAGGATCGCGGGAAACGGAGCGGCTTGGCAAGGGGCAGGGGTGGGATGTCCCCAGCGGGGGCACAGATCTGGTCCTGCAGAGGACAGACGGATGCTACACCCTGAATTCTCATCACTCGTTGTTGGCAACCAGTCTCCGCCCCCTGAAGGGCTAATTTTTCTAATTAACTTAATTAACATTTTTAATAAAACTCACGCACCGTCTCCGCTGTGCCGGTGCGGTGGTGGCAGTGAGGGGGAGGAGGTGGGTTTGCTGAGCAAAGCCGAAGGCTGTGGCCACCCTGGGCTCCCAGGTTGATCCAGTGATGCTTTTCGCTCCGTCTCAGGCCGCGGGCAGGACACGCTCGTCACCGGGAGTCGAGTGTACGCCTCTCCCCAGGTTCCTCTGCTGCCTGCACTGGTTCACCATAAAATCCTCAGCGTGAGCTGTTCGGACGCTGCAAACCCCCGCGGGCTCTGCCTGGCTCTCCAGGTGAGGAGCGCTGAGCCGGCCGCAGCTTGGGCGGGGAGGTCGTTTTTGGGGTGGTGGGAAGGATGCCCCGCACCC
>NW_008824297.1:91356-92474 GCF_000699105.1 Pygoscelis adeliae | reverse complement strand
AAGAGCGTCTCCGGAAAGTCAGAAGGCATCAAAAAATGCTGGGGAACAGCCCAGAATAACATTTTCTGGGTCACTTCTGGGTCATGTAGGCAGGAGAGCTCAAGGCAGAAGCGTGATAAGAAAATGCAGTGCCGTGAGATGGTGTTTGCCAGTGGCACGGAGGAGGAGGAGGAGGAGGAGGAAGGCTACCGTGGCCGGGGACAGTGTCAGGACACCATGTACTGGTGTTGCTGCCACCAGTTCGTTCTGGGCTTCGGGCAAATCATTTTAATTCCCCTTCTTTGAAAAGAAGGAAAACACCTTCTTATCTCACACCAGCCTTGATTAATTCCCTCCGGCAAAACCCTCCCGGAGTCTCAAATGTAGAGGCACCGCAGACACGCGGCTTCTCCAGGAGGATGCTGCCGCCGCCTCCTTCCAAATTACTCTCAGAAATATTTGGCATGTACCGAGTATTTGCCCCTCTGCCGGGGTGAGAAGTGTTTCCCTGGCGTCGCTGGCCCACGGGGCGATGCCACGGGCTGTGAGATAACACGTAAGTAAGAAAAGGCACTTTTGAGTGGGGCAGGGAGCGATTCTGAAAGCTTGGCCGGTCGGCAGCTCAGCTTTCCGAAAGCATCCACGCCGTAGTGCTTTTTTAAATGGTGATTAAAAAAAAAAAACAGATTTTTTTTTTGCCTGCAAGCCAGTGGTCGACACGATAGGTACAGAAATTTGGGACCTTCTCTATATTCCTTTCCCTCCCTCCAGATTTCTTCTCTGTTTTTTTCGGAGCTGTGCTCCGTCCCATGGGGCATGGCATTACCTGAGCCACAGCTCACCAGCAAGCAACTTCACATTCAACCCTGTCTGCAAGCCAGGGTCTTTTATCTTAAGGCCATAGAGAGAAAAATAGGTAATATTCAGTATAACTGCATGACCAAGCTGGGGGAAGTTGTTGTTTATGGGGAGAACTAAAAGCAACACAATAAATTCATCGCGGCAGCTTCCCAATGCCGAAATCCCTCGGAGGGGGGGGGTTCCCCAGGTCCCGCTGTCCTGTCCTCTGCGCCCTCCTCCCTGCTCGCTCCTCCTGGCCAGCCCGGTGAAACGCCGGCTGCTGGCACCGTGTCCACCAC
>NW_008824297.1:89121-90689 GCF_000699105.1 Pygoscelis adeliae | reverse complement strand
CAGGAATGCAGGAGGAAGGGAGTCTGCGTGGCAATGGTAACGGGGCAGAGCCATGGAACCGGCCGCCTTTCCCAACAGGTTTCAAAGCGTTTTGGAAAACAGGAGGGTCAGTGTGCTGCGCCTGCCGCGCTCAGACCCCGCGTCGCCACCAGCGCGTCTGCCCGGTGGTAGATGTAACGCAGGTCTGGCCGGCATCTCCTCTCCCAAGGATGCTCTTGCAGGAGGAAGGTGTCGGAGCGAGGAGGAGCGCGTTATCCGTGCGGGATCACCCCTGCCCGGCAGTTGGACTTGCAGCCGGGTGTCGTGGCTTTGAACCCAGCTCTGCCTTCAGTCCCAGCCCGGGGTTAGCGTGGATGATGTCTGCAGACACGTGATGTTTCCACAGGAGCCCTGGTGCCTCCTGTAATCTTGCGTTATCCCTGCCCGCTCCCCAAGGGGTGAGAGCTGGCGTTCCTGTTAACTTTAGGAGTTTTGGGGAAGGTTTTGCGTGTGTTGGGTTTAAAGGGAACATCACAGTCCCCTGTGATGGAACACACATCAGCACGGAAAGAAAGAAAAGCCAGCGCCCATCGGTGCTGTTTCAGGGTATCCAGCCCAAGGCGGAAGACAAAAATCCAGCGGTCACTTCTGCAGACATTGCCGGATAGGTCTCTTGGCACGCAGTCAACAGCAGAGCCGTGGTTTGGTCCCAGCATTTCATTTTTTGCCCGCTCTGCTGGCTCTTTAACTCCTTTTAAAGGTAGAAAGTCTGATTCACGGACAAAAAAAAAAGTCCTTCTTCTTGTATTCAGGACGTTTCCCGTAAAGCAGGCAGCATCTGCCCGCAGGCAGCGAAGCGATTCCCAGCATCACCTCCTGCCTTTAAAACCTCAGGTTTCTGGTGGCAGCGGCTGAATTCCATGGCAGGCAGGGAAGGGCGCCGGGCAGCCGGGATGCTGGCCGCCGGTTCGCCCGCCGCGGTGCCTCATCCCGACGTTGGGAATGAGTCAGGCCAGCTCATTTCTTCTTGGGAACTACCAAGTCATTTAGGGACTCATTTGGTAGGCTCTGATGTACGGGCCAGGTTGACTTCTGTCAGCACCGGTGGCTCTATTAACACGCAGAAAACGATGTTTAAAATAGCACTAGGAAGGTTAGAAAGCCGAACGAACGCGCAAGGATTAGGCAATACGGCCATTCAGGGTACCCATATAATTTTAATTTGGCTTCCATTATATTTGTGCGTAATGATGCAGTCTTTAATAACGTGATCACATACTGGTTTTCCACCGGCACCTGCTCATTCAGAAAAAAGGATGCTGGGATGAATCAGAGCGCCGTGGTGAAGGCAGTTGTTATCTGAGTGAGGTGTCAGCATCTCGGTGTGTGATGGGGCTGGGTGACGGCGCGGTGGCACGGGCAGGCGCTCTGTGTTACGGCCTGGGATGCTCTGTTGGCATCGGCAGGTCCCTTCGGCTCCCACCCCCGACATGGGGGCTCACCCGGCCGGACCCCCACGATTAGCCCGGCCGGCCATGGTCGGCACCGTGGCGCTCGGGATGCACCGCCCAGCACGTCGCTGCTCTCCG
>NW_008824297.1:87710-88368 GCF_000699105.1 Pygoscelis adeliae | reverse complement strand
CAGGAGGGCTTTGGGCATCGGGGTTGCAGCCCCGTGGCAGTCGTCCATCCTCCCAGCGCAGGAACGCCGCTGCAGGACAAGCTCGTTAGACCAACCCAGCAGATTAATTTTAGTGACTTTTGAGAGTCAGAAGGTGGAAAGTGAATGTGAAGGCACAGAGTTGTCCGCTGAAGGGGAGAGCGTTTCGGCCGCTGCGACCAGAATCCCCCCCCCAAAAAACATCTCCTGTGCCGGTGCGGCCGCATCCTTGGTGTGAGGACCTGGGTCGTCCCAGGGAGATTGAAATTCCGGCTGCCCGTAAAGGGATTTGCATGTGGCTGTTGTGGAAGCTGTTACAGTCAGGTTCTGCTTGTTCCACGGGTGTCAAAAAGGCGGAGGTAATTGTCCTGCATTTGGTTGGCATACTCTGCATGACACAAGCGTGAGCGCCAGCAGGATCTGGCCCTGCGCTGACCAGTTCGGCAGCAAGCGCAGCCGACGCCGGCCGGAGCGAAGCGCTGACCCAAACTTCCAAAGCTTGGGGATGGCCGGGCCGCGGCTCGAGCCAGATCCGGCTGCCAAGGAGTCCCTGTCACCTCCAGAGAGCAGGATGCAGCTGGAGATGCTCGAGGTAGGGGATGGAGGTGGATCGGCATTTTCGGGTGCCGCTGGCACGGGG
>NW_008824297.1:85941-86879 GCF_000699105.1 Pygoscelis adeliae | reverse complement strand
TGGGGAGGGGGCAATGCTCACCCAGCGGCCGTCGTTTTTTTGGGCACGGGGACAAGGCACGGAGCGGGCGGGCAACCCCCCGTAAAAACGCAACTCACGAGACCGCTGGCTTTGCCAAGCACTCGCTGCCGCCGTTAATTCGAACAACCGCGTATTTCTGGGGGAGCCTCACTGTTCCCTGCACAAAAAATTGGAGGATTTATGAAATCCGCCTCGTTTTGTAGGGTGGGCAGCCTGGTCCCCATGGGGTGGGCAGATGCCCGGATAGGGGTGGCTGGGGAGGATCCTCCCATCGGACTTGGACATGCGGACTTCTCAAAGAGCTCCTGCTCCCTCTTTCTCCCACGATAACTTCCCTAGAAAGGAAAATAGAGAAGGCAAAGCAAAGCTGTGTTGGAAGGGCAGGACGAGGCACTTCTAGCTCTTTAAACACAATTATGGAGAGGTTTGTTTTTCTCCTTCTCCAAAGACGATGCTTTTTTTTTTTTTTTTTTTAATAATGGTTTCTGCTAATGCTCAACATGGACAAATTATACCCATGGTCGAACAAGGTCGAAGCAAGCCTTTCATTAGCGCTTGTTTTAATCAGTTCATGTGAATCAGGCGCTCAGAGCGAGGTGGAAAATTAAGGCATAACGAAGGTGCAAGCCAGACTGGACGCTGGTGGCACCGCAGGGTCTCCTCCGAAAACTGCTGAGATGCCTCCTGGTTAACCTTGCTGTGTTGACAGGTTGAAACTCTGACGGCGAAGCTCCTGGAGCAGGCACAGGAGATCGGCCGGCTGCGCTCGGAGCTGGTGAGCCGCCACGGGGTTGGGCTGAGCCACCCTTGCCCCGAGGGACGCCGGAGCCGTGGGTCCCCCGAGGAGGAAGGGGGCACGTGGGGAGGGCGTAGAAGGATTAAAACCTCCCCAGGGTCGCCGTTGGGACCCTGCAAGC
>NW_008824297.1:84756-85455 GCF_000699105.1 Pygoscelis adeliae | reverse complement strand
AGGAGAACGCTGGGCTGCAGGAGCGGCTGTCCCAGCTGCAGCGGGAGGCAGAGGAGACGCGGGTCAAGCTGGCAGAGCTGGACTTGGAGGTGCAGCAGAAGACGAACCGCTTGGCCGAGGTGGAGCTGCGGCTCAAGGACTCCCTGGCCGAGAGAGCCGAGGAAGAGGAGCGGCTCAGCCGGCGGCTGCGGGACAGCCAGGAGACCATTGCCAGCCTCAAGTCCCAGCCCCAGCAGATAAAGGTGAGCACCGTGGGGCTCTCCATCTCTCCTAGCCAGGCAAGGGGAGCTGGGCGGGGTGCCTAGCAGTGCCCAGGGGGTGCCCTGCAAGTGCCACCCATCCCTCTGCCCTGAGCACATCAGCACAGCACCATGATTTTGTAAGTTAGCCCCGCCGGGCCAACACCGGCTCCATCCCAGGCCCCTCGGGTGCTGCTTCCCCAGTACACCCCATCTCTGAGTGCTTTTCCCCCCCAGTACATCATCAAGACGGTGGAGGTGGAGTCGGCCAAGGCAAAGCAAGCCCTGTGCGAGAGCCAGTCCCGAAACCAGTACCTGCAGGAGCAGGTGGGGATGCAGAGGCAGGTGCTGAAGGAGATGGAGCAGCAGCTGCAGAGCTCCCAAAAGACGGCAGCTCAGCTCCGAGCTCAGGTTTGAATGCAACGGGTGTCATTCAGAAATCACCCCGCCCAGCTCCACC
>NW_008824297.1:83055-83792 GCF_000699105.1 Pygoscelis adeliae | reverse complement strand
GGCAGGGGGAGGTGCCGGGACTGACGCCATCTCGGCATCCCCCCCACTCAAGGGAACATCCGTGTTTTCGGGCGAGTCCGCCCCCTCACAAAGGAGGACGGCGAGGGCCCGGAGGCAGCCAATGCGGTGACCTTTGACGCCGATGATGACGCTGTCCTGCACCTCCTGCACAAGGGGAAGCAGGTGTCCTTCGAGCTGGATAAGGTCTTCCCCCCGCAAGCGTCCCAGGAGGAGGTGGGTGCTGCCGTCCCGCGGGGACAGAAACGCTGCTGGCATGAGGGGAGGATGCAGCCACCTTCTCATGATGGTCCCCGGTGCCCCCCCCCCAGGTGTTTCAGGAGGTTCAAGCCCTGGTCACCTCCTGCATCGACGGCTACAACGTCTGCATCTTTGCCTACGGGCAGACGGGGGCGGGAAAAACCTACACGATGGAGGTGAATTTGCCTGGCTTTGCTCTTCTTCCTCGGCTTCCCATCCCATGGTGCCGTCTCGGCACCCTCCCTGGTTTAGACCAGGCTGGTGGCCAGCTCAGACCCGGGGTGCACCAGTGGTGGTCACTGCTGCTGCCAAGGGGTTTGCGCAGCCCTCTGCGACACCCGCCCTGGGCTTTGCTCCTGCTCAGAACCGCCCTGGGCTTTGCTCCTGCTCAGAAAAAAAAAAAAGCAGAATAAAATGCAAGAGAGTGTTTTCCCCCCCCCCCAATTTCTCACCCCAATCCCCTGGGGACATAGCGACAA
>NW_008824297.1:59535-81710 GCF_000699105.1 Pygoscelis adeliae | reverse complement strand
CAGCCGGCCCCGCGAGGCGCAGCACATCAACAAGTCCCTCTCGGCGCTGGGCGACGTCATTTACGCCCTGCGCTCCCGGCAGGGCCACGTGCCCTTCCGCAACTCCAAGCTGACCTACCTGCTGCAAGACTCGCTCAGCGGCGACAGCAAGACCCTCATGATGGTGCAGGTAGGGGCCGGGCACCCGGCGCCTGTAGACATCCCTGCGGCCAGTTGGCCCAGTTTTGGGGATGGGTTTGGTTCCCTGCTCGCCCCGGTTCTGGGGCAGGCGGGAGGGATGCTGGAAGCAGGAGCTGGGCTGGGACCAGGGGACCGGGCTTGCGCATGGGGTCATCATCTGATCTGCAGCCGCGGTGCCGGGGGCAGCTCTGTCCCCATCTCTGCACCCCCATGAGGCTGAGGGATGGGGGATGAACTTGGAGGTCCACGATCCTGCACAGGGGTGCTGTCCCTGTGGGCACAATGTCCTTGCATGCTGACATCTCCCCATCTTGCTGGGAGGGTTTTATGCTCTGGCAGCTCCTCCGTGCCCTGTGACACCCCCCCCCTCCCCCGCTGTCTGCGCCCACACCGAGCCCCCTCGGGGGCTGTCCGAGCCCCCGGCACCTGCTGCAGCTTTTCCCAGCTGTCCCTCGCGCCGGGGCAGTTGGCGACAGGGGATCCGGCTGGCTCACGCTGGCCCAGGCGCGGATGGACGGGGCTATCCTGGGAGCAGCAGGTTAATAATAGCATCTCGCCAGTCTGGCACCAGCGTGTTTGCCGGTGTGGGGGAGCCCTGGGGGTGTGCAGGCAGCCGGCAGGGTGACTTTCTGCCTGCTCCTGCCTGACCGCAGGTCTCCCCCGCCGAGAAAAACACCAGCGAGACGCTGTGCTCCCTGAAGTTTGCTGAGAGGGTTCGCTCCGTGGAGCTGGGTCCCATCTCCCGCAAGGCTGAGCTGGCCTCCTGGCCCAGCCAAGAGCAGCTGGAGGTAACCGAGGGCCCGCTGGTGCCCTTCCTCTTCCCCCTCACCCCAGGGCGGGGTCCCCCTGTTTTGCCCCCCATGTGTGATCCCCAGGGCTGTTTGCTGTTGGGTGTCCCACTGCAGCCGCCTCCGTTGGGGAGCATCACCCAGCGGGACACGGGCTGTCCCCAGGCAGTGGCATCCAGCCGATGCTGACACCTTGGCTCTTCCAAGCCCTGTTTTGCAGCAGCCCCGTGGTACCCCCAGAGCAAATTTGGACACCTCTACCCAGGCAGGCACAATCTGCCCACGAGCCCATCCCCGTCCCTTCCCTCTGGGGACTGGCGTGGGCTGACCCTGTGGCCGTGCCCCGTCTCCCCCCAGGGTGACTCGCCGGGGACTGCAGCACCCTCTGGCCGGGGCCACCCGTCCTCCAGCCCGGGGCAGCTCTCTGGCCGCGCCACCTCCATCCGCAGGAAGCTCCAGACCTCAGGTGGGTGGAGGGGCACTGCGGCCCCGCTCCGCACCCTGGGTGCCCGGCTGGGGTCTCTCTGTCAGAGGAGGCTCCCACCGCTAGCCTCGTCCCAGCCAGAAGCTGGCAGGCAAAGCCTGCGCAGGGGAGCTAGCTGATTTGTAATCATCTCATTAACTAATGGCTAATTAGCCATCGGGAGCCTGGTTAGCACTTCCCCAAGAGCACCCTGGTGCAAAGCCGCTGCCGGCAGCTCGGGGTGCATGGGGGGAGCGATGCTGCAGGACAGCAGCAGTGTCCCCCAGGCTGAACCTCTCTCCCTTTTGATTTCAGCCTGAATTAGGGGCAGCCGAGGCTGCCAGGTGAGTGCCTGCGGCCGGGAGCCGGTGGAGGGCTCTGCTTTGGCCCCGCTTCCCGGGCAGGGCAGGGGTGCCGGGCTGCGCCGCTCGCGGGGATGCTCGTGGGATGCTTGCAGTACCAGCTCAGCTCAGCATCTGCTGCAATGCCACCGGATGGGGCTGAGGCAGTGACGGCCGTGCCCCCTGCCCGGTGTGACCCACACATGTCTCCCCCCAGGGAAGCTGAGGCCAGTCCCTGTGTGACGAGTGCCAGAGCCGGCACCAAACTCGCTGCAGGACCCAGCCCCTCACGGTGCTACGGAGAGCCGGCTGCTGGAAGACACGAAGGCTTCGGTGCCGTTCCCTCACCCACCAGGACCTATGACCAGACGGTGACGGCACCTCTCACCATGAGCACCATGGGGCCAGGGTCTCCCAGCAGCCGGACCCCCATCTCAGGGTGGGGGACAGCAGTGCTGGGCAAGGATCTGCCCCCTCGGAGGCTCAGCTCTGTGACTTTTTATTTTTGCTGGACGGATGTTTTTGGCCAGAGTGGGGAGCTGCTGGGTACTCCCTCCATCTCTCCAGCTTCGTTTTTACAACAGTAGAGGTATCTGGCTGGAGGGGGGGCTTGGAGCCAGGCGAGCCCCCGGACACGTCTCTGCTACCCCCACAGGACCAGTCTGGCCACGGCTGCCCCAAGATTGTGTCCAGGCAGCTGCCCGCTGTCTTCCGGAGCAGCGCTTCCCCCATTTTAAGCCAGAAAAAATCCCAGCAGCTCCTTTCCCCGTAGGTTTCTCAAGCCCTGTTGTTGCATGAAGGCACCCCGGTGCCGTGCATGAGCCGAGCTGCCGTTCATCGTGGTGCTGGTGCTGCCAGGGCCCCGCGCCAGCCGCCCTGGCACAGAGGGAGAGCGGTTGCGGAGATGCCCGTGTTACACAGCACCAGGGTGGATTTAGCAGTCTCAAATGAAGCTATTGTAAAGTCATTTACCAGTTGTCTTGTCAAGAGAGATCACACTGTGGTCGAGATGAAAGTGTTTGAAATAGTTATACCCTGTTTACATGGTCTTGGAATGGAAAACAAGTGGGGGAAAAAAAAAAAAAACAACCCCAAACCTCCAGCCCAAAAGCCCGTTGGCTTATGTGTCAGGATGGCGGCTGGCAGGGGGCTCAGAGGAGACAGCACTACCCCCTGCACCCCTGAGCACCCACCTGTGGGTACGCTTCCTCCTGCTGCAAATAACCGACTGGATGCACTGATGGCTCCTTCCCACCGCAGCCCTCTCCTCTCACTCTTCCACAGCATATTCTATTTAAAAAAAAAAAAAGGGAAAAATAAGTTTAACCTTTTGTAAGATTAGATGTTTCTATGTATTTTAATAATTAAAAAAAAAATCCTGTTTTGTAACAAAACTTATTTTAAATAAACTGTTGAAGCCAGTCCTCCTGCACTGCTGTTATTTCCTTGCAGGGGGTTTGAGCCCGGCTCAGGGCGGGTGCTCCCTCCTGCACTGCTTGCACAGCCTCTCCCCCGCAGCTGGAGAAGCCCCTTGAATCCCTCCTCTCGCAGCTGTCTCTGGGCCAGCCTGGCAGCACAGCCCCCCAGATCGCAGCTATCGGGCTCTCTTAATTAGCAGGAGCTTGTTAAACCACAAGTAAGCCCCAGCGCTGCAGCACCTTGCTCCATCTCCTGCTTCTCCCAGCTCTGTGGGCTGTTCAGGGCTGGAGGCAGGCGGATCACACCTCGATCAGGTCCGGGCACAGGATTGTCCCCAAAGAGGCCCCAGGTGAGGCAGCGAGGGGCTGCAGCGCAGGCGGGACAGGCACCGTGAGTTCCCTTGGTGCTCGAAGCAGGCAGCATCTTCAGCCCCCGTCATGCTGTCCCGCGGTGGCACTTTGCCAGGGCCTCTTGCTGCGTGAGCCACCATCAGAGCAGGACGCTCCCCTTCGCTCCTAAAACCTGACCGGGTTTGGGTGAAGTACCAGCGAGGTAGGGATAGGCTTTAGCTTTCCTGCTGGCCCCGCTACACACACCTGAAACAGCCTCCTACATCCCCGAACACCAGCGGCTGTCTCAAGAGCTCACAGAGAACCACGTAGACAAAACACTGCACACCCCCCCCCGTGTGCCGCTGCCTCGAGATCTGCTAGAGATCAGGTGGGGAGAAGAGATCTGCACCCGGCCAGGGAAGGGACAAGCCACAAACGATGAAGTTCCTCTTTGGGGTGGGAACTACCCAGCAGAGTGAAACCTCCTCCAGGGTTTCAGCAAGCCACCTGGCTAGTGCTGTCTCTCCGACTTGCTCACCGCAGCCTCCCAGCAGGAAGGGTGAGAACGGCCGGCTTCCTCATGGGACACGCAGGGAACAGAGCCCCGCTTTCCCTGGACGCTCCCAGCCAGGAGCTGTGCCAAGGTGAACAGTACTTCAAGAGATTCAGGCATTTAACACAGCTTTTTAAAAAAAGTTACAAATCTTTTAATAAAATTCATTATAAGTTACAGTTTCCTGGACAACAGGCTCCAGCGTATAAAATGGGAGACAGGCTGGGAGGAGCAGGGGAAGCACCAACAGGAACCTCTTTCCCCACAGGAAAGAAGAAAGAGGGACAGAAAGGTTCTGACAGACATTTATTGGGGGAAAAAAAAACAAAAAAAACCAAACCTCTAAGAGTGGTCCAGTGAATGTAGAAAGACATTAGTCCATGTCCCTCTGTTCCACCACCCTCCCAAATCCTTACCCCCAAAGGCAAACACATACGACAAGTCCTGTTTAAGTCACCTATTTTAACAGATCCAGGTAGACCTCAGTTCCCAGCAACAGTCTGAAGATACTAATCTTCTGTGGCCCAGGGTGCCAGCAGGGGTTTTTGAGAAGCCAGGAGACAGCCTCCTCTCAACACAGGTCCTTGAGACTGCACCAGGCACGGTGTCCTGGCTCACGTTTGATGAAGCAAGCCAAAGGGGCTGGTCCCACATGGCAGTTGAAGTCCCTTCTGCAGGGAAAGGGCACTCCACCCCACAGCAGGCTTTTGTGGGGCGGACGCTGCAGTCCTCAGCGCGCTGCACGGAGAGAGCGGGGCCAGCCGGCCCCAGCCCACAGAGCCAAGCGACACGAACCGACAGCACACACGGGTGAAGGAGGGGTGACAGCAGGTTTGGAGCCCTCCTGTCAGGGAAAGGCCAGCACACAGAGACAGGGCAAGCTGAGAGCTTGATACTGAGATGAAGAGCTGAAATGAAGCCGCTTCCCTACAGGGGCTTTGCGGGGCCCTCCGCCAGCCAGGTCCTCTCACGCAGCACGGGCATCTCTCCAACTCGGGTCCTCCATCCAGCCCGTAAGGCACTGGGGCTGGGCAGGCGACCCGCCAGCGAGATTCCACTCCCCTAGCATGCTGCGGGGGGGGGAAGATGGAGACATGGAGAGAGATGAAAGCCAGCCAGACCAAGAGCAGAGGGGAGCTTGGCCACCTGTGTTTGCACGTGAGGAGGCGGCGGCTGTCACTCCAGGACAGCCATGAGGAGATGCAGTTCCCGAAAGGCACTACCATGGCGGCCACTGAGCCCAGACTTGTTCTTGACAATGTTGCTGATGTTTTTCAGCTGCTTGTAGCACAGCTTGCATTTATGGAGCCTGAAAAAAAAAGAAAGAAAACAGATAGCAGACACAGCATGAATCCTCAGCTGCCTAGGAGATGTGCTTGTTCCTGTAGTGCCAAAGACGCAAGTCAAGCGGGAGAGAAAACACAAGCCCTGCAAATGGCCTGGAAGAGGCTGAAATGTGAGCATGGCTCTGCAGAAACACCATGTATTCAGCCCACGTCCTGATGACACAGGAGAATGGCATCCACATAAGGGCTTTTTCACTCCTCTTTCCCCCTTTGGCAGTGAAGTCCAGGGAGGAAGGAGGTGCTGGTTTTTGGAGGGCCGATTCTCAGAGCAGAGCTATCCTGTGAATGAACTGGAAATCCAGGGCCTGGCTGACAACTCATGTGTCTTGTGAGGTGGAGGGTGAAGCCACAGGGTGGTTTTACTCTTGACATACTCGCACTTTGTTTAGATATGACTCAATACACAGTGACAGAGGGAAAAGCAGTCCTTGGTCTTTTTCTCAGAGCAGGAAGGTTTGGTGTTTGCAGACAAAAGGGAAGGCAAGCCCAGTCTAGTATCAAAGCCTCAATGGCGAGGAGCAAAGCTCACCCAAGAGAAAGGCTGGTTCAAAAAGGGAGCAAGTGGAAGTGAGTAAGCGCCTCACCTTTCCTCTCTGGTGATGTCCACTCCAACAGAAGGTGGTGCAGCAAGGATGTCTGTGATCAGTGGCAGGAATCTCTGGAGAATGAGTTTCAGGGAGGTGCAGCCAGTCTGCACGTAACTGAAAGACAAACAGAATCGGGTCTCACTTGAATTTCCTTCCTTTCCTCCCAGCGCAAAACCCTCGCTCACATCCAGTCACCGGGGATAATCTACTCCAATGACCCCCCCCACTTCCACCACCTGTAATCTGGTAAGGAGAGCAACAGCCAAGTACCAACATGGTCTTGGTTTGAGTCAAGACTGACAAAGTGAGCCCTTTCGAAAGGTCCTGGCATACACCCTGCTCAGTGGGACCTTTCTGCTCAAGAGCAGAGACGTCCTGCCGAGGGGACTTGGCAGGAGCCTCTCTTCCAGTAGGAAGGAAGGGCAGAAACTCCATCTTAAGAGAGAGGCTGCATTTGTTTGCCACCTAACAATGAGGTTCAAAGCAATCTTCCAAGTGACCCCAAGGCTGTTGCGGGGGACTTCATTTCCCCTTATCCCAAGTCGACAGTTACATTCCCATCAGCGCGCAGAGCCCACTTATTCTACACCGATTTGACCCCTCCTGGCTGCCAGAGCTGCCTTCAATCTAACACACCTACGCCAAATCTCAATACCCTTGCTCTTCTTGCCCATGCATACTTCCCATATCTTTTCCCACACACGCTTGGCAACTCCACTGCTCTTTTCCAGGCATCGTATCAGCATTATACGGTATCTGCTGTGATTCTTCAGGATTTTCTTTCAGCTACAAAATACCCAGTGGAGCTCTCCTATGAATATCCACACCTTGTCCCCCAAGCACACCATGTTCTTGGGGCCTCACCTTTCATATTTACTTTGGAGTAGTTTCTCTATCTGCGGCAGGACTATAGTACACAAATCCAGCTTCCAGAGAGACCTGAAAACAAAAGGACACATTCTGAGACCGGAGACCGAGGCTTTACAAGGCTGAGTCGACACAAATAATGCTTTCTGGCAAAAAAGCCCAGGCAGCGACACGAGGTTTACTGAGCAAGTTCACTGACTCCCCCTTGTGATAGAAAGTAGCAGGTTCTGACATATTTTATTGACTCTCAGCAGAATCACTTTATGAAGCCCTAAGACTTCAATTTTCCTTGCAAGACATCATTTACCTACAGAAAAGGCCCCATACATCTCCAGCAGTTACTGGCACTGCAGACTTGAAGATCTGACATGCATATGCCTTTCACGCTGCCATGGCCCACTGGACACGAGGCAGGTAGAATGCAGCGCTCCCAACACCCAGCCAGATGGCTCTCGGGTATCCCAGGGGCTGCCCCCACCCAGGACTCACGCTTTTTGGTTGACAATATTCAAGAGGTCCACAACAACAGACAGATCGTTGATCGCCACTGCAGAGTCCACAGAGTTCTGAGAGAGAAGGGGAAGAAGGAGTCATCTATTGCAAAGCTCAAACCGGCTAGACTAAAGCAATTGATATCAAGTGCCGCTTCTCAAAAACAAGGCAGAGGAAAGGCAGAGCTGGCTAGGGAAGAGAAGATAACTCTCGCATGAGAAAGTTTTCTCCATGTTTCTTTGTGACCATTCAACCGCAGGTGGGACACAGCAGCACTCTGCGGTGCACCCCTGGGGACAAAACCTGTGAGACCCTGCATTTCATGTAAGAGGCAGAATCGGCCCCAGACAAGCCAAGAGGTGCTCAGTTGCTCCCCTCACGAGCCTCGGGTGTCTCCACATCCTTGCCTTGATGTCACCGGTGCTCCATACAGCCCGCACGGTGTCCAGGTTCTTGTGACGGCTGGTGAGTACCACACACATGGTCTCGTGGCCTTTCCTGATCTGGGACATGGCTTCCTCGTCCACGAGCTCAGTCTGGCTTTGGTTTTTCACAGCCTGAAAGTACAGATGCCAATGGAGGAGCGGTAACAGAGCGGGATGGCACAGAAGGGTAGGAGCTTTCTCTGGCCTAGGTGAGAGCTAATTTTGGTGTACAGAGGGGACAGTAAATACTGACTTCCTTGCAGATCGTTTTATAAACATTTTGAAACGGAAATGCTCAAATTTGTTCCAATTTCAGCTACTTCTCTTTTGCCTCTTCTACTGCGTCAATCACAAACACATTCGAAGCTTTGGAAAAACTCTCAAAACTGAAAAAAGCGAATTAAAAGTAAGCTTTCAAAACTAGTATGTTTTGATAAAGAAATGTTTTCATGCAAACCCTGTTTTTTATGTGAAATGTTCATCTGAAATCAACAAATTTTATTACAAAGCATAAATCTTGCACAATTTATTAGACTCTCAATTTGATTCCCGCTGTCACCATGCTGAAATCTCTCTTCCTCTGCTCACATTTAGAGTTTGGGATCATGAGAATGCTCCGGGTCCTTCTCCTTTTTTGGGACAGGGAATACCCTCCTGCGCGAGGGCCAAGAGGCCTCCAAGACGCAAGAGGGAAAGACTATTGAAATAATTATGTATGTGTAATGGCAGACACCAATTTTCTAAATGAATCACTGTCTAGCATGTGGATTTGTTCAGTGTCTTTGTCTCATCCCTTGCTCTCTGCTTTGATAACACGCTCTTCATGAGCATGGATCAACGCTGCTGTGTTTGCATCAGCCTGCTGTCAAACGCAATGGGGGCTGGGTCCAGCAACCCAGAGGTGCTAATTCCACAGGAACTGCAAGTCAAAGCAGTTGGGAGGCAGGAGAGTAAGCTGGCAGGGGAAGCACCAAGTGAGCAGAGGAAGAGCAGGAGGTAACGTGTTCTCATCGGTACTGAGGACTGCAGGCTGCAGAAAGCACCTAAGACACTCCTTCTGTACCTCAGAGAACCTCCTTTCTGATGCCACCCAACACAGACACCGGCTGGAAACATTTATCCAGAGACACGTACTGGTAGAAAGTCAGAGGCCTTCAGGCCAATGGGCTCATTCCTGGTTGCAGGAATCACGGACGGCTCTGTTCTGGTCACAGGAGTTGAGGAGGCAATCGGTGGCCTCTGAACCGGATCAGGCTGCAGGAGAAGTCAGGATAAAAGCTCTAGCAGTAACAATCTGGCCCTAGTCTGATGTCCTTTTTTCCTGGCCCGCTTTCCTCTCGCAGCAGGGTCTTAATGCAGAAGCAGTCTCCAATTTGCTAGCATGGTTTAAGAGGCAATAAAGTATCTCTCAGGTACATGCCAAGATGCAATTAAGGTTTGCAAAGAACATGGAGATGCCCCAGCAGAAGTGCCAAGTGCTGTTGTTATCAGCATCTAAAATTAGGGCAATGGGCCATGGCCAGCCTGAAGAAGAGAGAATTCTAAAGAAGCCAGTATAATGTATCTTGGCCCATCGGCTGCTTGCAATTTTGGCTACAAAATAGCCTCAGTTCAAGCACTTGCAGAATCTGGCACTTGGTTCTCTTCAGAGTGCTCCAATTTTGAGATGCAAGGAGAAACACCACTGCAAGTGCGAGAAGCAAACGAAAGCCACAGAGCCATCGCCTGTTGGAGGCTTGGCCTTCGATTCTACTGCTTAGGCAAGACACATGGCAAGGCAAAGACTGGAGCTGCACTTTTACTGCTCTTCAGTAAAGGAATCGGCTTGATTAGAAATCATAAAGTCTCCAGCACTCACATCTTTCACGGTGGGAGCATGAACAGCTATTAACAGATCATACAGTACGTACAAGTTCTTGCTTTGGCAACGGGGTCTGGACATCCGCAGCTTGGCTGGACTTCACTGCTTCCTTCGCGGTTACGGGCTCTACCGAGATGGGAAGAAGTGGGAAAGCAGAAACTGATTATTCCTTTCAAGAGAAGCTGTGAGCAAAGGCTCTGTATAGCTAGACTACAAGTAGTCATTTCTTCAGACATGCAGCTCTCCCCGTTTTGAGGGCCATTAACCCCATTCCCACCAAGGGCTCATTGTCATACGCACCATCCTCAGGAGGGGCTGGAAAGGGCTCGTTGTTTCGAGGAGGAGTTCGACCTACAGAAAGAGAGAAAAAAATAAACAAACAAAGGAGCATCCAAGGCTACAGATTAGTGATAGCTCAGCCTTGGAGCTGGGAGATCTCCAACAACTCCACAGATTAGGGCAATCAGTGATACTGCAAGCAGAGTTATCTCCTTCAGACCTTGACGCTATTGTTGAGTTTAGCCAAAGGCTTTCAGCCTTCATGGATGGGAGGGATAAAACTGGCCCGTGTAGTTCATTGCTGCTGTAGAGGTGTGAAGCACAAGAAAAGGCACTATCACAACAAATTATATTCCCGCTAAATTGATTTACATAAGTAAATCAAAATAATGACCATTAATTCCTTAGAAAGACTATCTCATTTTTCTCATTTACATAAAAATGAGATACAGGCATTGCACTATGCCTCCTAAACAACAATCTCTGCTTTAAAAAAAACATTTTGCCTTTCCTTCTTTAATGGAGGCTGCTGATTTTATACATATCAAAATTCTAAGTTAATAAAGATCCCATAACACAGTAGTCCTTTCTAATCAGGACAGAAAGGACTGTTTATAACAGAGCTCTGGATTCTGAGCCAGGCTTTGACCAGACGTCACTGCACCCTAGTAAAGGTGCCACCTTCCAGCAGTTCACCAGCATGATCTGTGGTTCAGAGTCCAAGCACAGAATATTAAATAAAAGTTTTCTAAACTCTCCCAGTCACAGGTGAAGCCTCTATTATAGTCAGCCAAAGCTCACTTCTACTGAACCAGTTTAGCGCCTACAGCTCTAATCCAAACAACATGCAAAAGCAGAATAAACCCTGGTACTGACAGATAGCGTTCTTGGGCTGGAAGATCTCTTTGTAATCCTCCGGGTTCTGGATCTCAGCCTTTGATTCCTTCTCATCCCGGTCATCTTCACTGCTGGGACTGCGCCTCTCGCTCTCCGAGTTGTGCTTCACTCTGCTGTGGAAAAAGAGATGCTGTCAAGGGCAAGTCATGTGGACTCTGTCAGAGAGAGAGAGCACTAAGCTCCTTGTACATTTCCTTCAAATCTTGAAATTCAACAAGCCAGCAGATTCCCTTACCTTTGCGGCTTGCTGCAGCTAGTTGAGGGCCTATCATAGATGCGGCGAAGGGAGGACCCCGTGGGGGTAGGTGGCACAAGAGGCTCGTCATCCCTGATCAGCCCATGAGGAATGGAGCCTGATTTTGTGACTCTGCTGAGATCCACAACGAAGGAAGAGACTGTGCTTTGCGCAAAGGAAACTCCTATCTGCAGAGGCAAAAGATCAAGGTTATTCACCAGGGAGCAGGGTGCACGCCAGCCTTTTTGAGAACAGGCATGATGGAGTGACCCTGAGCAACCGTGCTTGAGAATTTCTCAGTTCAGTGCTCTGGCTTTTTCAACTGGAACCTGCCAATGTTTGATGAAAGGGTATGATAAAACTTTTGCCAAGCATAGTTTCTAAATACTGGTCAAACCAAGCCCTGGTTCTTTCCTCCAGAAGCCAAAGAGAGCACGAAGCGGAGCACGAGGCTGCTGAAAGCAAAAGCACACGAGCTCTGTCTAAGTGCTGGGCACATTGCAGGCCCTGGCCGCTTATAGTTGGACATAAGCTTAAAGGTCAGAAGGCTTGCAAGGAGGCAGGAGGATTTTATCTCATGGTTCACAGCCGCCTCCCCGACTCCTCAGGAGCAGTGGCTTACCAGCTGGTTGTTGCAGATAGATAAGTCAGCTACTTTCCCCCAGTTCACCAAGACCACATCAAAACAGCGCTCTGGCTCCCAGCCGTACACACGCAGCGAATCCTGGAAGCCACTATACAAGCAGCAGCCATCTGGGTTGAAGAGCACACACCTGGGAGGAAGGCAGGTGGAGAATTAGGCACAGCTTCCCAACCTTGCTCAGTCCTACAAGGACCCCAGGGCTGTATCCCTGACTTCACTGAACACCTCCAGCCCCGTTTCTAACAATGAACCTACCGATCTGGTGTTCACCTGTGCAACGCCTCCAGCAGCCCAAACTTCTCCCCAGTAAAGTCTCTCTTTCAGGAAATCCTCCTTTCACCCCCACTTTAGTCTCTGCCTAGTACACTGCAGAAGGAATTCAATATACCTGACAGGAGTAGCCTCCTCTTCAATACAGCTCACAACTTGAAACTTCTCCAAGTCCCAGAACCGAACAGTCCTGTACACACAACAGAACAAAAATCATCGCTCATCCCTCTAGAAATCTGCTGTAGAATCCAGTATTGAAATAATATGCTAATAGCTAGAATGACTTTCGCTGTTGTGCACATAGATTAACCTACACAGAAGGCTAGTCTAGCTAAGATCTGTGAATCCAGCCACAGATGCTTAGAGGCTCTAGATACGGATAGATATTTAGAGCTGACCCAGAGCCAAGAGGACACCCTGCTAGCTGAGCAGGACTGCTTGCTGTTCAGATAGGACATTAGCTGGATTAGTGAGATGCTTGAAGCTATCGCGCTGTTTTCTAGCGTGGTAGAAGGTGCCATCGATTTTGGATGAGAAGGCAAGATCACCATGTTCTGCGCATCACAGATGTGACGTGCTGCTGGCTAGATGTCAGGCTCTTGCAATGGCAGGTTTGAGTTGTGCGATATTCCTATTTTCCACGTTCCTAAAAGGAAGGGCATCGAGAAAGGGAACCGACATATACAATTCCCTTCTTTCTCCCTCCCCTTCTGTACCTGTCAGAGCTGCCAGAAGCCAAAAGGTATTCATTGGGATGGAATTCAACTATGTTTACTGGGCCGGTATGTCCTGTAAACTCAAACATTATCTTCCCAGCAGCCAGATCCCACAGCTGGAAGAAGGAAAGAACAGAGACATTCTTGAAGAGATTTAACGTTAGAGAATTCCAATACACTTTGGATTTCCTTGTGCTGGCAATCTTCTAACGCTTCTCCCCCTCCAAGAACAGACTCAAGTTTGTCAGAGAAAGCAGTGATCAGGAAAGGAGTACCGTCCCAGTCATTTAAGGCTGCATTTTTTTTTATCATCATCTTTTTTTTTTTGGCATTCTCTTTTAAATTTTCCATTTAATTTGTCCCCTAGAAGTTTCTGGTTTATATTTAGAGACTGGGATAAAATACAGCAGTTCCACCTGTCCCCCCCGCAAAAGCAAACAAACAAAAATCCAAAAGCTCTGAATCCCTTAGCAATTCATTCTTCCCGTGCTCTAGTCTCCACTGAAAAATCCAGAATGAAATGACTGATCAGTTTATTTCATGTGAAGCTGAAAACAAAAATCAGTCCTTCGCCCACATTCCTCCATAACACATCTGAAACAACTGAAGTCACTGTTTCAGTCGACACTTTTCTGAATTCCTTCTCTTGCTCTGCTCAGTCCTGACAGCAATTTTCAGACTGATAATCACGTGCAATGTGTATGATAGCACACCCCTACTGAATTAACTGAGCAGAGCCAGAAATTGGTACGGTAAAGCAACGTGCTGTGGACAACTCATTCTGTAACATTTACCAAGACGACCGAGGCCAATGTTCAGGTATCACAACTCTACCACCATCAAAACTTGAACTTTCACGTGCATAGTGCCAACATGTCCGTTGGCTAAGTGCGTTTCAACACATGCAGCTCTTTCCTGGATGTTGTGGGCCACTGGACATGATCCTCATGAACAGACTGGTCCCTGCAAAGCCACAGGGCTCAGCCGGCTGCCTAATGAACTGAAGGTGTTTATGAGCAAGTGCTGGTAATGCCTGGTAAAAAGACGATCCCAGCATTCCTATGTGCCACGAGCACATAAGGAGAGTGTCACAATAAATTACCTTCACAGTGTGATCATCAGCAGCAGAGGCTAACCATTTCCCATCAGGACTAAAGCGGAGACATCGAACTGCTTCTGTGTGACCCTGAAATGAGAAAAATAAATAGTATTTTCTTTTTTTTTTTTGCTTTTCTTCCTTTAGAGGGAATTCTGGCTTTTGTCTTTCAATCCTATAAAATAAAATGAAATAAAATGAAATCAAGTAACTGTTTCACAGAGCCCACAGCTCACAGAACACACTACATTCAAGAGCTACACCCATCCACACTACATGAGTGTAATCTCTCTCTTCTAGACATTTCTGTCATCAGTTTAAGTATGGAAAATGCACATCTGGCTTAATTAATAAGAATCAATTTTAAATTACACAGATATATGGGCGGTCAGATAGAAGTGCTGTGCCATTAAGTTGGTTTCTAAATGAAATTAATATACAGCAAGTTCTTCGGGTAGAAAAAGGCCCCAAGAACAGAACCATCTCAGCGCAGTGGGGACTTGCATGGTAGTATCAGTCACAGTATAAAGAAACACTCATGGATGCTCTCCATCCCCCGCTGAAGCCAGCCAGACTATAGTACATTAACTCCTATGATATCCATTTCATATTCCCATACAGTTCACAGAGGCCCGCAGAGGTTTGCCAGGCCACTTCACAAATTGTGCAGATCTTATTTTCATACTGGAAAACTAGGGAGTTAATTGTACGTAATGACTTTAAGGTCTGCTCACAAGTCCTCGACAGAAATCTTTCTTCCCTCTTTGCCTGAAAACTAATGAAGCATTTTACCTTGTACCTGAAGACACAGCCTTTTCTTCTTACATCCCAGAGCTACAGGGAAGAAAAGCAAACAAAAGATATGCTTAGAGCAGTATGTGGGGAGCCCAAGAGTCCCGTCAGAACAAGAGCTCTCCCTGTCACCAAGCTGATAGACACTGCAGAATGAAAACACTGAAGGGGCTGTTGAACCCATTTGCTTCAGGGGTACCTAATTCCCCAGGCGAGAATCACTTCTGTAAGGTATTTCTGACTACAGAAGCTCAGTTCCTACAGTCAAATACCAGCCTGATGAAGCAGATGCAATCCACAGCAATCCGGACATCTGCGCTTGCTGACACCGGGTTTCGGCTGGCACCTTACTCGGAGCCACATTCCACAACAGAGGAGTCACACTCATGAGTTACCACTGTGAAAATACATGCAGGAATTTCACAAGCACTCGCAAATACACCTGCCCACACACATGGAAATGACGACGTACAGCATCTACCAACAGCTTGGCACAAAACATGTTCTGGCACTCTTCAAAACAAAGATACTGCAAGTAAAGAGGGCAATCTCTAGGGGAAGCTGGGCTTTACCTTAATGTTTGTGTCCAAAGAGCCAGACGCCACAAAGCTTCCAAAAGGATGGAAATCGAGGCTGCAGATATTCGCTTTGTGACCAAGCAAGGTACGAAGAACTGGGAAAAGGAGCAGCAGAGCAGGGAGAAGGAAGAGGGAGCAAATATTTAGTAGTTCATTTCCCCCAGACGCCATGCAGAAGTTTAGCCATACCATCCTCACCGTTAAGCACACGCTAATACAACGTACGCTAGACATGCTACACATTGTTTATTCATCTGTATACCCTATTTTATGGAAATGTTTCCGACTTTACCCTTGCAATGCAAAGAAACGGCAATAGAGGGCCCATGTTCAACGATCCTAATTAAAGTCCTGTCCTTAGGTGTGGAAACTATGAATAAAACTCCAAAGGTCTCCATTCTGAAATTAAAACTAAAAAGCCACACTTTGAGGCAGCTGTCAGGCGGTGTATCTTCCCACTTGTTACAAAGAGAGCAAAAGGGAGCAGGGGGGGGAACAGTTTTAGCCAGGAAGTGAAAGGGACATTTGATTGCCTGCATCGTTCACCTTGCAGCTATTAGACAGACCCTTTCCCAGGACTCTGCACCCCCGTCCAGGCACAAGCCTGACTTCTACCTCTTAGGTTCCAGTATTCACCCTGGACTCCTTCAATTGCCCCTTGCAAGAAGCATCCCAAAGACTGGGAAAGGACACTTAGGAAGCATGAGACAAAGAAATGATCACAGTGTTTCAGCAAGTCATCAACCAAGTAACACCCCTTGTAATTCCGGAAACCAGAAAGGACCAGTAGAACTGGTACACCGTATCTCTGAAAGCAGAGACGAACGCAGAACTCAACTTCGAGGGAGAAAAATTGCTCAGATAATAACAAGGGCAATCTCTCTCCATCAGCCGTCATCTGCAACAGTCTGATGATTCCCCTGGCAGAAATCAGCTCTTGAGCCAGACCTGGAGTGGTCATTTGCACAGACACTGGCTCATAGGTCTCCTACTAAATTCAGCCAGATCAGTTACTCTCCACTGGTAGAGCCAAACTATTTTATAACTGAACTGATTCTAACTGAATGACAAAGTGCTTTTTATTATTTATGCCACCTGCTGTTTGCCTTCTTAGCTCAGCCAGTGTAAGTCTATTTTCATTACACATTCTTTCTATGAACAAGTAGCAACCTATAAGAAATATTCTTTCATTTTATTCAGTCGTTTTATGGTATTCCCTCTGGAATGCACTCAAGTGATTCATGATATCTTTGCAAACTTGTTCTAGGATTTGAGAAAAACGCAATAAATAAAGCATGACTCAACAGTCGGTCTTTAAAGGATCAGAGCTCGATGAGTTCATAGCTTTTACGATTTATTAAAAATTAGGTCTTTGTCTATTTATATGGCCATGCAAGAGCAGAAGAGGAGAAAAATCACTTGAGGAAAAAAAGACAAGTTAGAACCTAAGAATGAGAACAAGAGGTCAGCAAGCGGCGGATTCCTGCACTTGTGCAGAACCTAATATAGTTAAAATTTCCAGTCTGATTTTAGATCCTTTTATTAAGGTTGACAATTTTAAGCTGAGACTCTAAACACAAATTCCATATGCCTAGTTACTCTATACATGCTTGGAACCTGATCTGGAATATAGATTTCAATACACTCGGGTCAAAACCTAGAAACTAGTTCCTCAAATCAGTCTCCACAATACACGTACAAATTTCTGCTCGAGCAGGCATACGCAGCTCTACAGTCTCGGTAGGAAGTGCATAAAAGGCCTCTAAGAGGGATGGAAATTAAGATGAAAGCAACGCCAGGCTCCTGTTCCTTCTTAAGTTGGAAACCTTCTGGGTCAGCACAGATATTAAGCATAAGGATATTCCAAAAAGCGTGCATTAACAGAAGTGAGAACTCATGGAAACATACTTTTGGCAGCTTCCAGGTCCCAAACTCGAATGGACCCTGACTGGGACCCTGCAACAATGAGTTCCTCGTTCGTATTGATCTGTAGGCTCTCAATGGGCGTTGTATGGCCTGTCAAGCTCTGCAAAGAAAACCACAAGTCACGATCAACAGCTACTGACACAGCCCTGTCCACAGTGGCATTGTTCACACTCGATCGGTATGTAAAGTATATTTAGCCATGCATCAGGGCCACCTGGTTGTGCCACTAATCCTTTTTCCTCATCAGCTACCAGTATGGTAGAGCACCCTAAAGACCATCACTGCATATAGCACTGTGCACGTTATCTTCCACGTTACCCCACTTTCTGGGGCACACTGACTAATTTTTAAAGGATGCATCAACAGAGACATGGGTAGTTAAACACTAGGTGCGGATGCCCAGACAAGGTTGACACATGCTTACATTATAAAAATCATGCTGTGCAAGCGCAATGGCGCCGTGTTTGCTCTAAATGGGTCACGTAAGTGTCACGAACCGGTTACAAAATCAAAGCAAGAGCAAAAGCAGGGCTACTTCAAAACCTTCACATAAGCAGGGAGCCACACGTCGCTGCCAGCAATGGGTGTCACAGTGGTAACGTGGTGCTATTACTGAAGTATTAACTTGATGCATAAGGTAGTAATTCACATGTATGCAGTTTCTTTCATCCTTGAGCATCTAAAAGCTTACAAATTACCTAAGTATTTTGAAAAGGCCAGTATTTAATTAAAACACAAGAATATTTAAAACTAGCTCTAGAAAACAAATACCACTATTGCAGACTTTGTACTTGCAAATTAAGCAATATTCTGTGCTTTACTCCATCCTCAAACAGGTCTTTTTAAATAGCTAAGCTAGCTCTGTGCCTCCCACACACATACAGAGGCTGGGAACGCCAGTTGAAAGCTGCCTGTTCTGATGGGGTTTCTTAGGATTTCACATGCAACTGAAATCCTCTACGTACTCTACAGCTGCAACTGTGAGAAACAAAGCTCAAACTTGAACCAAGCCACAATGCTACTTGAAAAGTTCCTCTTTTCCCTCTTCCCCAACACGCAAACATCTGGAATCCTAACAATATAAACACTAAAGATGCATTTCAGAGGACAGCACAACCCCAAAAATCAAGATTCTTTTGATACACAAGAATGGCACGAGTCCTCAGCAGCTCCAGTCAGTCCCCGCCTCTCAGAAACACCAGCTTCTAAGGTCTGCGGTTCCCAGGAAGCGCAGGAGAGCTACAGCTCTCTGCTCCCACAGGAAGGGTACGGAGATATTTAGTCCTTCAACCTTCCTTCTCATGGAAGGCAATACCCTGGTTTCAAACTACTGTCATGCCACCACCAAGGGCCTGGAAAGACACAGCTTAACGACGCTATGCAAGAAGCACAGCGCTGCCAAAGGTGAGCGACTCCTTTTGCACCCATTTCAACCTCTTTATTTTTCCATTCATTTACTGAGGTTGAGTATAAAGTAGACACATTCTCCTTTTAGCCTTTCTGACCCTACTTTCCCGATTTCTTCCTCACAAGGTTCACACTGGCTAGAGAAATGCCTTCCATTACACAACATTATTGTGTTGTTAATTAAACAAGTGACAAGGGACACTTGCTGAAGATGGTTTTCCACAACACCCACTCAAAGCAAAAGCAATACAGGACAGACATCTGTTAAACATATTTATGGTGCACTTCAGCGATCACTACTGGCGTAACCCTACTCTTTCTAACACGCTGTGCCCAGCATTACTCTTCCTCAGGCAAGTTAGCAAAGTATTCTGACAAAGTTTGTGCTGGCAGTTAGTGACCATGGGACAGGTGAGGACGCATCCTGCTGGGGATGTTTCCTGCTATGGGGGCAAACTCCAGGGTATAAAACTGGCCACTGTAGCTTGCACTATAAAACTAGCTGATCTCGTACAAAACTCTGCGTTTAATTATCTGTAGCCTGGTAACGGAAGGCACAATACTCATTCTCTGAGCAAGCACTGGTGCAGCTGAAGCAGCCAGCCATCCCAGATTCTCTCTGGAGCAGCGGTCTCACCAGCTAACGAATTCCATCCCTACCTTTAGCTAGAATTCAGTCACCCAGCTTTGTGTTGGTAAACTCTATTCACAAGTCCCACAGGCTACAACCCAACAATCTTTCCCCTCATTCCCCACCCTCCATACCTCAGAATTAATATTGCCATCGCCCAAAAGTTGAAAACAGGCCTGTTCTTACCATGATGCAGTTGGGCTTGTTAACTGACCATATGTTGACCCGACAGTCATGTCCTCCAGTTGCCAGCAGCCGGCCTGAACTTTTCCCCAGGACTAGTGAGGATACATTGCTGCTGTGAGCTGTGATCTCTTCTGCACAAAACAAAGCAAAGGGTTATTACAGATGAGTATAACAGTTTTCCATGCCATCCCTCCTAAAGGACTGAAAAAATATTCTTCCTCCAGAAAAACTTTCCAGGTTCCACTGGACAAGCTGCAGCAGCCCACAGCTCAGATAAGAAGTCACACTATTATCTTGCCTGAAACAGCCCTCTCCTTGGCTCTGTCTGCTGTACTTAAGACACCTGCTGACCAAGCTTCACAACTCCAGTGCTCATGGGGCTTACAAAAAGCATCTTCTCTCACTAGCACCAGCTCGGTAGCTTTTAAAGATTTGCTCAACTGTGGCAACCTGCTCACAGAAGCTGCTTTACCGCCGGTACCCGGGTGGGTCTCAGTAAGCCGAGCTGTCTGAGAAGCTGCAATAATACGCAGCAGTCAGAGTCATCTAGCGAAAGGCCCTGTAATCCTGTTCTAGAAAGCAGCAGCAGACCGTCCAACCTGAGAACTGGCAGATTAGCAGCAGTACAGTTTGTTACCTTACACAGAAAAAAGTCAGACTCAGCAGCGGGGATAGGTGGAGCTCCCTTCCCTGAGCTTTGGCAGAGGCTTCGCTACATTCCCACTATGCAACACAGGTGAAACTTAGCAATGCAAAGTGTGAAACTGTGACAAAGGAAGGATGAGTATATATCCAAAAGTGCACAAAAGAACAAATGTGATTGATACTAAAAGACTGTTAAAGACCTGGGGGCTGAGGGGAAGCTCTGACACTGAGAGGGCTTCGCAATGACAGACCTCCAAGGAAGCCTCATCATAAAGAAACAAGTTTGGTGCAAAAGAGAAGCCAAAGGAGCATCTTTGCTTAGACATCTAATTCTCACAGTGGATTTTCAAATCCACTCAGATTTTTGGCAGGGGCTTTTGGCAGATGTATTTACCAATTTCTTCCACTTACAGTTCTCTTCTTTGAAAGTTCATGGGATTTGCGTGCCTAATAGTTATGAAACTTGTTTGTAAAAAGCTAGGTAGTAATCAATTCAGCTTTCGTTCGGATTGTTTTGGTGGGAGGAGCAATTTGATCACTTTACACGCAACGCTAATCCAAAAGGATATTAGACGGCTGCCATAATAATTACAGGTACTTTGATGTCAAGCTCTCAGAGTGCTTTTTTGAAAGCAAAAGTGCGCAACTTTCACTTTAGCTGGAAAAACACCTTTCAAATTACAAAGGCAACTGGACCGTAAATTACGTGAGAAGGGCAAATCTGAAAATATGCTTGTATTGTGTTGAAAGACCAATCTTCCATATGACAATGCTAAAGTATGTCTATATACACAGACTTGAAGGTAACAAACAGTACAATTAGTATTAATAGACCAACCCACTAGTTAAAATTGAAAGGATATAGATGCTGAGCATTGCTGCTGAAATGAGTGCGTCAGCAGCTCCACTTCTTCCCTCTTGTTGATTTCATTCTTAATAATATATTGCAAGTTTAAAAGTCATTGCTGAAGCGTTCAACCCTGTGTTCCTAAAAGCCAGGTTATAACCTGATGCCAGCCTTGGCCAGATCGCATCATCCTCTCCCACGGTGAAGTGCCAATTTCCTCAAACCCACAATTGTGGGGTTTTTTTTTTTTTAATAGAGTATTCATCACCAGATATCACCCACCAGCTCAGTAATACTAAGCTCCTAATTAGCATCGCTGAAACATTTCTAACATTCAGAACACTTCTTGCTCTAAAGAGGATGCTAAGATGGGGCAGAGCCTAGCAAAAATGAAGACCAAGAACGGAGATTGATCAACTTTCAGCTTTTCCTATAACTGGAGTTTGAGGGATGGGGAGATAACATAGCAAACTGGCTTTCTGCTCAAAAAGATATGAAATTACTAAGTCGATTATCTCAGCTCCCTTAACATGTTACCAGTCAGGGGTACCGTATTTCTGCTAGCCAATTCCTAGACCTCAAGTCACTGGTCTAAAGCTCGCGCTTCTGCACAGCCCATCACTTCCCGCCGCCTCTAAGCATTCCTCAACAGCCCCTATGAAATTACTCATCAGTGACCAGTTGAAGCAGCTAGAAATGGGTAGTCAGCAACTGTTTACTGCTCCTTCTGAGGGAAAATAACGGGTGTAAAAGCAGCAGATTCTTACTGTCGCTTGCAAAGCAATTTCAGGAGAATGAGACATACAGGCCCTGCAAAGATCACCTCATCCCTCCTGCAGCAAAGAGCTCAGTGCACCTTCAGTAACAAGCGAGCAGCAATGAAGGCCAACCCCAAACAGGCTAACCTGACACGGAGGGAACTCCCCGCTGCAGCCTGGGCTCTGCAGGGGGCTGCCACCGCTCCCTCGGCGGGTCTTGTGCTACGTGAGAGTCACACGGGGTTCGCTAGAAATTTCGGACAGCATTACAGCAACCGATCAGAGAAAATACAGGCCGTGAGCCTTTGAAAATAGCAATGACAAGGCCCTACGCTATTCCACCACGCTGCTATGTTTTCAAAAAGGATTTCTAAGAGTTAAAAACTCCAGTCAGCAGCTTGGAAAGAAGGCCGGGGCACCCACACCCCAGGCAGGGATTAGCCGGTTCCTATCACAAACCGCCTCTGCCACCCCCCTTCCAGCTGGGGAAACTCCTCTGCCCTCCCCCGGGCGGGCAGCCCGGCGACACTCACGCAGCTTCCACGCCGTCTTAGTGGTGACGGCCACGGCCATGTCTCGGCGCGGCGCCCCTCCGCCGGGCAGGGCAGAAGCGCC
>NW_008824297.1:52120-58594 GCF_000699105.1 Pygoscelis adeliae | reverse complement strand
CCGCCCTTCTCCCTCGGGGCCCGCCGGCGGCCGAGGCGGTTGTGCCCCTGGGCTGTGGCCGGTGTGTCTCCAGGAGGCGATTCCCCTCGCCGGGTGTCACGGGCGCAGCCCTGGTGGGAGTGGGGCTGCCGGGGTTCCCCCTTTCTGTGTCTTTTTGCCAGGCGACGCCGGCACCAGCTCCTCTTACTCCTGCTACCACCGGCAAGTCAAGCCCGCCGGGGCCTCGGGTCGGTTTTCCTCCCGGCGGAGCCTTGCTGGGCACCCTCACAGCCTGGCTGAGATGGGTCACGCTGCTTCTACTCTTTCCTCCCTGCCTCTGAAGCCAATTACTCCCATCAAAAGAGGAAATCACATTAGTTTGATGCTAGACCTTGATAATACGTATTAGCTGTTTTTTTGGCAGCTGCTATGTCCCTAGTGCCTGTAAAAGGATTTTTAAATTAATTTGTTCTGGTGTCTCGTCTGGTATTGAATTAACACTGATGAGTTCATAACAACAGGCTTGCTTGCTCCTTTTTTCTCTTTAGAGACCTCAGGGTTTCCTTTCTCCTGAGTTTGCTGAGGTCCCTCGGTCTTTCAGCAGTTCGTGGTCCTTGTGATTTGGAAATTGTTTTGGCTAGTTCCTGACATTCCTGGTGTTCCTCTTCAGTAGTGTGTTCCTATTGGAATACCTCTTGGTCTCAGTGAGCTGTTCTGAGCTTTCTCAGCTTTCTTTCCTGGCCTGTTTCTGTCTGTGCTAGGTCGCCACGTTAGCCAAGCATTGATGGAGGGATGCGGAGCTGTCAGTGTGTTGGTGTGAAATGGGCTGCTGCTGTTGTTGAATAGCTTGGAACACGATGTACTGTCGTGAAACATCTCAAGAGCTCCAGAACTGGGAGCCGGGAGGCCCGGGCAGACCCAGGGATTTGCTGTGGTGGGTGTCAAACACTGCAACTGTCTCCCACAGGAGATGCTGAATTCCCTGCTCTCCATTTCTGAGCCCAAAATGGAGTGCATCCTTCAAGCGACACCTAATTTAATGGCCTCTCTATAAGGATAATTTGGTATGTTTTAATGTTCAGATTAGGCATAATGAGCCGATGGTGGCTTTTGGTTTTAACATTGTGTTCACCTCTTAAAACTAACAGAAACAAAACAAGAGAAAATTACTCTTGCAATAAAATAGGCAGGCGTGTGTGTGTGTGTTTCTCTGTAAAAGCCCTTTAGTGTATCTATTACACTTAAAATGGACAGCTACCATGAAACAAGAAGTTTAATCTGCTCTGGTTCAGGCTGTATTTCAGGTGTGATGTCCCTTATTCTGCTGTATTACAGCAAAACAAGTTTCTGCCTTCTCCCAGCTGCAATCAGTATAGTCTTTGTGTAAGGTGATCATTAGAGGTCGTTCCTTGAAGACTGCAGCTGTTGGGAACTGTAGGTAGAATCACCGTAGGTGTCCACGGTGCCTAATGTACTATAGATGACATCAGAAATTGTCTCCCAGCAGGTTCAGGGACTTACATAGATACCAATACATAGCACACACATACTGACTTCCACTTGTGGATCTCGGTGAATGATTATTAACCAAAATACTTGATTATCTAAAATTTCTTGGATTTGGAAAGCTTTTTGGATTTCTCTTGACTTTTTACCCTGTCTGCCAATATTTGTGAACGGTGATGGAGACGTTCAAAGAGAAAAATAAAGATGTTAAAATCCCAAGTTTGTCAATTTGAGTATTAGTCTTTGCTGGGTTTTGTAGTTAATAGATAGCTCTAAATGAGGTCAAAGAATTTTTAATTTGTTGTGAACTCACAAGTTCAAAATCTCTACTTGTGCTACTTATAAAACCAAATTGTAAATTAGTTAAAATATTATTATGTTGGAAAGAACCAGTATTCCCAAATAATCCTGCTCCTGGTGTCAGCAGCTAGGGAGCAGGTTTGGGGAAGAAAAGCCCTGCAATACAGCGTGCGTAATTTGTAGCAACTTCTGAAGCAGACCTTAAAGCTAAGGTCTCATTCAGACTTCAGTCTCAAACATAATAGAATTACATGAGAAGACAATTGATGTAATTGTAGATGGGCCTGAAAATAAACAAGGGAAAAGAAAAAGACAGTGGTGTGCTACAAGTTCATTAAAATCTCCGTGAATCTGACGATAATGAAAGATTTACTGCAGGCAAGTAGAAAAACCTTTCCACATTCTTTTCCAGGCTGCTTCCAACAGGCTTCAGCACTGATTTCCAGTGTCTGGCGTGAAGGAATAAAGAAATCAGGCATGACCGAGGTGCTCGGCTAGGCGAGGATCCTTGCGCAGCTTCTCTTCAAGAGCAAGGTATTTCTGTGGTGCTGTCTGCTTTTCCCTAGAACGAGAAGGGGGATATCGGAGGAAAACTGCAGCAGGACGTTGAGTAGAATATTTTACAGAATAGCTTCAGTGCTGAGTTCCTGGGGGGCTGACTTGCAGACCTCCCCTGGGCACTGTACTCAGGCAGTCATTCCCAATACCTGTTGAGCCTCAGCGCTAGAATGTGGATATGGAACATGGTTTCAGAGTAACGGGCGAGGAAGTCATCCTCCTCCTCTGCGCTGAGCTGATTCTTCTCTTCCTGAAACCACTGGTCCTTCTTCTGCAGCTCTTCCACCGCCTGTTGGGGGAGCAAGCAACCAGAAGTCAGGGTAATAGAGAGGAGAGAGAGGAGCAAAGGCACACAAGTGTGGAACTCAAAGTTCAGGGAGCCGAGATAAAGGAAACCACAAATCAGAGCTGGTATATTTTTATGGGAGGCAATAAGTTTGAGATGAGGTCTCACAGAACAAGAAAACATGGGGAATAAAAAAAAAAACGTGGAACAGGGAGAGGCAGCAAAACCTGAATGCGTTGCCTCACTATAGTCAAGAAGCACTGGAGAACCAAATCAGCTCTGATTGAGATAGGGACTAAGTTTCACCCTGGAGCTATTTTGTTCTTTGATTTCACATGCTAATGACAAAAAAAAAAAAGGGCATGTTTATGGCTCTCTTAAAGTAATCAAAGGTTTGTTTCTTGCCTGCTGTCACAATGAGATGTGTGTTAGCCTCCTGCCAGTACAGAAGAGACTCCAGTAACAACGCATCCTGGAGCGAGGCTGGCAATACCTTTTCAAAGCGAGCCTGGATGATGTTGGCTTTATCAATGAGTCGATGCTTAAAATCAGTCAGGCAGTCATCTCGGACACGCAGGGCCTGCCCCTTGGTCATTTTCCCTCTGTAGCCAATTTGAATAAGAAAAGGTGCCAGGTAATCCAGATCTTGTTCCTCTTGTCCTGGGAGCTCATCCTCCATTGTGTTCTTCTGGAGGGGAAAGGACAGAAAGAGTCATGGTCCCATTTACCTGTTTCCCCAAACACCCTGTGATAAGGCAAAATAAAAGCAAAGGCCAAAATCCTCCTCCCCCCCCTCCCCCGGGAGGAAATAACGTTTCTTTTTCCTACAGTTTGATCAAAACTACTGCTTTGCATTAGCTTTGCATACCAACCCTTTCCCAACGCAGTTTTTATTCTGTAGTTTATTTTCTACCATCCTTTTTAACATTTCTCCCAATTTCCTTGATTGTAGAGATGTCTCTTACACAAAACGTGTTATCCACTGAGGTACAAGGAGGGCTCTACAAAATGCATTTCTATTTGGACAGAAAGAGATGAGGACAGGGTATTTTGAGTGATACCAGCTTGTAGTCTGGCAAGTAGCTGGTTCTTGCATCTTTGCCCCTGCTTGTGTTTCACGCCAGAAGTTTGGCATCATAAAACCTAATATCACCTTTTATAATCTCTACTCAGGAAAGCTCAGTCTAAAAAACATTCAGAAGAAGCACCTTAGAGATCTTGAAAAATTGCAAGTAATTATTCTTGAATCTTTTTGTATTTGTCCATAACATTCATAAGGTATTAATTCCTCCACAGAGATGGTGGAACAAAATTGGCTTTGCAAGTAATGATGAAAACCAAGAAAACAGCTGATTCACATCACGCAAAGTAGCGTGTATTTGCCTAACAAAATGAGCCCTGGCTAGAAAGATGCAGCTTGGAATCCATTATCATACTCCCCCCATAATCCCTATTATCAACTAATCCTTGATAATTTTCTTTATTAACTAAACAAAATAAAACAATAATCTTCCTCGGTGATGCAAGTTTTTCCAGAAAGTCAGAAGGTCTTGATCATGTTATATTTTCATGCAAGTCAGTTGAAGCTGTGCTGACTTACACCTGCTAGGGATTTGGCCCAGTATATTTTAACGGTACTAAAAGCTCTTCAGAGATAATTCCTCAGACAGAAAAAGCTTACTCTGGATTTCTTTGTGTACATGTAATAAATACTGGGATTAATGGAGTCTACCTACCATGGCTTCATTCTGTTGTCTTCTCTTTTCATTCCTCTCTGTATTATAAATTGAAACTGACAATTTAACGGCAGTTTCTTCATTCTCACGGATCTTCAAAATATTTAACACCTTCCAAAAAATCAGAAGAAAGACCCCTCAGCTTTCCTACCAAATGACAGTAATTTTACATGCTTGACCTGCTAACAGAGCAGATGCTGCATACAAGAACTGTAGCATAAGGTTAAATATAGAAGATCTATACAAATATGTTCATATCCTGCTGTCAGATCAAGCCGATAGTGGTCTTATTTTTAGATTGCTGCTCTGCATGAAATTCTTGGACACAATTATTATCTGTTAAGAAAGCTCTTCTGGAGTCACAGTCTTGCCACTACTTTTGAAATTGCACTGATAGCTTTGGCTTATTTCTTTGTCTTAACAGGATATACAGCACAAGCAATGTGAATATTTTGCCTGTTAATACATTGAGACTGAGAAATTTGGCAAGGTAGTTCATGAGGTCACAGTGAACTAGCTTTGGATTTCTGGAAAAAAAAAAAGGAATTTTGCAATCTTGTTCTTAATTATTCCTAGTATTCTGTGCTAGTATAAGTTGAGCATTCCCTCTCCAGCTCTCCTCCTCTTCCTCACAAAAACATTTAAAAAAGAAAGAAATCCAATAGCTTTGCCTCCATCTGCTAGAATGGTGGTATTTATCATGAAGTAATTACAAAGACTTCTAAGAACATGGATTCGTTACACCGGTCACAGTGTGATTAGCAGTACAAGCAATGTATTTCATGAAGATGATTTCTCTACAGTTGCTCCCACAAAAAGTCACTTCAGTATTTTGGATAAGACTTCCTGGAAATGCCTAGCAACTAGATACAACATTACATACAATATCTTTTCTTTTAGGTCTCATTCCCAGGCAAAAGCCAGATATGTTTCTAGGTGCCCCAACTCATATGCTGTCATTTGCCCTCTGAAAATGTCTTCCTCCCAGAGAATGAAGAGTAAGAGCAGGCGCTGGAAAGTGTGTGCCTCTCCATAAATATATTAAAGCCACGTCTTCACTGAACAATGACTGGGTTGCAAGCTTGATAATTCAGCATGGAGACCAGCTTTGTGGCACCAGAGTTTTATTTTTGTCACAGTTTATGCTGAGGATGCTTTGGCAACCAGTCAGCCGAAACCATTTCCATGCCTGACCAACTTTGACAACAGTGTGGACACCTCCCTGTTACCTCTGCTTCAGATTGCCGGACTTGTTGCTTCAGCCGCTTCTCTTCCTCTGTTAGCTCCTGCAACAATTTGTACAGATGGACCAGCTTCTTCTCTTTCTCAGAGGACCCCGCCTGGAAGCAGATAAGCTAGTGAAAGACAGTAGCGCGCTCTGGGTGCACGGGACCAGGTACTCTGCTAACAGAAATTGGCACAATTCTGCTATAGTCAATACAGTGACACTGGTTTCCACCATTGAAACATCTAACCCATGGTCAACAACTTATTAGACTTCGTTTTGATTTTGAGTCTATCAGTAACGGGAGCCAGATGGCACGTCTTGCACTGTGCTGATGCTGCTGTTATTGGTTAGAACTGCTTGTGCAGGGTTAGAGATGAAAGGATGGCATTACAGCAAATGCGTTCTGTGTATTCTGCCCAATGGGAGATAGAAACTTTAAGAAAACATGCATAACATTAAAGAATCCTGTATTTGCAATCTCTCTTTGATTTTCCTAAGTGTAATTCTGCAGCATTACTGCAGAATTTACTGGCAGACTCCTGCCCCTGGTTACAGACTCACATCACTAATGTTAGTGGAATGACCCCTCCGCCCCGAATGAGAGAATTTGGCTTAATGATGGCACTCTACTTTTTTTATAGTACCTTTTATTTAAGGCTATCTATCTATCAGCAATGCATTAAGCCTTAGCATCTTGCTCTGTGTCTGCAGAGTAAGCTCTGGGAGATTTAAGCAACGATGTGACCCAAGAAATCCATGGCAGAATTGGACCTAGAACCCAGGATGTCTGCTTCTGCTTCTCTGCTGTAGTCTCTTCTTCAAGAGAGAATGGCAGAGGAAATTTCAGCTTCCCTGCCATGAATCCGCAGAACTGAGCCTAA
>NW_008824297.1:48305-52085 GCF_000699105.1 Pygoscelis adeliae | reverse complement strand
TGGCTGATGACCAAGTCTGGGAAGATGGCCTCAGGCATTGCTAGAGCAAGCCTTTCACACTACACTATGTCCTGCGTGCCCAGTCACTTCCAGCATGGTAGTGCATCCCCAGGGGCTTTTGTGTTGGCAGCCTAGAGGCTGTCTGTGAGGGAGGTGTGCAGACGGAGCAGAGGGGCAGCACGGAGTACGTCATGCTTGTAGTTCTTCCACTGACATTGCACCTTCCCTTTGTGTCTTGCGATCTAGAAAAACTTCAAGATAGAAGTAGTTTTTCTCCATACCTGGTAAGTGATGCACATTTCTGGGGTCATGACGATTTCATTTCCTTTCCTATCCCTCTCTGACACTTTGAAGAAATCCTTCTTTGAGGCAGTAATGTATTTATCCTTGAGGTGATACGTCAGATGGATTGTCTCCTCTGTGATCAGAAAGATACGTTCTGCTACATCTTCATCAGCAGGCTTTTCTAGGTTTCTGTGGAAACGCTCCTTGATTTGCTAATGAGGGGTGAAAAGAAAGAGATGGAAGCAGGTTAGACAACACAAAAAACTGGCAAGATTTGCAAAGTTGGGTAAAAACCCAAGGTAAAAATTGGGCTTTTCTGCCTGGACTACGATGGCATCTCTTGGCCCATGGTCCTACTGTTCTTTCCTGTGCCTGAGAAAAAAAGCACAAAGCTGCTTAGAGCAACACCGAAGTCTCCTATTTGTGAAGCTGAGTACGCTCTCCAAGCTCAAAGTTAGCTTGGGATGCATCCCTGCCTGAGGCAACCGCAGGAAGCAAGGTATTTTGGAGCACAACAAAAAGTTTCCCACATTCCCCAACACAGGGAAGGAAAAGGAGCGTGTTGGGTGCTGATCCAAAGGCAGGCCACTGCATGGCCCTGTCTTGGCAGGTGAAGTGTCTGAGCCATGCTGCCAGATGTCAGATTTCCTCCCTCTTCTGTTCTCCAAATCAGACCCGACTAGAGGAGGAGGTAGATTAGCCGCTTGCAATTGTAGCGATGGGATACTTCATCAGGAACCTAAAACGTTATTAGTTTGGGGTCAGAACATGAAATCGTTTGACTAGTTTTGAGTCTTGTGAAAATTTCATTCCAAAATCATAGTCAAGCTTTTTTCCTTTCCTCTGACACACATTTTCCAAGTCTTAGTTTCCTAGTTTCATTCTAGCCGCTCAATGCAGTTCATGACAACTGGTCACACTGTAGCTCTCTGTCAGGCAAGCAACTGTGAGGCACAGCAGCTGAACAAGGCTTGGATGCCTCATCTGCAGTTTTGCCTTGGCTGCACCCACTGAAAATGAACCTAAAGCCCTAGGCAGTATGTTTTGCATAGTATAAATATCACAGTGACAGATATTTTTCTGTTCCTGCCTTGGCCGTACCACTATCGGCTGGGAGTTAATGTCAGTTCTGGTGCCAGCCAAGTGTATTTTCTTTCCTCTTTTGCCAAACTCCATGTGCCGGACATGCAGGAAGTCATCCCGCCCCACGAAGTACTCTGTCATCTCGTTAGCATTTTCAACACGTTTCTGGAGGCCATCGACTCGCGCCTCATTGTAAAACTCCATCGTATGTTCAGTCTCTGGTTCCAGCGACGTATAGGTGTGAGCTAAGGACATAAGAGAGATTGCACACGTTTTCAGAGTTAGCAACCATAATATGGTGAACACGAGTGTGTCCAGAGGAAGTCTCATTTTCTTCAGCAGCCAATAAATCAAATGCACGTAAGAGCGTAAGAAGGGAATATTATCTCCTCACTGCTGTGTACCAATACGTCACAGCCTAAGGACAGCAGGACAGCTTTGCAGGGCCACTGCCTCCCTTACACAGCAAGGCAGTAGTGAGTGGAGCCTGGACCCTGCTCTTCCCAAACCAGGAATGGGCGCAGCCTCTTTGGGTGAAATGCTGCGTTAGCAACAGATCTGGTGCAGGACTTTCTCTCCCCCAGCTGCACAACACAGAGAGACTGAACATAATCCTAAATAAGTTAGGAAAGTTCCTACTCCTATCACCTCTACTGGTAAATCACCAGATATGTGATAGGTATGTATTTTTCTTCTGTTATGCTGGGGGGGAGCACTGTCCAGGACTGGAAGCCAACAACCCAATTCGCTGCTCTCCACTGGAGACCATGTTATTTACCTCGGCCATTCATCCCACAAGTTCGCTGCCACCCAACCTTTGGGCTTTTGCCACTGCTAGAAGGGATTCACATGAAGTCCCATCAGCTGCAGTGGCTGCCCAGATGAGCTGGATTACCTTTGAGATTGAGGAGGTGTCCTGGGCTGAAGTAGTCTGTGGTCAGCTGTGTTTGTTTATTCACTTCTCTCATATCCAACATGTCTTCTCGGTTTTTGAACCACTCCCTCACCTCCACTACTTCAGTACCTGGCAGGAGACAAAGCATTTCACAGCCTTACGTCACTCTGTTGGAGGTGGTAAGATCCATCTGATGAGCTCTCAGTGTCTGTGCAAGCACACTGTGCTCCTGATACAGCCAAAGCAGACATCGCATAGCCACTTTGTAGATGAATCCTAATCTACATTTGAGTAGATGAATTACACTTTAAGAGGGTTTATTCCTCTCCATCAACAAGAACTAAAGGAATCAGCTCAGGGGGAGAAGGTGGCATGGCGGATGGCTATGGTTAGGCAAGGGAAATTCCATCCCAAATACTTAATGATAGTGTCAGGAGTGAAGGGAAATGAGATAGGGGCATTACACTATCCAAGAGTGCTGAGGACAGGACACTGTATGTCCAGTTAGGAATCTGCACGGTCTCTTGGACCAGCTGTTGAAGAATAATGCTTTGGAGCACAGAAATATCCACAGTCAGCAGCTGCCCCTTTCTATGGCTCCTGTCAACACCAATAGGAATAGTGATACTATTGGATCAGATCAAACCAGCCTTCCATTTCTCTGAAGGCTGAAAATCCAAGCAGCTGACCTGCGACACTGAACAGCCTCACCACTGGGGTGTAAGCAGATTCAAACTCTCACAGGAACCCCCAGCAATGCTGGAACGTTCTGGGGCTCGACAGACAGTGAGCGCGATGAAGCGTTTGAAGATGTGGTAGGTAAGTCCCCCACAAATGTGAAAGGAGGATGAGAAAGCACAAGAGACTGGGAGGAAGGGGACCACCTCCCCCTTCCCATCAGCACACCCCAGGCTGTGTTTGCTCAGTGCGTTGAGTGTGTTCACTCGTCCCTCTTACAGTCTAAGTCTGCGTAGATGGTGAGGCGTTTCACCAGCCCATTTCCATTCAGGTATGGTGCCCATTTCTCCAGTTTTGCTTTCCTGTACAGGATCACCTTCCTCCCCTGGGAACAGCGGGTCTCAAACTCTGCAGTGGGCAAGAGAGGTATCAGAAAAAATTACTCCCTTGTACTCAGCACAGGGAAAAAGAATTCAAAAGGGAGAAAATCATGGTCTAAGGAAAACCACGCATTTACTGATTGCGTTCAGCTGCCAGTAAAGCTGTTCAGACCCTGCCTGTTGTGCTTTAATGTTATAATAGTATAACAACTCTTTTCTCTCCCAAAGCAGATATTTGGTAATGCAGGGGCAGTACCTTGTGCATAGTGGTAACAGAAAGTGCATCCCAGGCAAAATCATTCAGCTAGCAGGAAAACACGGGGGGGGAGAGGGAGGGAGGGAGAGGTTAGCTGTGGGGCAAGCAAAAGGCAAAGGAAGAATACATACCTCTGGGAGATATCTGAATTGGGGCTACCCATGACGGTGGCATGTCAAAACTCATATCTTCCTCCTTTTCCT
>NW_008824297.1:45513-48104 GCF_000699105.1 Pygoscelis adeliae | reverse complement strand
CCTGCTGAAACAGAAGCAGAGTTTTGAATTTTTGGCAGCTTCTCTTACTGTGCCAGGAGGCATTTTGGTTCTAGAGAAGGCAGTGCAGCGATCAGAGCTCAGCTCGTGCGAGGTTGTGCTGGTCCTGGGGAACACGGTGGCACAGTTACGAGAGCTGTGTCGGTCACACACAGCCGGAGGACAGAGGCAAGCAGCACACTGCAGTTCACGTGGAAGGAGAGCTTTACTGCACCCCCACACTCTCACTAGCACACCCCTACTCAAGCCTAATGAAATGATCTTCTGGCTAACGCTCACGCTGGATAGGGGATGACTCTGACGATCGTCATTCAACCTAATGACCAGCTTGTTTTATGTAGACCATGGAGGGTGCTTTGCTCCCCAGTTATGGGCACAGGCTGAGGAGGGTAGATAACAGGAGGGAACGTACTGTTATTGGCGTTCCTCCGTCCTGCTGTGCTGGTGCCATGCCTGCTTTATCATGCTGTGTTCTCCCACCAGGACAACATACCATTTTTTGCTTCCAGTACACAGTTTTTTGGTATGTTAGAGTACATACATAATTTCTACATCTGGCTGGCAACTCCACCCAGCAGCCAGGAAAGCAGGGTGCTGACCAGCGGAGAAAGAGGGTCCAGATGCAGAAAAATTTCAGTTTGGATTTTATTTTTTTAAATTATTTCATCCCAAAGGTCAATGCACTGGAGGCCTACAGAGGTCCCGAGCCACTTAGGACACCAGAAGTACCACCTGGGGTCCTGCTTCAAAAAGCATCAGAACTATTCAAGACTGAGAAGGAATCTAAAGTGCCAACCAAAACGTAGCTAGAGCAATATTGATCTGACCTGGAGAGGGCAGCAGGCAGGCAGGCAGACATACGCGGGCCTATGAACACACCAGTTCGATACAGCATCCCCACTGCACGAGAGCCATCATTTGGGTCACTCACCATGTCATCCATGTCCCTGTCAGATAACTCCTTTTCCTCCTCAGCATCTGGGAGCAGCTGAAGAGGCTTGTTGCTCCCCGAAAGCATAATTTCCCAGCGGATAGCGTCACCCAAGTCAAAGACGAGATCCTAGGCCATACAGAAGAAACCCACTTAACTACAGGGCAGTCTCAAGGGCCTGACGCTAAACTGAACGCTGCCCCTGCACGTCTGCGGTGCTCTGGACCTGGCTGGATGTCAGAGAGTTAAAGGATTCTAGGCAGACCCTGGACCTCAGTGAGGTGGGCTCTTCAGACCCTTGGCTGGCTGCGGGACCCCAAAGCCTGCCCCTGTGCCTAGAGAGCTGCAGACCCCTTTCCTCGTGGTGCCTCTGCCACAGATGAGAGGAAGTTGCTGGAAATCCTTCTGCCTCCCTCCTCGGGGCACGCATGGCCCCAAGGTCATTCACACAGGCCTAAAGTTGCTCTAACTCAGACCCTCGCCTCACAGAGTTTGTATCAGCTGGGGAGTAGCTGAGGTGTGGGAAGAGCCTCATCAAGATCTTTCCTGCCTTGAGCCATGCCTGACAGGCTCAAAACATCCTCTGCCTTAAAAGCTGTTGTTTGAGAGAACAAGTGTCCAGCCAGCCTTAAAAGCTGATATTCTAGCACTGTAGGGGTTTAATAGGTGTGATAAGTATTTGCTAGCTCAGGGTCTGGGATGTCCCGGAGTAGTTCCAAAGTCTATGTAATTAGAGCAAAATGACCAGAGCCAACACAGGGAATGGTTAAGTGGAAACTGGGATGACCTCTGGTCTTGGACTTCCCCAGGACTCAGGTTAGCCCAGCTGTCCCTCCCAGGCACAGGGTGCTTAAGGGCTCATTACCTTGCAGCCGTTCCAGCAGTCCTGCATGTTCACCCAGTAGTTCCTGTGGTTCCAGACGCTCTCGATCCCAAGGAAGTGCTCATCCATGGTGCTGTGGCTGTTTCCCGTGAAGGGGTTGATGAAGAAGGTCTCGGGAACCTCCCTCTTCCCAGACAGAACCAAAACCCATGCGTGCACCCGTAAGCCATACAAAGGGTCACGCCTGGGCTTTTCCAGTTCCTGTAGCGGAGAAGACAGAGCAGTAATTATTGCCATTTTATTGCCACTTTAGTCCAACCCAATGGCAATCTTATTCTCTCCTCTGCCCACTTCTAAAGATCTCCAGGCCACTAACACTCTTCAGAAGAGTGACGTAGTACATACCCAGTACGTATTCCTGTGCCAGCACACACTGTGCTCCCCGGGGCCAAGTGCTCATGGCCATGGTCAGGGTTGTGTCACACTTCACGGCAGAGGGTGGTGAGCTCCTTTCTTTGGTCAGCCATTACCTCTGTCTCAGCTCTCACTCCTGGAGTTTACAGTGAGGTGGACCTTGCTAACTCACCGTGACCTTCTCCTCTTCTCTTTCCTTGTTCTTTTGAGCAGCTTCAGTTTCTGCCGCCTTCTTGGCCTCCCGCTGAAGCTCAAACTTGCTGTGCAGGTCTGGTGGGGGCTTAACTCTATACTTGTTGGACGACTTCTTCATCCCCTCTTTTGGTACCTGCCTCCACAAAAGCAGAGTGTTGCTGTGAAACCCAGCAGAGATCAAGAGAAGGGAGAAAATGTATGGCTTACAGG
>NW_008824297.1:42103-45285 GCF_000699105.1 Pygoscelis adeliae | reverse complement strand
CTTTCAGAGCAGTGGGCACAGCTCCAGCGTCTCGTCCAGGGTGCATATCTCGCGGGTGGCATATCCGTGCACGCAGTAGGCGTCATACCCGGCCCCGATCAGCATGGAGCACAGCAGCATGCTGAAGTCAAAGCAGTTCCCTCGCTGGTATTTCAGGATGGTGGTTGGGGAATAGAGTGAACTGGGCTTGAAAAAGAGAGATGCGTGTTCACAGTGCTCTTGTGAAGCTGAAACACGCACCAGGCAGAGAGCAGGAGAGAGAGAGGGCATTGCCCACATCCCTGGGCTCTGCACCCATAGGAAATCTGTTATATAAAATTCCCACATAAGCCACAGACCCCAAAAGTCCCCTCCAAAGCGATCTGGGGAAATTCTGACCCCAAATCTGGTGACATTTAACCATAGGGAGAGAAGGGCAGGAGGTGTCTTCATCTTTGGAGGGGAAGCTTGTCAGCCATTGCAACCCACAGCAGACCAGCTGGTCATCTGGGGTGACTGAGAGCAGGGTCAGGCCCAATTTTGTAGAAATGGTGCTTAATTGCTTGACAGGAACAACACTGTACCTGTACTGGGATTACAGATCCAAACAGAGCGCACAGGGCCTGGGAAAATCGGGGGGTTGCCTAAGTAATGAGGGGATGATGGAGGGGTCAAAGACCTTTGTAATCCCAGCCACTGGGGTTTCCACATTGCGTCCTGCTGAGCAGCCCTTCTGTCACCTCCGTTACGGGGCTGTTTCTGATGGGACTGCAGCCCCTTTCTTACCGGTGTGATAGGGGACTTGAGGGGCTCCACGGTGAGGTAATCAGAGACGAAGCTGGCACAGCCATCCCAGTGGTACAGCTCCGTATAAGGCAGCAGAGTTGGCCTCACCGTTGTGCTCACAAACTTCTGTAGGGCAACAAGAGGACTTTGGTTAGCCAACAGAAGCCTGGCAGAGTCTCCTGTCCAAAGCCATCCTCAGACCACCCCTGGATGTTGCAGCTCTCATTCAGGACCTCCCTAGAGCATATCAACAGCGTCAGTAACCCCCCTCACCTGTTCCGAGATGGAAATTGCATGAGGTTGAGAGGCCGCCTGCTTGTCTGTGGCTAAAACTTCGAGCTCATCTCAGACACGCTACAGATGCGAGCCAGTTCTTCTCTTAGCTTTCAAGCAAGACAAATAGCTACTGCCCTTTCCAGCTTTTACGTCCTCCAGCATTTTTTGCCTTGTATGTTAATGATATAATAAGCGTTGGGGAAAGCTGGTCCAAAGTAGCAATTCCAGATGCCTGGGGGAGCATCAGGTCCAGAACTAGACAACAGTTGTGCAGCTTGGACCCAGTCCCAAACAAAACCAGACCACAAACTTCCACATTTACTTCCTTGCCTGTAACTTCTGCGAAGTTCAGAATAAGACCTAACTCTGGATCCAGACTCTGTGGATCTGTGACTGAGCCCGAGCCTTATCTATTTCATGTGTTTCTTTTACTTTCCTTTATGTTTCTGTGGTCTTTCCTGTTTCCTAAGCATCACGCTGCAGGGCTGCGAGCTGCCTGCAGCCTACATGGCACCACCACCATGTGCATGGTACAACGCACTTGTGGATTTGGACAGCCAGGGTGTTCCCGGGGTGCTGCGTGCCTGCTCAGGGTGCTGCGTGCCTGCTCGGGGTGCTGTGGGCACAGCAAGCGGGTTCCCATTCCCTTTGGCCAGGGGGGAGGGCAGGAAGGGCTGCTGCCCTTCCCCAGCATTTGGCACTGTGGAAGCCGAGTGTCCCTTGCGCTGCGGCCCAGCCCCACACCACCCCATACCTCCACGCCACACTCGTTGACCGGGTGGAGGAAGAGCAGCTTGCGGTCAGGGCAGAGGTGAGCGTACTGCTGGAGGAAGTGGTCAGCGATCTGCAGTAGCTTCTTTTCCTTCAGGGAATTTGTCTTGTACGAGGACGGTAACTGGGACGTGTCAATAGAGGTCCAGTCAAAATCACTTCCAGGACAGGGGGAGGCAGAGAGACACAGGTAATAAGCCGGGAGCAATTCAGGCAAGATGACCTGCTATCAAAACATGGCAGGGGCTCCCTGTTTCCCAGGGAAAAAACGGGGATCATATCCAAGGACATGATTTTGACATAGCCAAGCTTCTCTGGAGTGATGGCAAGCTGACATATACCCAGAAGCTCAGGGGATCTTTATACAGTGTCATGATACAGCAGCAAATGAACGTACAATGAGGTGAGTTATCGTCTTACTCACACGTGCCCACTCTTGGACAAACTCACCAGCCACGGAAAACTCGCTCACTCCCCTCCTTGTGCAAGGGGACCACACGTGCCATCCACACGTGTGCAATCTCCCCGTGGACCCCAAAGGGACCATCTCTGCTCATCCCAGTAGCTGACAGACATACGTGACTTACGGTACATCACTTGGGATGCAGATTTGCTCCATGGACGCCTTTGTCTCCGAGTCCTGGAGTTTAGCACTGATCTCCAAAGCCTTCAGCTCTTCTTCTCTTTGCTCCTCTTCCTCCTTCTCCTCCAGGACCTCCATTCTGCCTCCTCCTGTGCACTACAGAAATGCACGCACCAGGGTGAATTCAGGGGTGGGACCCAGATGGGACATAGCAACACTCGCACTCAGGCCGCAGTGATCTAGTACGTGAGCACGGCTGAAGCGCAATTCCCATGTCTGCGACAGGAAAGGGTGAGCACTGAATCTGAGTTTGGGTTGGGCTTGGTAAGTAAGCGGCTGCATGTTCCTGGGCCCCCCCAAGTGTGGGGGAGACGGCAGAACGGGGGGAGCCTGGCTTGGCAGGGCACAGCACATCCCCGCGTTCGGTCTCAGGTCATGGTGCGTCCCCTGTTTCCCGGGCCCGTGGAAATGCGGCGTCCTCCGTCCTGCCCGGGGGGCTGCTGGCTGGAAAACAGCTCTGGGAATCTGCTGGGCACCTGCCGACGGCCCGTGCCAGAGCCTGCGGGCTGCACTGAGCCTGGCCGGCCGCTCCGGGGCCTTGAAGGGATGTTTTGCAGCGGAGTCAGCAGCCTCCAAGGACAGAGGGCTGCTTATATTATTTATTTACATCTCAGGGAGGTTGGGGGCTGCTTGTTTCCCCCTCCTTGCGGTCAGGCTGACCCCGCGAGTAGGAGACGGCGAGAGGCAGGCACAGACCTTGCACCGGGGGGGGCGGCGGGACAGGGGG
>NW_008824297.1:40188-41452 GCF_000699105.1 Pygoscelis adeliae | reverse complement strand
CCCCCTTCTTCATCCTTTTCCTTTGTTGCTTTCCAAGCCTGCGGGCTGCACTGCCTTTGCATCTCTAAGCCAGTCTGTGCAAGCTTCTCTCCCGGTTAATTGCTTTGTAAAATACATAATGGAAAGTGGAGATTCTCACCCAAAAGCTGGCAGCAGGGGGTGGCAAGAGGCCTTTTTTTTTTTTTTTAATTGGTAGTTCATTAGGCTGTGAGCAGGGTCTGGTGCTAAACACTTTTGTTTCGTGGTTTTCGTTGTGGTTGGGAAAAAAACTGGATGGATGGATGGATGTTCACATTTGCTGCTATGTTATGGTGGCTGTGGCAATTAAAGCTCTGAGGATGCACAGAGTATAGTCAATATATATCAAGAAGCATCACTTTGAATGATTACTGCTATTTGCAGCTGGTTACTGTTTCCCAAACAAAGCATGGTAGGACCGAGCCCTCACCCCTCCATCTCTCACTTCTACTTCTCACCAGATCTTAGATGTCAGAAGTCATTAAAAAAACAGCCGAAGCAAATGTATGTTGTGGTTGCGAAACCGTGTGTATTCAGTACACAGAGTTATCTGGCCTTCGCGTGTGCTGCTGTGGTATCTGTTGTTACTGCTGTGTCAAAGGCAGGTACCACAAAACCAGCTGGATGCACAAAACCCCAGATTCCCGGGGATTTTGCAGATACTCCCCCTGTTCGGGATCCCACCAGGGCCGTGAATTGAGTCAGCATTCACGAGCCGTCGGCTAATCGGAAGGGGCATCCGTGCCGGAGGATGGACTTTCGCAGAGTCCTTTCCTCCCCAGCCGCCGCCAAAGGATGCCAAGCTGGCTCTTGTGCAATCACGGAGGCAGCATGTTTGCGTGGGGGAGAAGGATGAGCTGCTGGAAAGCAATATAAGGCGCGCGGCGGGGAGCACGAGAGCGACCCGGGGCAGCGGTGGGTGAAGGAGCATAGAGCGGCCTGGCGATGGTAAGTGTGATGAGAGCAAGGGGAGATCTTGACGCTGGTGGGACCGCTCAGGGCTGCTGCAGCGAGCAAGGAGCAGAGCGGGGAATAAACCCTCCTCGCCTGGAGGTCTGGCGGTCACAGCCGCTCGGGGTCGAGCGGAGGGGGTAGGGCAGCGATGTGCTGCCAGACCAGAGTGGGGCAAAGCCCCATTCTCAGTGCACCTGCAGGGCAGAGGGGTGGCAGAGCATCACGCCAGCCACCGGCCCCGGCTGAGTCGTATCCACATCTCTGATAAGGAGACTCCAGTGTCCAGGGCTCA
>NW_008824297.1:36396-40173 GCF_000699105.1 Pygoscelis adeliae | reverse complement strand
CCCTACAGAAATCCATTATCTCTACCAACGGGGGAGATCAACTTAATCTGTGGCTTTGTAGCATTAATTTTAATTGCGTTCAAGGCTTTGGGGGGGTTTTATCCCATTGTCTCCTTGTTACGGATACGGGTTACTGGAAAAGCAAGGATCCTCTCGCAAATCCTAACTCTTCACAAGAGCTGTAGTGGGAAGAGGGAAACGCCTCTCCTCTGCGGGGAGCCTGGACTGATGCCTCAGCTGTGCAGTTTTACTCAGAGTGCCTGTTCTTACTGAAATGTGGCTTTATCGCTGCCAGCACATCCCTGCAGGTTCGAGGTCTGGTTTCTCCCACCCCCTCTTTCTGGAATAGCTGCCTAAATTCAGGACAGTATTTGGCCCTTGTGTTAGCCTGGCTGGGCCGGGGGGGAGGCTTTGCTGCTCTGTCCCTTTGGGATAGGAAATGACTTTGTGCCATTGAACCTAGAGTTTTTGGAGGAAATACAGTACAGAAATTATTGCACCCATGCTTGAGGGTTGGCTCATTCTGAATGACTGCAAACATCTCCAGCGAGCATGCTAAAAACCCGAGTCACCCAGAGCCTGCTTGTTTTTACAGGAAAGGACCGTGAGATGTTTGTTGCTGGTCTCTGCCCTCTGCCTGGTTGGCTGTGAAGGCAACACGAGTGAGTCTCCCTGTACACTGTCCCTGCTGGGTCACAGACAGGTAGTATGGAAAGGAGAGGTCAAACCCTCACCTGATCCGTGTCCAGGGTCCTCATTCAGGGCACTGCTGAAGGCTGCTAAGGGGGGACAACAGAGCAGGGCTTGGGGGGGCAGGAACTGGGGTGCAAGAGCCGGCAAAATAGGCAGAAACCTCAGGCTCTCCGTCCCAGCCACATATGGTATATAACCTGTGGAGATGGGCACAGGTACTGTGACATGCCATCACTCTCCTTGCTAGCTGGTGGCAGGCTCCGTAGCTCTAATCCAGATTATGGCCGTGATGAGGAGGTTGCCCAGGCTCTCAGTCACATCCTCCCAGGCAAGCTGAGGCAGCAGGTTTTTCCTCAGATGTGCCTGCTCTGGCTCTAGGCGAGGATCTCAGCCCTTGCGAGCTGTGCGGGCCTTCATGCTGCGGGGCGAGTTCGCTCTCACGTCTCTCGTAGGGGAGATATTCTTGCTGCCTTTCAGCTTACTCGCCCTTCCTTTGCTGCAGGTGAGCTGGTGAGCCCACGTGGCCTGAGGCGAGGGGTTGCCCTCCGTCTCAGTAGGAGCCCAGCCGCCTGCCTGCCAAACCCGTGCCAGCACCAGGGGGACTGCCAGGTGATGGAGGACAGACCAGTCTGCAGCTGCAAACCGGGCTTCACAGGGTCGTTCTGCCAAGGTAGGGCTGGCGGTGTTGATGGGCCCTCCCCAGTCTGTCCACGGGCACCAGAGGGAGGGGTGATGGGCACGGTGCACTGGTGTTACCACTGCTCTCCACTGCAGGCTCCAGGAGCACGTCCCAGCTCCTAGTTCGGGTGCATTCCCCACCACCACCACCATGTCCTGACTACATGTTGGTACAAGACCCAGTCACAGGCCATTTCCTTCCTCCCCAAAATTCTTAATTCCTGTAAGAAGGAAACCTTGGCTGTCAAGAAGCCGTGCCGTGGTGTAGCCGCGTCAGGGAAGCAGGGCGTGCTGCGGTGCACAGCTGCCTCACAGTCTCGGCGCAACCACAGGGACTCCAGCACAGCTGCAGTGAAGACTCCTTCCAGACACTGGCCAAAAACTGTGTCTTGTTCATCTGACAGAGAGGATCGCTGTTCCTGTCTGGTGCCCTTGGCAGGCTGCAGTGATTCTGTAGACAGCCCTCGTGGGCCAGACCCACGACATCTGCCTTTGATGTCTTGAGCTTAAGGACTGTGTGTGTTCAGAGTAGTGGCAGCCATGGACTTGTGCAGGTCTTGGCAACCAGTAGAAAATGACAGACCCACATTAACTTCTGCGCGTTCCCAAAGGTTTGTCTTTTGCCGAGTGTCTCTGAAGAGCCCTACCAGCAGCCTCCAACAAGGCTGGGATGAGGGTCTGTTGAGCTCAGCGGTACTGTGCCATCCTGTAGCTGACCTAGGGCTCCTTCAGGCCTCTTCCTTATTGCTATTGCAGATGGCTTTTTCCCCCAGATGTGGTACTGAAGTTGGCCTGCGAGGAAGAGCACATGAAGATGATGGTGAGGAAGGAGGTGTTTGAACTCCTGAAAATCCCCCGGGAGCTTGTCCACTTGAAGAACCAGGCATGCAAGGTCTCAGAAAGGGAAGAAGAGGGCGAGCTGTTTTTTGCAGCCACTCTCACAGGTGAAAACCACACTGCCTGTGGATCAATAATTCAGGTGAGGATCCAGCAAAGCCTCTCTGCATAGCTCTGAACCGTGAGAGGAGCAGACATGCTGAGTGGGGACAGCAAGGGGAGGCCCCAGAGGCTTTTCCTTTTATACGAGTGCCGTAAAGTTCTCGTTCCCCTTGGAAGGCTTCCCTGGGGGCTGTCGGAAAGCTCTTCTGCCTCCACCAACCCCCTGCTGGCAGCACATCTTGTCTTACTCAGCAGAGCATGGAAGTCTCAGTGTGCTCTTTACTAGCTGATAACAGCCCTCGGCTTTCTGGCAGCGTCCTCGGAGCTCTGCAGCCCTGGCTATAGCCACTTGATTCATGGGTCAGGGAGGGTGCAGAGGAACCAGTGCTCCAGCTCTGCATTGCGCAGGAGGGCCCTCACCTGTGGTCAGGATGCTGACTCCTGCCTGCTCCAGTGATGGTTGCCAGCAGCCCCTGGACACGGGGCTTGAGCAAAAACCCCAGCAGATATCCAGGAGGCCTGGAGCAGCTATAGCTGAGCTGTACCATCTGAACTGGAGTTTGGAGCTCTGTGTATGGACTTAGACATGGTCTGGAGACTTGATTTTTGTGTCGTTCCAGCAAAACAGCTCCCATGTGTCGTACTTCAACGTCATTGAGTCGGAGCGGGAAGCGCGCGGGGGCGTGATCTCCCGGAGTTTTCAGCTGGAGGTGCATTTCTCCTGCATCTACGCCTGTGAGCGGGTCGTGAAACTGCCCTTCGCTCTCACTGCTGTTGACAAGTGAGTGGTCCCTCTTCACCTTGCTGCTGACGTGGTATCCGTGAGCTTGCGGAAAAATAGATGCCTTCGATGAGGTGATCTGCAAAGGCCGTGCAGAACCACTAGAGCGCTCTGAGAGCAGTACTACATCAGGGTGCCTCCCTTTCTCTTACCTACATACTTTTTCAACATAAGGTTTGGGCCTGGGACAGAGCCAAATTGGGGCACGCACAATCTCCCTTTCTCCTATCCTCACTGCTTGAAGCCAACTAGCCAAAAAATAAAGGGTGGGAACTGGAAGACAGGCCTCACCAGGCCCCTGTGGAGGTGCAGGTTAGGACCCCCTGGGTTGCCTTTCTCGTAGCCCTCACTGGCCAGCAGGTCAGTGGGAGCCCCTGAAGCTCCTTGCCTCTGTCCACACATGGTGCGGACACACCAGCCAGGAGGCAGCTTGGGGCCTGGCTCTCACGAGGCTTCACCCAGGAGCAGAGGCACGTCCAGAGTCAGTGCACCTGCACTGGTGGCCTGACTTGTGCTGCGTCCTTCCTGCCTTCTCGTTCTGCTCATGAGCCCTCCTCCTCTCCTGTCCTCTCAGGCTGGTGCAGTTCGTGGTCAGAGAAGGACACTTCAATGTCAGCATGAGACTGTACAAGACTCCCTCCTACCTCCAACCCTATCACCTGCCGACCACGGGCATCCCCGTCACG
>NW_008824297.1:34414-36351 GCF_000699105.1 Pygoscelis adeliae | reverse complement strand
AGCTCAAATACTTTCGGCTGAGCGTTGAGGACTGCTGGGCCACGCCAAGCGCGGATCCCTACCAGGATGTGCGGCACAAGCTCATTGAGAAGGGGTGAGTGGAGTGCCCCTAGCGCATCTGGCCTCCTTGCACCATGAGCACAGTCGCGTCTCTTTGCTGGGTGCTAAGGACAGGTTGCTGTGAGGGAGCAATGAGCAATGACACCATCACTGCTCATAGGTGGAACCTATGGTTGGACACCGTCATTGAATAGGTGGAACAGCCCCATAGATGAGCTCCCTACCTGCTCTGAACTGAGTCCCCTCTCCTGACGCTGCTCTGCTGCCAACAGTGCTGCCTTCTCTCTAGCATCACTCCTGGCCAGCTGGGGAGGCAAAGGGCAAGGAGGGGAGAGGGGAGACCTTGCTGGGATGTGCATAGAGGTATCTGCTGAAGAGCTTGCATTAGAGGTGGCTGCAGCCAAGCTAAAGCCAGTAACGTGGATATCTGGGAAGTGGGAGCTACAGCCAGGCTCACTCCACCCCTGCAGAGCAGCTGTGGCCCCACAGAGCAAGACACGAGCCAGCTCCTGTGCTGGTGGCAGCTCCTCCCTGAGCTGGGCACAGCGCAGGGTGCCAAGGAAAGGCATCCCCACCGGCACCGAGACAGAAGTAGTCCTGTTCAGCAAAGCCTGGGGGCTGCACCCGGTCCCTGTGTGCTCTGGTGTCCCAGGCTGGGACACCTCCCTCGTTTGCTCCCCCTGCTCCCCATGCTCCCCCTCATTTGCCACCTGCTGACTCAGCCATCGTGTCCCAGGTGTCCCCACGATGAGACAGTGACATACCTGAATGCCATTGGAGAGAGCACTACTGCCAAGTTCAGCTTCCAGATGTTTCAGTTTGTTGGTTACCCCGAGGTGTTTCTGCACTGCCATGTCCGGCTCTGTCTCCCCGACAGCCCAGACCCCTGTGCCAAGGTGAGCTCTCCCGGTGGTGTGTGCCGGGCAGGGGGACCTCCCTTCCCTTGGCCTGCAGTTCGGAGAAGGGGCTCTGCTCTGGTTTCGGGTGCCTCAGCACAATAAACACCTCCCAGCAGCAGGAGCTCACCCCAGCACCCTGAACTAGAGGTATGAGGGCTTGAACCCACCAGAGAGCTCCTTTCCCTCTTCCCTCTGTTGGGTATTTGCAGGAGAGGTTATGCTAGGACTTGGGGAGGAGCGGGCTAAGGTCCTTCAGGAGCCAGCTCCTCTCATGCTCTGGGGTCTTGACTGCTCCCAGGCTGCGGCCCCAACTGTGCCTCTGCCAGGGGGAGAGCTCCAGGACAGCTCTTGCCCCCCGGAGCAGGCTTCTCCCCTGCCCTCTGGTCCCATCACCCTTCCCTTGGCTTCGTTGACAGCAATGCCCCGGGCGCTGGAGGAGCAAGCGGGCGCCGGCGGATGACTACAATAAGATTGTCTCCTACGGGCCCATCCACCTACTGGCTGCTCCTTCCTCGGGAGCAGAGAACCACCATTCCAGGACTGACCAACAGGACCTGGGGGGTACGTATGTCCCTCTGGGGAGGGCAGGAGCAGATCACAGACACTTGCAACTGTCTAAGCAATGCCAGGTTATTAAAAAGGGCTGCTAAAATCACTGCCCTGCACGGAAGCGTGGAGTCTTTCAGGTGTCATGGCCACGCACAGTGTGCTTCAGAAGACAAACCAGCAGGGAGAGGTTAGCTCTGCGTGAGCGGCTCCGTAGCAGGCACAGGTCGGGCTGAGCAGGGGAGCCGGGCGGGAAGGGACCAGGAGCCAGAAGGCTGTCGGTGCAGCACCCCAGGCGAGGAAGGCTGGGGTTTCACGCTGGACCTCCACATCAACCGAGCAAGGCAGGCTCCTTCCGAGCACCGAGGTCAATCCGGGAGATCCAAGCGGCAGACCAGGACCAGAGCTGGGGGCGAGCCCACCTACAGCATA
>NW_008824297.1:29846-34370 GCF_000699105.1 Pygoscelis adeliae | reverse complement strand
GGGATCCCCCGGGCAGCGGGTGTAGGTGTAGGCCCCCGGGTGAGGCCTGTTGGGGCGACCGAGCCCTGTTAATGCCCTCAGGGCCCTGAAGTACCCCCAGCTCCGGCGGCTCTTACCCTTCACAAGAGACGACCTCCCCCAAATCTGCCCCCAGCCAGGAGATGCCGTGCCAGGGCTCAGTGCAGACTCGGGGGACCCAGATGTGTAACCAACCTTTCTCGTCTTCGGCAGGACCCAACCCGTGGCTCCCCAGGGCCCTCATCCTGCTGTGTGCGCTTGGTGTGCTCACTGCGGCTGCTGCGGCCGTCAGCGCGAGGCGGCAAACGGTGTAGAAAATGGCTGTTTCCAAATAAATGTGACAGTAGCAGAGAGGCTCTTGCCTGTGTCTTTACAGGGGTTTTTGGGGAAGGAGGCGATGGTTGGATGCAAACGGTGCTTGAAAGATGAGTCAGATCAGAGTGTTTCTGTTCCCTGTAGCATCCCTAGGACCTTCTCATCCCCCCCTGGCCCACGCTCTCTAGACTCGAAACACGTACCCAGGGATGGGAGGTTCCTTCCTCCTGCTTCCCTCCTCCCCAGAGAGTCACCCAGGCGCGTGGGGAGAAGGAGGTACCCACGCTAGATACTTGCCCACCGAAGCTGGACGTCGCGTGGTTCTGTGTGACGCAGATGCAGCAGTAGCAGAGAAAGGGCTGCTCTGTGCACGCAAGCGCACGCGTGTGTATACACACCTATTCGTACCGATTTCTTCCTTCTGAACGGTGACAAATTGCCAGCAAGATTTTTGCCCATCAATACATCCTTGATATAAAGCAAGTAACAAACAATATTGTAAGCATCAAAGACTAAATCCATAGTGCTCAGACAGCCAGCAGGGAGCTAATGCTAAGACACAGATCAGGAGAGGTGTGTTTTCCCTGCGAGGGGGCTGTATGTGTAGATTCGGCTGAAGCACGATGTCCTCGTGGAAATCGTTGCTGGCCCCAGAGGGTGTTTTGCAGGAGAGACATACAGCAGATCCCTGCCCGAAGAGCTCGGCCCCGGTCCGTTTGGAGAGGACATATTGCAAAGAAGCTTGTGGGATTTATCTTTTTTTGCTAATTCCCAGACCTTAACCTCCTGAGTCTGGGCTGGAGCGAGTCAATCCTCCCACCTCCAACAGCAGGAAACCCCACCGTCAGGCTGGTCCAGCACCAAAGGCCATCTCTAGTGAGGAGGGGGATGGCTCCATCCTGGCTGGTTCGTGGGCTCCCTCCTCGCCCCCGCAAGAGCCCCTGGGGAATGAGAACGGGGCACTTCAAGACCGTGGGGGAGCTGCAGCCTGGGGGGACTTTGGCAGACGGGACCTCTCCGGAGCTCCTTGCCCAAGGCAGGCCACTAGGAATGAAAGGGCCGAAGCAAAGAGCCCTGCTGAGGCGGATCATGCCCACTGAAGGGTAAACTGAGGCATGGCAAACTGAGCCCTCGTCCTCCGTGGGGAAGCTGCATCCGTCGGGATCGAAGCTTGCTCTCAGCGGGTGCGCGCGCAGGCAGGGAGGGAGGTCTAGCCAGCAGCTAGTCCTGGGAAACCGTGATGGTTTTGTCGTGTCTGATGATGTGGGAGAGGGAGCCAGCGGTCTCCTTCGTCTTCGGGTAGTAGAGGATGACCAGCCAGACGAATATGAAGATTCCTGCAGGGAAAGGAAGGCAGACACTCGGCAGCAGCAGCGGGAGATCATGGGAAACATCCTGCCAGGATGCTGCCGGCACTTCCCTGCTGCTTCCAGGGCGTTCCCCCAGCTCACCCCTGCTCCTGCAGGAGGGTCTCCCCATGACCTGAAAGGTCTCACCTGAAAGGTGAGCTATTTGGATAATGGGACTGGATAATGTCCCTGTTCCTCTGCTAAGGAATGGCTTCCCGGGAGGAAAGCCACCCCCGCTGGAGTGTACGTGGTTGGGAGCCATGACCAGCTCCACGCCGGTGGCTGGGACCTGCTGCCAAAGGGAAGGGCATGACAGTGCTGGGAAGATGCTGGTGCCTTGGGACCCCTGGTCAACCCACTGCCAGGCTGGCTCCTGCCTCCTCCATCTTCCCCACCCGAGCCCAGGGAGCCCAGCTCGGAGCCGGCCCTGACCTTGGAGAGAGTTGAGGATGGTGAAGAGGTAGAGCATGGGCACAGAGGAGGTGTCATGGGTGAGGAACGCCAGGACCCAGGTGGCTCCCAGCAGGCAGAAGAGCCCCACTACCACCAGGGCCACCTTCCAAGCCTTGCGGTCTCCCTGCACTGCCCCCGTGCCCTGCAGGCAGCAGCTCTTCTGGGCCACCACCCCAAAGACAGCCATGTTGAAGAGGATGATGAGGCCGAAGTAACCACAGTTGGTGATGTAGTGGACCAGGAGATATTTGGAAGTGATCCAGCACCTGAAAAGAGACAACCGCGGTGCCTCCAGTGGCTCTACTAGCCCTGGCAGCACCCATGGGAGCCTCCCCAGGGGGACGTGTTTGGGGATGCAGGGACACCCTTGTGCCGGTGGGGTTTTCCAAGGCCAGGGTGAAGCAGGGGGGACAGTGGTGCGGATCCGCTGCCCTCGTGTTGCTCAGCTGGAAGGGAGCCTGGGGAAGCTCCAGGTGGACCTTGGATGTCCCTCCATGACCTGGTGGCCTGCAGGCATGACCGAGGAGGCTCGGCACAAGAGGTGGTGGTGGTGGTGGTTACCATGGCTGTAGCTGCTGTGTTGTAACCACAATTAGGGAAGCGGAAGCATGGCGTAAAGCCGAGCAGGATGGGCGCAACCCCCGACTGCCACGCTCCCGGCAGGGCCGGGTTACCGCTCTCCGTGCCAAAGGGCCACCTAAGCCCTGTGGGCGGTGGCACACGCACAGGTGGGCTATGACCTGGTGGTCCATGGTCTGGACGCTGTATTCTCCATAGCTGCCGATGACTCCTGCCACCCCCACCACGAGGGTGGGAAAGCCTGGAAGAACAAGGGAGACATGTGGAGGAGGCCAGAAAGGCAAAGCGGCGGGCGAGGTGGTCAGCTTGGGGTCTCTGCACGTCCCTGGATGTGCTGACCTCAGAGAAGATGGGGCTTAGGAGCCCGCTGAGGTTGCACAAGTGCCGGGGGCACAACGGTTGCTGCTGGGACATGATGTGGAGAGGGAAGGCCAGAGCTGGGTGGCGGGGCTCGAGGTGTCCCCTAACCTCTCTGCGGGATCATCTGCTCTGGTGCCCCCCAAGGTGCCATGGAAGGCTGGCAACGGGGGAACAAAGACCCCCAAGGACATCACCTGCTTGATGAGCAGGAGGCTGGTCCCCAGCAGGATGGAGGGTGCCTGTGGGTGCTGCCCTGAATTTGGTGCACCGAGCCCATATAAGACACTTCCCGGCCCTGACCATGGCATTTGGAAGAGCTGCGGGCAGGATGGGGGCTTGCTCGCTCTGTGCCCACCAGTGCATCACCCCTGGTTGTAACTGTTCCACTGGCCCCCTCTCCCCCCCGGCTCTCGCCCAGGCTGGTGGCGCTCACCCCAGCCGACCAGGCACAGCTTCACCAGGTAGTGGTGGATGTAGGTGCCGAGGACCTTGACGAAGAGGAGGTAGAGGTGACAGCCCTCCAGCGCCATCCAGGTGAAGCAGCAGAGCAGGCAGTAGTGGGTGAGCCCCCCCAGGACCTTGCAAGTCCCCGGCTGGGTCCCACTGGAGAGCCCGCTGTTGAGCAGGAAGGCCAGGTTGAGGAGGAGCAGGCTGCCCATGAGGTTCACATGCAGCCCCAGGTTGGTGCAGAGGGTCTCCTCGGACCTGAACCTGCACCTGAGCATCCCCAGAGGGAGCAGAAAAGGTGGGGGTCACAGCTGAGCGAGGCCCCATGCCATATTGCAGCAGGTTCATGCAGAGACACGGGAATGGCCCCACATCTCTCCCAGCCTGACGAGTCCCCAGGGAGCTGCTGGCACATCCTACCTTAAGAAGATGCAGAAGGCGATGGTGAAGATGGAGGAAGCCATGGCTACCCCACAGCCAGCGGTGGCAACAGCCATCAAGGCTTGTGCCATGGACCTGTCCAGAGCTGGGTTCTGCCAAACATGCGCACGTTGGGTTAGACAGGCCCTGGACCAACCTAGAAAAACCCAACTGCAGCTACCAGAGCCACAGGGCTGATAACCCCGGTGGGCTGCTGCAGGGACCCCACGCAAGCCCCTGGTCTGTCCCCCGAGAAGGTCTGCGGGAGGAGCGGGGCAGTGGTGGCTCAGAGGAGATGCTCCCTGGGGTGGGGTGAGGGATGAGTGAAGGCTATGATGGACCACCATGAGCACCCTCCTGGGAGCCTCCACCAGGAGACGGGACCCCAAGCCTCGCTGCTCCAGGGCCTGCACTAGGCTGGAGGCCATTTCCACCCCGTACCCACTCTGCTGAGCTACTGCTGCCCTCCTGAGCTAGGGCTGGGCTTGATTTTGGGACCTGGGCTTGCCTGGGAGCAGCTATAACTGTCCCTGTGCAGCTACTCGTGCCACCCGAGGGGCCACCGCGGCGGGGCAGGCAGCGC
>NW_008824297.1:28302-29597 GCF_000699105.1 Pygoscelis adeliae | reverse complement strand
GGGCGCGGGCCCCGGCCCCCCCGCCTGCCCCCGCGCCTGGCCCTGCCAAGGACCATACCTTTGCTGGGATCCCAGAAGACGCATTGCGGGGTGACGCCCTGCAAGGGGGGAGAGCAGCGTCAGCCGACGCCACGGTGAGGGACACCAGAGGAGAGGTGGAGGCAGGGCACAGCTGACTTACATGGGGCAGCTGCCCGTGGGCGAAGGTGAGCTGCACGGGGTCCTGCAGCCCGGAGATGCTCGTCTCTCCCACCGTGATGCCCACCACGGTGTCGTCCAGGACCTGCCCTGTCTGGTTGACCTCCTGCGTGGGGTCAACGCTGCCTGAGCCGAGCCGGCAGGTAGCGAGTGCCGGTGGCCAGAGGGATGCCAGCAATGCCAGCTCGTACCTCGAACATGCCAAGCCGCTGGATGTTGAGGACCGTCACCACCATGCGCACTGTCTGGCTGCTCAGGGACCGGAATATCTCCCTGGGGAGCTGGATTTTGCCTGCCTTCCCCTTCCCCGTTACGTTCAGCATCCTAGGGCCCTGCAGCGGAGAACAGCGGTGGGGGGGTTGCTTGCTGGCAGCGTCACGTCTCTGCTTGGGACACACCAACCTTGCTCCAGGCACAAATTCAGCCCTGCCCGGATGGGTTTTGCTCAGCAACATCAGCAGGAGCCCCGAGGGCAGAACGGGAGAACCTTATCCCCAGCACCCAGCAGCAAAGGGGCAGAGCTGGGAGCAGCTCCCAGGAGAGCCCCAAGCCACCATCATCCCATGGGACGTGGTCCCCTGGGACATCCAGAGAGTGGGAGAGCCTGGGGGTGAGCAGGAGACGCAAGGTCCCACGCGTTCCTCCTCTTCCTCCCACTCCACCTGACTACCCTCCTGCTGCTGGGACGGCTCCTTAGGAAGGGCTCTTCCCTCCCAAGCACCATTTCACGTGACTCCTTGCCAAGGGATGCTAAAGCTGGCGTGGGTCCATGATGCAGCCATGGAGCAGGGTGGAGGAAGAGCACGCCATGGCATGCCAAGCCCCGGGGGCAGGGGCCGAGGGATGCTTGGAAGGCACGGGACCTTCTGACTGAGGGAGAGGGGTGCATCTCACCTCCGTGGGGGAAAAGGCGATGAGGACATCGTGAGTGACAGCCCTGCTGACGTTCAGGAGCAGCACCTTCAGCCCAGCCAGCCCGCTGCGCAGCGCCGGCCCCGCCGACTGCAGCAGCCTGCAGGGCAGGAGGGCTGTGGGACCGGTGGACGTGGGGGGCCGAGCCCCCAAACCCCGCCCCAACCACACCTGCCCGCTACCTG
>NW_008824297.1:13700-27533 GCF_000699105.1 Pygoscelis adeliae | reverse complement strand
GGTGCCCACGTCCCGCTCACCCGCCACTCACCGGGCAGCACCAGGAGCAGCAGGACTGTGCCCAGGCGCAGGTTCATGCTGCTTTGTGGGGTCTCCTGGCCGCCCCCGGCCATCCCACGATGCTCTGCTCCCCTTGTCCCGGCAGCTCTGCTCCTCCCCAGGCTCCCCCGGGGCCTGTGGCTGCTCCTCAGGCAACGGCCGTGTCCTCATTTCCCTTCTGCGAACCCCTCGGTTGGCAAGTGACCTCCTGCCCCAGCTCACAGCAACGGCAATAACCGTCAGAGCCGCGTTGTTTCCCCCTTGACCGCTTCCCCCAACTGACTCGGGGCTTTTTTTCCTTCCCCTTCTCCCTCGCGTCCTGCCAAGTCCTCGGCCGATGACCCCCACCAGCCCAGCGATGTGCCAGGGCATCCCTCTCCCAAACTGGGTACGCCGCCAGGCATCGACGCGAGCTGCCGGGGATCAAACATCCCCTTCCCGGGAAGGTCCCCCTGTCCCAGACGGGAGCTGGAGCTGGGTGGAAGGGGATGAGCTGCAAGCGGAGCATCGTCCGGAAGGGGAACTGGTGGGTTGGGAGACGTGGCGCTGCGCTTACAAGCGGCACAGCCAGGAAAGCCGCGCTCTGCATGGCCCCGCAGCCACCGAGGGAGGCGATTCCCACCCTGCCAAACCTCCCTCTTCGGATTCCCGTCCTCCCCTGGCCTCCTCCACTGTGCGGTGAGTGTCTCCAGAGGCTGCAGCAGCTTCCTGAGCCACAGCATCCCCCCCCCATCACCCCGACCCCTACGGCACCGGGCTGCCAGTGCTCTGCCGGGAGCGCACTTACTGGTCCCAGCTCAGCAGGCGCCTACAGGGTGAAACGCCGGGTCCTGCCCCAGGGATGGGACAACCCCGGCCGACGGATGGATCCCATTGGAAAGCCCACGAACGCACCCAGCAGAGACCTCGGCGAGCCACACTCCGAGCAGGAACAACTTTAATGGGCACAAGTCTGGTGTGCGGGTGCACTCATTAAACTTCTACACCATCCAAAAATAGACGTTCAACAAAATAACAAAAATAGATTATTTCAGCTGCTGGAGGGTGTTGCGGGGGCAGAGTTATTCTGTCTTCACTGAGGAAGGACCCTCTCGGTGACCACCAGCAAGGGCTGAAGATGGGGCCTTTCCCACTCATCATCCCTGGCCTCAGGGCACGAGAGGGGATGTCCGGAGGCACTGGGGACCCTGTCCCTGCCCCTTCCACTTTCTACAGCCCCTGCTGCCTGGGGAAGCAGCCCTCCCTCCTGCCTCAAGGACGCCAAGCCGAGGGATGCGCCGCTGCCCGGCAGGATGCGGTGGGTGGGAAAATTGGGGAGGGGGCCGGCAGAGGCGAGGGGCTCGGGGCGGCCGGCCCCGCTGCAGGTCCCTGGGCTCCTAGCAGCCCCAAGAGGTGGGTGCAGTAGCAAAGCGGACGGCGTCAGTCCTTCCCGCGGCCGTCCTCCGCACGGGGAGCCCCAGCACGGCACGGCGGGGGCAGTGCCTCTGCAGAGGTGGCTCTGGCTGCTGTTGGGCTGCAGTTTGACACTGTCGGAGCTGCTCTGCGAGTCAGGGGACTTTCTCGCCTGCAGCACCATGGTCCAGTACCAGAGGAAGATGAGGAAACCTGGGACAGGAGGGAGGAGTCATAGAATCATTTAGGTTGGAAAAGACCTTTAAGATCATCAAGTCCAGCCGTTAACCTAGCACTGCCAAGTCCACCACTACACCATGTCCCTTAGTGCCACATCTACACGTCTTTTAAAGACCCCCAGGGATGGTGACTCAACCACTTCCCTGGGCAGCCTGTTCCAGTGCTTGAAAACCCTTTCAGTGAAGAAATTTTTCCTCATGTCCAATCTAAACCTCCCCTGGCACAACTTGAGGCCATTTCCTCTCGTCCTATCGCTTGTTACTTGGGAGAAGAGACCAACACCCGAAGGGAAGGAAGGGTGGGTGAACCACCTCTAAGGACCAACAGCAGTCGAGAGCGAGCCAGCCAGCCTGCCAGGGATGGCTCGTACCCCCATCACCACCCCATCAATACCCCATAAAAGCCCCAGTGCCCTTTGGAGGAGCCCGGCATCCCAGGCATCCTGGGCCTGGCATCCCAGGCTCACCTTGGAGGGAGTTGATGATGGTGAAGATGTAGAGGGAGACGAGGCGGAAGACGCCGGAGGTGAAGGAGAAGAAGACCAGCACCCAGGGGATGCCCAGCAGGATGCTCAGCCCAAAGAGGGCTAGGACGTGCTTGAGCTTGTGGCCCTTCTTGTTCTGCCGGAGGATCTCCCGGATCATGGCCCCCAGCATGACCGAGTTAAAGAGGAACACCAGGCTGAACAAACCCAGGTTCACGACATTATGGATCATGGGGCTCGTGATCCAGCATCTGGAGAGAGGAGAAAGGGCAGAGGGTTATGCTGTGTCATCCCACAGGGACATGAATTGGAGGGGTTGGGGGAAGCACGAAGGTGTGGTGCAAACCCAGCGCCCAGCTTAGTTAAACAGGGAGGGGGAATCCCCCCCCACCACCCTGCACAAAGCCCCAGAAAACCCACAGGTGGGCTAAGGAAAGCCTGTAGGACACGATGAAGGTTTAGCCAGTTGACTTTATCTAAGACCAGGGACCAGACAACACATTTCCCATGACTTACATGGTTGCGTTGGTGGATTTGCCACCAACGGATTCATAGACGGGAATGGAGAAGGGGCCGTAGTTCGTCCAGCTAGCCAGGAAGATCAGCATCACGCAGAAGAAAGGGAGTCCTGGGTGGCAAGAACGAGTGAGGCGGCTGCCCTAGTGCCCAGCCCTCAGTCCTCCTGGAAGGTTTTGTTGCCCCTTTCTGCCCGTATAGAGTACAAACCAATGTCCTCCCTCCCAAGGGGGAACTGAGGATGGAGCATGCAACAAGGACGCCCGGCGTAAGCCCCGGCCCGGGAGCGAGCTGTGCTGCATCGACCCCAGCTGGGGGTCTCCCAGGGCCACGGAATTTTAGGCCACAAAAGATCATGAGATCTTCCTACCGCGGCTTCCTGCCCAAAGCATGGCAGAGACGCGTGGGTGCTTCCTGCATCAAGCCCAGGTCTCTGGGCTGTCCTGGATGTTTCTTTCAGAAAGAGAGGATCCCATCACTATTTAAAGACCCCAAGCAGTGGCTCTCACATGCCTCCCTTGCTGGGTGACCCACCCTTGCTCTAGCACCAGCTTCTGCTCTCAGCCACCAAGTCTCCTCCACCGAGTCTCTCAGCAGAGAGACCCCTCTGCTCTCAGACATCTGCTCCCCCACAGCTACGTCTCCATCCCCATCCAGGCACCACAGATGGTGGGAAAGACCTAGCGGGGTGCCCCTCCGCCCCCATTGCCCATGCCCTCAGGGCATCTCTGCCTCCCCCATGCTCACCCCAGCCCACCAGGCAGAGCTTGAGGAGGAAGCGGTCATGGTAGGCGTTGAAGACTTCGATCACAAGCCGGTACAGGTTGTAGCCCTCAATGCCCATCCAGGTGAGGCAGCTCAGGAGGGAGAAGTGCAGAAACAGCCCCCCGGCTCTGCAGACTGCCTCGCTGCTGCTGGAAGCCAAGTGCTCGGAAATGAGGAAGGTGATGTCCAGGAGGAAGATGGCACCCAGCAGGTTCATGTGGATGTGCATGCTTGTGATCTGGTCTCGCTGCTTGCTCCTGGAGAAGCAAGGAGGGGGGACACCTCACCACCATGCCTGGCCAGCATCCTTGGTGTCCTACAACACCCCACAGCTCCGCGTGGGGCAGCTCACCCTCGCCAGAAGAGCCAGGAGACCCTCTGGCTGAGAGCCTAACCCCACGGGTAGGACCACCCGTTACATGTGCAAATTCAGGCCCCTGCAGCTGACCCTGCATTTCAGGTCTAGGCCATGGGGGGTAGAGAGCGACATCATTTCAGCTCTGAATCATCCAGCGACATGACTCAGGAGAAGACACTCATGTTCTCCACCGGGCCCTTGAAAAGATCTTTGCAGGCTTCTGCTTGCCGGATCCATAACAACACCCAAGCTGATTTTCCAAAATCATTGAAAACAGCCGGCGTTTTCAAGCACCCTGCGGGAGACCTGACCAAGGGTGTGGTTTCTGGAGAGCAGAACTCTGCTTTCTTCAAGCATGGCTCCTTCACCATGCTTCTAGCCAGGACACCAACTGTGTTTGGAGAGCTTGCTCCCACCCAGGCGTAGTGGCAATGGACAGGACACAGACAGGGAGCGTGGGGTGATCTGTCAGACCATACCTGAAGTAGAGGAAGAAGATGGTGCAAATGGATGCCAAAGCTGAGATCAGGCAGCCGATGTAGGTTATGATACTCAGGTAATCCCTGTGTATGTAGGCGATCTCCGGGGAGGATACCTGAGGAGGAGGAGGAACGAGAGATGGTGAGGAAAAACAGCTGGTGGGAACGACGTAGAGAGCTGCGGGAAGGCGCTACCCACCATCAGCACGGCAAAGTAGGTGAGGTGGTTGCATCTGCAGTCCGTCCGGCTGTCCCCCGTTGCTGTTGCACAACCATAGCTGTCCCAGCTCCCAGAGCCGGCTGCGCAAGAGAAAGGGAGAGCGTCTGGTGAGCAGCAGGAACATCTGCTTCGGGTTTGTGGATCTTCAGGGCAAGGTGTCCATGGCAGGGGGGAGGACAAAAGTGGGGGTCCCAGTTTGTCCCATGCCAAGCACACACACTCAGATAGCACCCTCAGCACCAGGGCCCATCCCTAGGGGAGGGAGAAAGCTCTTAAATTGGATATGGAGGGGAAAACCTGAAATCAACCCCATGGGAAAGGTTTATGGAGCTGGAGCGAGGAAGGGAGGTGCGGAGCGACTTTCACTCCTACCAGCAGGTCTGTGGTACCCTGCAAAAGGAGCAAAGGCAGCGCCTGGCTTCACACCCAAGTGCAGGAGCACTCACCGGTGGGGTCCTCCTGCCAGAAGACGCACAGCGGGGTCACGTTCCTCTGCAATGACAAAACCATGGGCCCTGGTCAGGATGGAGCTGTGGATTTGTTGCCCGGACAGCACATTTGATATGGAAGAACATGGGGCAGGAGGCGAGACGGTCTCAGGAGACAAACCATCCCCTATCACGGGAGCGGGCTCCAGGCGGAGACCGTTCTCTTGGCAGCTTGCGGAGCAGACACTTCCTCCCAGGTCCCCTTTCTCAAACAAGGGGTCCAGCTTTGAGCAGGCGCCTGACAGGGTCGTGAATGAGCCAAGGGACTGTTAACTCAAAGTGCCTCCCAGCCCTGGAGACTGTGCTGGAGGCGACATATCTGCAAAGCAGCATCTCCTGGACAGGAGCAGGCAGCGCCACCACCAGTGCACACGGTGAAGCCGTGATCACGATACAGCCCCAGAAGACGTAGCAGACCCTGTACAGGCAGGCCAAGGGCACAGACCTGCTGGATTGTGACCACTTTCTAAGCCTGAGCCTGAGCCCTAAGGAGGGCCTGAGCCCTCCTTGCCCCTCCATTCCTGGTGGGACCAGGTTCCATGAGGCTGTTTCCCCACCTACCGGCAGCTGGCCATGGAAGAAAGTGAGGACCACTGGATCGGAGAGGTTGGCCACCACTGTGTCCACCAGGGAGATGCCGATCACCTTGTCACCCAGGACGTGGCTGCTGTTTTCATCCTGTGGGAGAAGAGGAGGCGATGGCAGCATGGGAAGGATTGCTGCTGGGCATGAAGCGGGTGAGAGTCCCCAAAAAAGAGGTCCCATGCCTCTTTCCCCGTCAAGCTTCTAGCTCATGTCTGAAGCATCTTCTCCGAGCGAGCACCAGCACCCTGGTCTGGGCGGCATCCCTGCTGCCCTGTATCACCGGAGCCCCCAGCACGGTGGGGACACCCCACCATGCCATGCGTCTGGGTGTTACCTGGAACATGGTCTGGCTATTGATGTCCATGAGGAGCACCCTGTGCTCCACCACCTCCTCCCTCTCCTTCGCTGTCACAAACAGGCTGCTCGGCAGGTCCACCGCGAACCCATGGACCTCTCCACCCTCCTGCAAGGAGAGACTCGTCAGGAAAGAGGTTGGGAGAGGTGCTGTCGGACCAAGACCACCAGGGCAGGCTGCCCGGGACCCACCTCTCTTTGGGAAGCAAAGGCCAGGTGCCGAGGAGCCCAGGTGGGCTGGACCCTCAGGACGGTCGCGTGCACGGTGGCCTTCCCAAAGGTCTGGTTCTGCCCTTCAAGCTCCACCTTGGCCAGCATCTTCTCCAGCTCCCCGAGTTTGCTGTCGGGGAAGGGGTGCAGTAAGCAGGGGGCAGCGGGCACCGCACCGACAGCAGGGGGAAAAGGACAAGCCAGGCATCCGCTGCTCTGTGGCTCCCGTGGAGGGCGCCGGGGGCTGGGCGATGAGGCTGTCCAAGGCAGCGAGCTGTTCCTCCACATCTTGCTCCCAGACGGGCATGCTCTCTGGAGAGGCTGACGGGCACACAAAAGGAAACGTCGTGAGATGCATGGACAGAGCGGGCTTCCCCGTGCCCCGAACCAACCGGGCACAGTCCTGGTGCCCTTCGGCCAGTGCACTTCCTGCACTTCGGCCGCAACAACCCCATGCAGCGCTACAGGCTTGGGGAAGAGTGGCTGGAAAGCTGCCTGGCGGAAAAGGACCTGGGGGTGCTGGTCGACAGCCGGCTGAACATGAGCCGGCAGTGTGCCCAGGCGGCCAAGAAGGCCAATGGCATCCTGGCCTGTATCAGAAATGGTGTGGCCAGCAGGAGCAGGGAAGTGATCGTGCCCCTGTACTCGGCACTGGTGCGGCCGCACCTCGAATACTGTGTTCAGTTTTGGGCCCCTCACTACAAGAAGGACGTCGAGGGGCTGGAGCGTGTCCAGAGAAGGGCAACGAGGCTGGTGAGGGGTCTGGAGAACAAGTCTGATGAGGAGCGGCTGAGGGAGCTGGGGTTGTTTAGCCTGGAGAAAAGGAGGCTGAGGGGAGACCTCATGGCTCTCTACAACCACCTGAAAGGAGGTTGTAGCGAGGTGGGGGTCGGTCTCTTCTCCCAAGTAACAAGCGAAAGGACGAGAGGAAACGGCCTCAAGTTGTGCCAGGGGAGGTTTAGATTGGATGTGAGGAAAAATGTCTTTACTGAAAGAGTGGTTAAACATTGGAACAGGCTGCCCAGGGAAGTGGTTGAGTCACCAACCCTGGGGGTATTTAAAAGACGGGTAGATGAGGCGCTTAGGGACATGGTTTAGTGGGCATGGTGGTGTTGGGTTGATGGTTGGACTCGATGATCTTAGAGGTCTCTTCCAACCTTAATGATTCTATGATTCTATGGTGGGAGCAGAAAGCAGAGGGCTTCAAGGTGACCCCAAGCTCAGGGAGCTGATGGAGACCCCAACCCAGAGGGCTTCTCCTGCTGCCAGGAGCTCGGTTCCCACCAAGGCCATCGGGACCAGGCTGGCTGAGGCTAGCTAGGTGCCTAGCAGTGCAGACAGGACCCTCGGAGACCTCTGCAAAGGCCATGATTTCCCAGGATTTTAGGGGCAAAACACTTGAAAATCTCCATCTTCATCTTTTGGGAGCCTGGGTACCCGGGGCTGCCTCTGGGCTTCTTCAGGCAAACCTATGTCCCCTTCCATCACCCTTCAGCTGTGTCTTCACATCATCACGCTGTAGCACATACTGGGACACCACCAATGCTCTGCCAATGGCTAGGGAATGGGCTGGGGATGAAACGAACGCTTTATTTCATTAAAACAACGTTGAATTGCCTTTACCGGGGAAGAAGTATTCAGATGCACTGTCAAGGGAGGTGTTCTTCCCGCCCTTTGAGATGCAGGACACATTGAAGATGGAGGTGCTGGTTCGTTCAGTCTTCTGACTCTCCTTCCCCCGGGTGATGCTGCCGGACAGGTCCCCACCCAGGAGGAAGCTCTGCTTCCCATACACCAGCCTCAGGGTCCTGTTGGCCTTGAACCAGTAGAGGCAGAAGCGGTACCTGCCCAAAGCCGGGGGCAAGCTGCACATGTAGTAAGAGTTTCTTCTGTTTGGCAAAAAGGGCCTTTTTATTATCAGCGCCTGGGCCGTGTTCTCGATGGTGATGGTGGCAGGGCCATGCTCATAGATGACGGAGCTGTTCTGGGTCTGGTTTCGGTCACCGCAGAAGCAGAAGTCCTCTTCCCGGTGGCCGCTGGCTCCCACACCTGCGTTGCACAAGCAGACGGAGACGCCGGTTCAGCCGGAGGGGCGGCCACCCCCGGCAAACACCACATTCCCATGGCAGCCGTCGCGCGTGGCACAGCGGGCTCTCTGCCCCAGACATCCCGACCCCGTCCTGGATGGGCTGCGTGATGTCGGCCACCTCCCTGACATCCCCATGGCCATGCTGGGAGGGTTTGCCAGGGAGCCAAGGCTCCTGGGGCAGCAGGACTTCCCACGTCATGGTGCCACCCTCTCCCAGGTGCCACCACCTGTGTCGGCAGAGACGGACAGAGGAGCTCTCCATTTCCAGAAGGGATGGATGGAGACCATCTCCTTCCTCTGGAAAAGACCCATCCTGCCCTGGACACCCCACCAGAGGCACGTCAGCGCATGAGATGTTTCACCTCTGTGGAAGCCACAGCTGCAAACACCCCCTGGCACCCCTTGGTGCCTCCCAGCCAATGTTTTGGGGCTGCCCATTATGTCCAGCAGCCCAAACCTGGCCCACCAGCCCGGGGCAGGACGTGGCTGAGGACAGCCTACCTTGGAGGGGGGAGAGAAGGAGCAGAAGGAGGACCTTCATCCCGGGCAGCTCTCTGCTTTGGCTTGGCCTCCGAGGAGAAAGCAGAGCCTGGAAGGGTACAAAGGAAAGGGGCCACGTGAGTATTTAGGTACCAACCCATATCATGGGGTCAGGGGATGGAGAGCAAAGGCTGTGCCAGTGGGACACGGTCCGGTGTCACGGCCAGCTCCCCGGTGCCTCTGCCACCAGGAGGAGCCACGAGCACCGGGCATCCCGCCCGGCTGTGGGCTGGAAGGACGGGGGAGGCCAGCTGCCGGGTCGCCGGGCTCTCGGCACAGGGAGGGTGCCCCACCGGCCCGGCACAGGCATCAACCGCCAACGATTCAGCACGGGAGGGGTCCCCTCTTCCGCTCACTGCCTCGCATTTCGGTTTGGGCCTTGGCTTCTTATCGCAAGTGATAGGAACAGAAGGAAACAGTGGTTTCCTAATTCGCCAGCCCTAAAACTATTTTCTCAGGTGCTTTCAGCTCCTGCAGATTAGCCGAGGAGCCAGGAACGTTGCAAACCACTCCGTTATTTCAGCCCGGCAGAAATGGGCTCTCCCAGCGATGCCGACGCAGCAACTAAGGCTGCCAAAACCCCTTCTGCCCCTTGTGACCAGCCGGGCAACGTCCTCCGCATCCCCTTTCCCCACCCCTTCATCCTGCACTCTGCTCCACCACCCTTTTCTTTGTCTTTATATGCGGCCGGGGCTCCTGTAACCTGCACCCAGGCCAGCACCAAGCACCCTAGGGTGCTGCCACACCCATGTGCCCCACTCAGCCACAGCCTTCGCACCCGCAGCCCTTCCCATCGCACTTTCCGCCTTCCCCACACCGTGAACTGCATCTTCGGTGCTGCTGGGGTGCACCGAGCTTCGCCTCCTCCTCACGCTGCTGTCAGCCCAGCAACGGGTCGAGGCTGGTGGGACCCATCCTGCCAGGGGCCAGCAACCAGCGAGAGCCCCCCCCAGGGCGGGACAGCATCGGCAGGAGCTGCCGGACCGGCCGGCGGAGCCAAACGCTTTGCCAATGCCCAAAGCCAAGCCGGCACCTGGTTTGCCACCGCTGCACCCCACTCCTGTGCCGCTCTCAAAGCACCCTCCTTGAAATGCACTGAGTGGCCAAACTCTGTTTCGTGTGCTGCAAGCAGGTGCCAGGGCACCCACCAGCATCACCCGCAAAGGCTCACGAGCTCTCCCAGGCACCCAGCGGTCGTCAGGTGGGAAGGCTGGGGGGGAAACCGCTTGCTTGAAAACTTGGCCTCCCTGTTAGCAGGTTTCTCCCACCAGCACGGGTTTCTCCTGGCGGTTTCTCCGGCCGGCACGGATCCAGGGCACATCCTGCCCCGGCACAGCCCGCTCCCCGTCCCTCCCCGTCTGCTTCTTGCAGCAGTTTATCACTGGAAGACAGGGGCTTCGGGTAGTTAATTAACCTGCTGCCAGGGGCATAATTGAGTGTGGTGCTAACGAGGTTCCCCAGTGTGGGCTGGGAGGGTATGGCACAGGCATGACTTGGCAGCAGTAGCTGGATGCGGATGGGGCTGGCATCCCGGTGCCTTGCCGCACACTTGGGAATCACACACGTGTATCCAAAAAGCACGGATCCGGGGTGGCAAAATGCCGGTGGCAATGGGAAACACCTGGATCGCTTAAAAGCAACAGAGCGGCACATGAATGCCAACCGTGGCATGATGGCACAGAGCCGGTGTGCCGGGAAAGCATCCCCTCCGGGTGGGGAATGCTGAATCCCAACAAGGCTTCAGCCCATCCCGCTGCGGGGGCTCCGTTGGGATTCTATTGGGGCGGTCGGAGGACAGGATCAGCCCCTTTCAGCCGTTACTCAACCGGGACCAGAAATCCCTGTGGGGATGTGGGTGGGGGAGCTGGTATTTCCCCTCCAAGCCCTATATGGTCCCGCTCGCCCCGACGCCGATTACAGTTTCCTGAGCCAAACAATAGCAAGAGAAAATCCCCCGAAAATGGTTTCGCAGCGGGTGAACACGGTTCCCATCCACGCCGGCGATAAGCAGCGCCGGAGGGAGGCAGATGCACCGAGCCCACGCCGGGGCTGGATCCTGCTCCGTCATCTTCCCATCCCTGGGCGGCAGTGGGGACACGCGGCATCGCCGCCCCTGGGTACCCGCGGCGATGCCGTGCGTCCCCGCTGCCACCGGGGCACCTCCCCAGTGTCACCCATCTTCAAAAGCCCCGCACTATCATGGTGACCAAGCAGAGACCCCCTTTGGCAGGATGGCTTTACCCGCTGCCCCAGCCAGAGCCTGGGGGCTGAGTTCCTCCAAGAACAATAACGCACAGAAAAACTCCTGGTTTGGCCCCAAAATCAGCCAGATGATGTAAAAAGAGGTGGCGGGGACACCGCCGACGCTATGCAGTCTGGACCAGGCTCCCTCACCACCGGCACGGAGGAAGGCTCAGCCCTGGGCATCACATTGTATCCTCCCACTAAAAGAACATGCTGATCTTGGAAAGAAAAGCCAAGGAATAATATTGCGGCCTTTAAACCTGGAGGCAAATGGGAAAAAAACCCTAAACCACAAAAAAAAAAAAAAAGCCTGGACTTTATTACCACCTTACTGCTCTCTGGGTGACTTGGCAGCAGGTATTTAAGCTTTTGGAGGTGGCACGTGGCTTTTGGACGTGACGTTTTTCCCGAGGAGAAGGGAAGATGCTCTGACGCCTCAAACAAACACCGGAAACGGGGAGATCCAGGGGCTTTTATCTCTGTTTCCCTTCCAGGTCCGTTAGAAAAATGCGCCGATGCTCTGTTCCTCGAGATTCCACACCTCATCACCCGCAGCCTGTTACCCAGGCAAGAACACGGGAACCGGATGGGGAAACTGAGGCACGGAGAGGCAATCCAGGACGGGCTCCCCAAGATTCAGAACAGCTTTGCATGACCAGCCTCCATCGTAGGGACCGCAGACGATGTGCCCGGAGCTGGAGCTGCCCGAGGAGGCAGGTACCCTGGCGGGGACCCCCCCTGCGGAGGGGATGCTCCAGCGTCGGTCACCCGGGTGTTTCACAAAGTGCCCTTGTCCTTGGCCAGCGGCCCGTGCACACACGGGCCAGCCCGCACGTTATTCACGGCATCGGCATGCGAGCCTTTCCCGTCACCGGTGGGCGGCAGGGTCCGACCCGGCGCGTTTGTGAATGCCCGAGGAGCTGAGCGGCAGCTGCGCAACGCCGGCAGCCCGGCTGTGCCAAGCCTGTGTCGCAGGATCGGCTTTTCCTGGGCCGTGGGGTTGCACGCAACACCCAGCACCCGTGAGCTGAGTTTTGCCAACAGGACAAAACCAGACCCGATAAAGATTCCCACGGGAGCGGCACAGCTCCCTGCCAGATCCGTCCTTCACCAGCCGCTGGCAACCATCCCTTCCCAAGCAGGCGTGGGGAGAGCCGAGAGGAGGCTGGCACAGGCAGACCGCTGGCGTCTGAGGCTCTCGAGATAGAGGTTTTGCTTAAAGCTGGATCGTAACGTTCAAAATTTAAAAAAAATCCATTTCCTAAAAACCACCAGAGACAGAAATATCGCAGCAAACTAAACCAGCGCTTCCTCCAGCGCCTGGGCAACACGGCACCCGGCTCGGTGGCATGCAAAGCCTGTGGCTTCAGCAGGGTCGGTCAGCAAATGGTCTGCAAGGGACCAGGTACACCTGCGGCAAATTCAGGGCTGCCATGAAACGGGAACAAAGCGGTGCAGGTCGTCCTCCCCGGCACCCCACGCCACATCACCGGCCTCGGGGGGTACAGACAGCTGTCCTTACAGCGCGCTCCCACTGCTCAGCCTTCTGCGGGAGAAACCCCTTGGCCTCCTCCTGCGGGTCAGCTTGTACCTTCCCTCCACCCAAACCACCCCCCTGGGTTTTAAATGGCTTCCAAAACACCCCGTCCCCTCCCAGGTCTCGTCCCCCTCTGCATGAGCAAGGTCCCCATCGCCTGCCCGCACCGTGGGTGCCGGGGAAGGGAGGTACAGGGCGGTGCAGAGCAGCCCAGGACCACCCCAGATCGGGCTCCCAGGCATTTGGGGTTTGGCATGGGAAGCAGCCAACCCGGAGCCCAGCGAGGGTGAACCTGGTCCAGGCAGGCTTTCCTGGCTGCAGAAAAGCCAAGCACAGTGGGGGCGAAGGCTGCAGCACCCGAGGAGCCAGGTAAGAGGCCATGCCCGCCTCCCCCCCGCCCCCCTGGATCCCTGCCAAACCCCAGCTGTCGGTGAGCTGACGGGAAAAGAGCTGGGGGGTCGGAGCCCTCCCGAAAAACAAGCGCTGGCAGGCTGCCGCCCAGCTGGTACCACGCAGGCACTGGCACGCTGGGAGCCACCCGGCCCGCTGTCTGCAAACCCCGCAGCACTGCGTCCCTCCGACACCCACGGGTGCCACCGCAAGGTGCGGGGACAGCCAGCTCCGGGGGTCCCCGTCCCAGCAGCATGCAGTTGCTTGCAAACCTGTTGCTCTGCGAATAGCAGCCCCCGGGTCGCAGGATTAAGAGCTGGCCTGCAACCAAGTGTGCAGCATTTTTAGGCCTTGGCTTAATTTACGTGGGAGCTGCAAATCCAGTAAGGGGCACGGCAAAACCCACCATGGCTGCGGTCCTGGGCTTAAAGGATTTGCCCCCCCCACATCTCCAAAACACTCCTGGCTCCCCGCTGGCGGTGGAGCTTGGAGGGGGGGGACTGCAGCCCTTGGACTGTGAAATGAGCTTTGGCTGCCTTCCCTCCTCAACAGCCATTCGGACCTGCTGCCAGGAGGTTATTCCAGGAGACTTAATTTCAATTCTCCAGCTGGCCTCGCTGGGTTTTGCTGGTCCCTCTGGAGGGGTGGCTCAGGCAGCTTGCGGGCAGGGAGCACACAGAGCATCCCGCATCCCGCAGCGGCGTGCCAGGACCGGCAGCAGCAAGCTGAGATGTTGCAGGAGGAATCGCCCCAACAGGCATTTTAGGGGAGGGAGATCACCCTGTCGAGACACGCCGGCGGTCCCACGGGGATGCTGCGCCCTCCGTCAGGAGGGAGGAGGTGGAATGGGGCGCGCTGGTGGTTCTCCCAGGGTGGGAAGCGGCGGCCACACACAGGGCCCGG
>NW_008824297.1:10389-12201 GCF_000699105.1 Pygoscelis adeliae | reverse complement strand
TCCCGCCGCCCTTCAGCTCCGGGCTGGCGGGCATCCAGAGGAGGGAAGGAGCTGGGCGGCTGCACGCCTGGCTGCAAATGGGATTAAAAAATAACAATTAATGGGAAAGCAGCCGGGACAGAGTGTCCATGTGAACCCTGTCCCGCTCCCTGCAGGAAACGAGGGAGGCGAGAAGCAGGGCAAGGAGCCCAGGCCCCGAACCAGGGGGAGCTGGGGGGGGGGGGGCCCCATGCCCCCCATGGCACATCCCTGGAGGAGGTGGGCTGGGATGTGGGGTGCAGAGCCTGGATGCGATCCCCCGGCCAGGGCACGCGGCTCCCACCACCCATCCTGGAGATGGGCGCCCTGTCCCTCGCCTTCGGGACCCCGCGGCGGTGGTGGGAGCTGAGGCTGGAAGCGTTGTGACAGCGATGGGCGCTGCGAGAGCAGACAAAGCCGCTGCCAAGCACTGCCGGCATCCAGCCATGCCAGCCCTTTGTGTGCCCTGAAAAACAGCCAGACGGGAGAAAGCCGGGGCCGCCGGGAGCCGGAGGGAGGAGGGCAGGTGGGGAGGGCTCCGGGAAGTGCCCTGGGTAAATAGTTGCTCTTGCAGATATTTTCAATGGCTTGAATGAGACTTTTCTTTCTGCTGGGGGAAGGGTTGAAACAACCTCCCTCTCCGGCAGGGAAGGCAATGGAGATAAAAGGCGGCCGCGGCACCGGAGGTGCCATCGCTGCGCTGGGACCCCTGGAGCGAGGGACATCCCGCACGCTCGCATCACCCCCCAGCTTGGTTTCATTTCCAGCTCCAAGCCCCGAATTTCCCCAGCTCCCATGGGAAGGGGCTCCCACGGGAAGCAGCTCACGTGGCCTCATGCGGCTGGACCGTGGCTAACGCGGCCGCCTTTGAAGCCCAACCATCCGCACGCCGCGGGGAGTGGGGCCGGCTCCAAAACGCATGCTCATGGCATGGGGGCACGCGTCACGGGGAGCCAAGCTTCCCGCTGTGGGTCATCCCGACCGGCTCCTTTGGGAAATGCTGTAAATCGGCCTCCCAGGAATAACGCTGCTAAACCCAGCAGCGGCTCCCGCAGGATCAGGCCCTCCTGGAGCGGGGGATCAGGTGCGGATCCCGTGTCCCAGTGAGGAAAGGACATTTTAGGCCATCTTTTTGCCGCTGTTTATGGAACAAAGAGCCTTTTGTCCGCACTTGACGTTATCAGGTGTTATTTTTAGGTCGATGTCGAGTCTGCACTTGTTGATGTTATCGGGATTATCTGTAAGTCGGCAGGCCGTGCTGCTGTCTTCAAAGACGCTGGCTGAGTGCGGGGAGGGAGGAAATCCTTGTGTTGTCCCTTGCAGGGGACATTTGCCCTTGGGCTCAGGCCAGCGGCACCCACTCGGCCTGATAAGGGTTTACTGCTCAAGCTGGGGAGTCCCTCAAAGCCCTAAAAGTTCCTGAAAACTCTCAAAGCTCCTAAGAACCCTAAAAGTTCCTCAAAACTGTAAAAGCTCCTAAAAGCCCTAAAAGATCCTAAAAGCTCTAAAAGTTCCTAAAAGCCCTAAAAGTTCCTAAAATCCCTGAAAGCTCCTAAGAGCCCTAAAAGTTCCTAAAAGCCCTAAAAATTCCTAAAAGCCCCAGAAGTTCCTAAAAGCCCCAAAAAGGTCCCAAAAGCCCCTCAAGGCCCCAGTGCTGGCGGCGGGCGCGCAGGAGCGTGCCAGGGGAGCGCGGCGGCGCGGCCATGGGACGGGCAGGCTCCGGCAGGCGGGGACACATCCCGCCAGGCTGCTGCCAGCCAAGGCGAGGCAAGTACGGGCAGAGGGGCCCCGGCG
>NW_008824297.1:8704-10241 GCF_000699105.1 Pygoscelis adeliae | reverse complement strand
CCTTGGGAGATCATGGTGCTCCCAGGGGAGTTGCAACCACGAGCGGGGCTCAGCCCAGCTCCGGTGGGCGGAGGAGGAGGGTGAGGAGGAGGGTGATGAAGCAGGCGAGTGCTGGCGGGAGGGGATGCCCGGAGGTCCCCCATCCAAATGCGGTGAGCGATGCCGGGGCAGCCTTGGGAACCTCGGAGGATGGTGATCCCAGGGGAGGCCAAGGAAGCTCCGCAGCTGCCTTGGGCGGCTGTGGGTGCCCCGGCTCCCCCATCGCCGCTGCTCCACCCTCCCTCAGCCTTGCTCCTGAAAATACATCAAATGGGGAGTGGGGTCCCCCCACCCCATGTTGGGGTTTCTCCGTCAGGCCGCAATGATAACAGTGACTCACCAGGTGCCAAGGCTGTAAAACCCAACTGTAAAGAGAGCAATAAACCTGACTTATTTGGTTAGGCTTTGCAAATAAACCCGCGATGATGTCAGGGAAGTCTGGGGGAAAATCGGTCCCGGGGGGTATCTGCACAAGCACTGGGTGAGAACGCTCCTGCGGGATGCAGGAACTGGGCTCATCTGCTCCCCAGCAGCCAAGTCCCAAAGTTGGATCCCAAAATAGAGCCGAGGTCTGCACACGCACACCCCCCCCCCAATTCCCAGATGGATATAGTCTCTTCCCTGGCTGCTTGTTTCCCAAAATTTGGAAGATTTGCAATATTTCCAGACCTTTCCCTCTGGGGCTAGGGCTGGGACTGGAGCCTGAAGGCACCGTGGTGATGCCAGGCCACCTTTCCTGGGGAAAAAAAGGATGGCACAACCCCCTCCGGCAGCCCGGCACCGGCCTCCTGCCTGATAAGGCGCAGAGGAAGGTAAACAGGATTATTTCTCCTTGGGGAGGTTAGCTGGGCCAGCTCCCCCTTCTCCTGCCCACGCAGAGGAAGGTAAACAGGATTATTTCTCCTTGGGGAGGTTAGCTGGGCCAGCTCCCCCTTCTCCTGCCCACGGTGCCCTGGGGCTGGGGCGAGGTGGCCCCCGGCGCTGGGGGGCACTGGGGGTGGTGGGAGGTGGGAGCCCACCCTGCGCTCCCAGGGGACCTCGGGGAGTCTTTTGACCCCACTCCTGTCACGGTGGGGTGGGAAAAGTGCCTCTTCTGCCCCCCGCGGTCACCAGCACAGGCTCAGCTCCCCGGGGACCACCGTGCCCCGTGGGTGCCATGTTCCCGCTGCCAGGAGGCAACCACCAAGCGATTGTTTTCCAAGCGCCACCGGATACCGGAACAAGGTTTATTCATGCGCCGGTGTTGGTGCGTACGCAGGCACCGGCAGCTGGTGTGACTCATGCCGCAAGCCCCGAAATCTCGAGATGGGGAGGAAGGGGCACGTAAAGCGCACCCCGAGAGCAACCGGGGGGATGGAGCCGCCCCAGCCAGGATGCGACTGTCCCATGGTGGTGCTCATGGGGGACAAGCCGGGTGCTTGGCACCTCACCAAACCCCCAGGCTTCTCATTTAATAGCTGAAGTCAGCCGCCAGAGCGGTGAGACATGCACCGCTCAT
>NW_008824297.1:6334-7173 GCF_000699105.1 Pygoscelis adeliae | reverse complement strand
GTGGCGTACCAGAGGCAGAGGAACAGACCTGTGGGTGGGTGGCAACGCGGTCACTGCCGTGGGTGCACCGAGCTCCTGTGAGGAGCAGGAAGGTGACGAGGACCCCGCTGCTCCCAACCCACAGGGTGCTCGTCCCCCAAAACCCCCCCAGTGCTCCCCACTGACCTTGCAGGGAGTTGAGGATGGTGAAGAGGTAGACCTGGGGGATGAGGAAGGTGCCGAAGGGGAAGAAGGCCAGGCCCCAGGTCGTGCCCAGCAGGCAGGTGAGCCCCAGCACCGTTGCCCAGTCCTTCCTCGCCTGCCCCTTCTGCCGCTGGATCCTCCGCAGTATCATCGCCACCCTCCCCAGCACCAGCATGTTGAAGAGCAGGATGAGGCCGGCATAGCAGAGGGTGGTGTAATGGGCCGGAGGGCTTGTGAGCCAGCACCTGGCGGAGGGGACTCTCTTGGGGACAAGGGCCAGCACCTCCGAGAAGGAGCAGGGCACGGGAGGGGCATGGCAGCGGGTGCCCCCATGCGCAGCGAGATGGAGGCAGGCAGCCGGCAGAGCCGGGCTCACCAAAAAGTGGCACCCGGCAGAGCTATGGCTGGCTCCTGCTGGCCCCAGCCCCGTGTGCCTGGGGTGCCTGGTGTGCCCAGGGTGCCCCATGTGCCCGGGGTGCCTTGCATGTCCAGTGTGCCTGGTGTGCCCAAGGCGCATGGTGTGCTCGGAGTGCCCAGGGTGCCTGGTGTGTCCAGGGTGCCTTGGCATGCCCGGGGTTCATGTTGTGCCTGGAGTCCATGCTGTGCCCGGGGTGCCTGGGGTGCATGGCGTGTCGGGGTGCCAGGGTCTACGGGGT
>NW_008824297.1:4351-5234 GCF_000699105.1 Pygoscelis adeliae | reverse complement strand
ACCCCCCTGGCTACCCTCTCCTGCAGGACACCCCCCATACAACCGGTACCCCCACACCCACCTACGCCCACACCTCCAGGGAGGAGGAAAAAGGATGGAGGGAAGGAGAAAAGAGGAAGATGGAAGGAGGAAAGGAGGAAGGAGGGAAGAAGGAAGGGGGAAGGAGGGAAATGGGGAAGGAGAAAGGAGGAAGAGGGAACAAGGAAGAGCCAAGGAGGGAACCAGGGAAGGAGGAAGAGGGGAGGAGGAAAGAAGGAAGAAGGAGGGAGGGAAGGAAGGAGGAAGCAGAAAGGAGGGAAGGAGGAAGGAGCATGGGAGTAGGAGGAAGAAGGAAGGAAGGAAGGAGGAAGAAGGAAGGAGGGCTGTGGACCAGCAGGACGGCGAAGTAGGTGAGGTGGTCGCAGTGGCAGATAACGGTGCCCTCCCTGTGCGTGGTCTTGCAGCCCTCGCTGGCATTGCCCCCGTCCTGGCCGCGGCCACACTTACCGGCTCCGGGCTGCCAGAAGACGCAGGTGGCATTGGAGGTATCCTGGTGGAAAGGGGACAGAGGGGGAGAGCTGGGGACGCTCTCCGCTCCCCGGGGATCGCAGAAACCTTCTGGTCCCAATGCAGAGAGGGGACACTTTATCTTTCCCCAGCTCCAGGGGAAATGCTGGTGCTGGGGACCCCGCTGGCTCATGCCCGCAGCGGAGCCCTGCTCACCAGCACTCTGTCATGCCAGAACTGGATCTTCACGGGGCGGCTGAGCCTGGCCACATGCCCGCTCCGCAGGAAGGCTCCCAGCACATCGTTGTTCAGCACGGAGCTGTTGTGGGCATCCTGCAAGAGTCGGGGTGCCTGTGGGGAGAGTCCCGGATCCCCAGGACCTCCCGCCTGCCCCGAG
>NW_008824297.1:1159-1617 GCF_000699105.1 Pygoscelis adeliae | reverse complement strand
GCCCGAGCCCAGAATCCCACATGCCTGGGGCTGTGGTGGCAGCGGACACAAGTGCAGGGCGAGGAGGAGGGTGTTTGCCGCAGCAATCAGGGTGCAGGATGCCCTTCGCATCCATTTTACCATTAAGGTTGTAAAACCACGGGGGCAAGGTTTCTGCTTCCCCCCCCTCCCCCAACAACCGGGACTCGGACCTCACTGCCATCCCAGCCCACGGTTGCAAATCCCCGGCAAGCAGCCTGCAAGCCAGAAGGGTGGCCAGCATGCTCTACTGCGGTGCCGGGGCTTGCCGGCAGCGGCCCAGCGATGAGCTGGGGAGGAGGAAGCATCCCCGATGCAGGGCGGGGGGAAGGCGGCTGGCAGCAAGATTTGCATCCGTTGCAACACCGCACCCAGTGCCGCTCACAGCAACGCCTGCTGCGGCAACGCCGACGGCACCAAAAACACACAGGGAGAGGGGT
>NW_008824297.1:0-618 GCF_000699105.1 Pygoscelis adeliae | reverse complement strand
ACGGGGCGGCTCTTGCTGTCACCACCACCGCGGTTGTGTCGGCTGCTCCGGCTCTGCCTGCGCAACCGTTGGGGCAGCAGAAAAGGAAGTGTTCATATGCAGATGAGCAGATTAAATCAATTTAATTTTTACATTTCCTTTTGCTTACTCTTTTTCGCAGCCCGGTGAGGGACCGCAGTGGGGGGGGGGAGCATCCCCGGCACCGCCAAACCCCAGGGACACGGCAGACGGCTGCGATTTGTCATGGCCCAAAGACAACCTGCTCCCCGGGCATGTCTGATATAATTAACCTTCTGCTTCTAATGAGCTTCTCCCCGTCACTGGCTCACCGGCAACCCCTGCTCTCCCATGCTGAAAGGCCCGGCCGGCTGCTGCGGCAGCACCGGCACCACGGCGGTGGCACTGGGGCAGGAGCCGGGCTCCAAGCAGAGCATCGACACGGCACAGTTTGATAAGCGTGGGACGTCAAGCCAGCGGGGCAGAAGGCCGCCGTGGCTGAGCAGGGATCTGCTGCCGGGACTCAGGTGGAAAAGGGAAGCATGCGGACATTGGGAGCAAGGACAGGCAACACGGGAGGACTACGGAGGTGCTCTTCACCACTGTAGGGAGAAAATTCGT
>NW_008824296.1:173103-174896 GCF_000699105.1 Pygoscelis adeliae | reverse complement strand
GTCCCTGCCCCACGAGTGGCATCTTTGCCCCACGATGGGTGTCCCTGCCCCACAAGAGGTGGCTCTGCATCGTTGGTGCAAGCCAGGGCAGCCATGCCAGCGATGTCCAGCTACTCCCGGGGGACAAGCCAGGCCACCTCGGGGGCAGCATGCTGGGTCAGGAGCCCCCCCGCCCACGTGGCCACATGCCCTCGCCGAGCAGCTCTGGAGTCTTGCCATTCCCCATCTGTTGGGACCAGCTCAGGGACCAGCGCGGGCCCTCCAGGTCCCTGAATCCAAGAGCTGTGCCGGTCCCTCACCCCAGCCCGCATCCAACGCCCTGGGGCAGAAGCAAAGGCCACGTCCTTGGGAGGCAGCAGCGGGAGGACACGGAGAGGCTTCCCCAGCCTGGCCACAGGCTTCGTCATCTCTTGCCGTGAATTATTCAGTGCGCGGCTCCGCTTGCAGCGCATCTGCTCCAGCCACACCCCCTCTAATGGCAAAAATCGATGGCTTTTTAATTTCTCATGGCCAGAAAGCTCCTGGCCGTGCTGCTCACGGGTCCCGTCCTCACTGCAGAGCTGCCCCAGGAGAGAGGGGACCGAACCTAGAGGGTGGTTTATCCCGAACTCATTTCCATCACCTTCTTCCACGCATCTAGAAGGGTGCTGGGCTAGAAGGTCCCACACGCGAGGCTGTGAGGTGCCTGTGCTTCGCAGCTCTGGCAGGATTCAGCTGCTCGCGCTGGTCCTGATCCGGGATGAGGGCCGGGGCTCAGCAGAGACCCCAGCCCCACGGCCAAGTCCTCGGGCCTGCCTCCAGCAGACCTGCCTCCAGCGCCTGCGGCCGGCTGGGACACGGTTTTGCGGCCGCGCCCTCCACCGCCTGCAGCGGGCTGAGACGCGGCAGCCGTGCCCCCCGGGGGTGCACAGGGAGGAAGCCCGGCTGCCTGTGCTCTCTTGCCATGGTTGTGGGTGTGCTTACACGCGGGGCTGGCTGGAGTTGGTGTACGTCTGCACGTGTGCGTGGCTCTGCTGAGCGCCTGGCCGCGTGCCCAGCTCTGCTCAGTGTGTTTGCAGGTGCACAGCTGAGCTCCGCGTACACGCGTGTGCACGGCCGTGCCGGGCAAGCGCGCGTTGCCCAAAGGCAGGAGCAGCGGGAGCGTCATGATTCAGAGCAGGGCTCTTCCTCGAGCTGTCCACTTCCATCAGCTATTTCAAGCCTGAGCATTTCTCCCGCCACTAAGCCGAGTCCGTTACCCCAAGGCACTTCAAGGACTCGTGTTCTCCTTGGACCTGCCCATGGCGAGCGGAGCTCACCCCGCAGGGCGCTCGCTGGAGACCCACGGCAAAGAGGGGCTGGGGGACAGCTTGTGCGGTGGGGTGGGGAGAGCAGGTCCCTTTTGCACGCTCCTTGGGGCGGTTTGCACCATGGGAGCTGTGGAGCATCGAAAACCCCCTCCAGAGCAGCAGCGGTGGGCTGTGCCTGCAAGCAGAGCTTGCCGTTTACTGGTTTCCCGCCTACACTGGGCGTTTTGCGAGGGCTGGGGGCATCGGCAGGGGCACGGGGGGAAGCTGGTGGGCGGTCAGGGTCAGGGACCGCTCCCGCAGGGCACGGGGAATTGCAGGGCTGGGCAACAGGGCGGTTGCTCGTCCCAGAGGTGATGTGGGAGCAGGCAGGGTTGCAGGCAGCATCGCCCGTGGGCTGGCCATGCTGCGGGCTCTGGCCTGGCGGCCCTTGCTGGCTGGGCTGTTGGGGGCTCGGCACTGTCTTGTCCCCCCCTGCCAACGCGGGGAGCGGGCAGGGGTGTCTGT
>NW_008824296.1:168731-172990 GCF_000699105.1 Pygoscelis adeliae | reverse complement strand
CCCGCGGGGTGCAGGCAGGTACCACCGCCGCAGCCAGACTCCTACGGTCTCCCAGGCCCCCTGGGTGCGGCGCCAGGGCCCTGGCACCCACCCAGGCACCCACTCACCAGGAACATGCTGCAAAGAGCAAGAAAAAATGTTAAAATTTAATGCCGTGGCTAATGGGCCGAGCGGAGAGGAGCAGAAACACAGAGAAAAAGGGCTGCTCTCCCACGGAAGGGAAAAGGCGAGCGTGCTCAGCCCTGAGGAGCCCCTAATGGCTTCTGGGTTTGCAGCCCCCTCCACCCCACACTTCCTGGAAGAAGGGGAGACCTTGCCAGTCTGCAGCAGCACCTGGCTGATGGGACCCCGCTCCCCCTCGCCGCACCCAGCTCGATAAAACCCATTAACTGCCTCCCAGTGCCCGCCAAAGCGTGGGACCGAGCGGCCAGTCACCAATCCATGTGGCTCCTGGTGGATGCCCCACAGGGGCTCATGGTGGGTGACAGACCCCTCGGGGTGGGACCTTGCCCCGGGGAGCCCGAGCTCCACCGTCCTCCTCCACCACCACCCGCACCTCTGCCGGTCCCCTCCCAAAAACGTGGGAGGCTGAGAACAGGGAGAGGCGCAGAAGGGCAGGTCGGGACATCTTGTTGCATTGCCTGTGTGTTTTTTTGAGGTCTAGGAAGATGGCAGGGATAGACTCTGAACTTTGCGTAGGTTTAAAAAAAGCCACAGCCCAAAACTATTCCTTTATCCCTTGCCTGTAACAGAAGTGGAGTCTCTTACCAGAGAGAGCAAGCTGCCTGGGCTGCCTGCTGCCCCTCTCCCACCCTGCTCCTCCGGGTCTGGGGCCGTTGGAAGGGGTGATTTGGACACCGGGATGAATTTCCAGGCCTCCCTTTCAAACAGACATGAAACGCTGGACCAGCAAGGCCCGTCTGAAGCATGGCCTTGCCTGCGCTCCCTCCTGTGCCTGCTTATTTAGGGACCTCCTGTCATGTCTCAGACCCCTTGTCCTGTGGGCTTCTTTTGTCCCAGCCTAAAGCAGCTGTCCTTCAACGGGAACTGGGAAGCCATTCCCAGCGATATAATCAGTGTGCTGAAAGCACGGCACCCGAGAACCCAAATAGTCCCAGATTAATCCCAACGGGGTGCGGAGCAGAGCAGGAGCGGAGGCAGGAGGACCTGGCCAGGAGCCGCGGTGGCCACAAAAGATCCTTGCCCACCACAGCCACCCTGGCCAGGGTGGACAGTCCCGACCGGGCTGCCCAGCACGGGGATGCGGGACGGCGCGGGATGACAGCCCCGGCTGATCGCCCTCCTCCCCTGGGACGCCAGGCTATGGGTGCCCAGGCCCGGCACCGGGCGATGGCAGGCGGAGGAGGAAGGACACCCATCGTGGGGAGAGGCGTCTCGGGAGCACCCCTTCCCCGGAGCAGCGGGCTGCAGTGGTTTTTTTAAATGAATTACGCACATCTGTACTTTCCACAGGTATTTGTACTCGGGGCCTTTACCTGCTGTATTTTTTATAGCTTGCTAAATAAACAAACTTATTGCGAAGCCACTTGCGAGACACAGGGAGTGGTTGGGGTTTGCTGCACGAGACTTTCCCTCGCATTTCAAAGTTGCTTTACTGTATTTATAAAATACGGTTTAACCCTTTTCACCAAAGTATATTAGGTGGCGGGGTGGTAAGATGCTCGTTTATACATCGCATTCAGAATGAGTTACAGCTCAATTTGTGGTGGGAACAATAAAAGGAGATGGAAACAGATAGGCGGCTGGATGCGAAGTGAAGCGTTGCCAGCTGCTGGGTTGGTGTCAGGCTCAGACTAACCCTGGAGGCAAAACCCAAACTCTGCAAAACTGGAATAAAGCAATTAAATGTGGTGAATATTTGAATGTGTGATTGAACAGGCTGGAATCAAGGCCGGAGCTGTGCAGGAGGCTTTGATAAAAGGGCTTCAAATCACGTTCCAGTGCACTTCTGTGTGCGTTTACAATAAAAATTGAGGGATAAACCTTGCAGTAACAAATGATTTTCACGAATTCTGTTCCCTTGGTCTCCCAGTGCAGCCATTCAGCTCCATGGTGTTTCCCTTCCTTCTGTTTTTTTAAAACATGAAGTTACAAAAAAAAAAAAAAACCCAAAACCCCAAGTTGATGGCTTCTCCCATCCTGGGGCTGATTCAGGCGTAGTCAGAGCCTTGCTGCCTCCCTCTTTAGGAAACAGATGGAGGAGCCCCAAATTAAAATGTCAGGGCTGCAGACAGCCAGTGGTTAGGGTGACCATTTATTGCCTTTAACAAATGGCCCTTCCAGCAATGCGCAGAGCCCCCGAAATGGGATAAAGGAGGCAGGGGGTCTGGCACAGCAGCGTTCCCGCACACGGTCCTCCTTACGCTCCAGTGACGCTGGTGGCAGCCACGGTCCTCGCACCCGGTTCTCTCCCGGATCAACACCGCCACGAGGTCCCAGGCGGGGCTGGTGGGACCCGTTATTTCCACAGCAGTGCGAGGCACAAGGACGCCTTCCTTTGCCTTGGGGCAGATGTTTCTAAAGCAGGGACGAAGGTTTGCAAAGCTCAGAGCTCACCGTCAGCCCCAAATCCCGGGCTAAAAGGTGCTGCCGCCCCCTTGGGTTTTGCAGGGGAAATAGGACTAAAGGAGAAAAGCTCCCTGCAGCAGTCTGGTGGAAGGTTCCTCTTCTTTCTTTCGGTCCCCACCAGCTTGCCCTGTGCCTGCAGCACGCCAGATCCCTCCCGCCCCAGCCCGGGGGATCTGGAGCCGCTTCTGTTTTGGAGAGCCAATAAAAAAAAACAAAAAACCTGCTCCGAAAAACCCAGCGGAGGAAGAAGCGGGTCTCCACGGCTTCGGAGGCAAGGTGTGCATGGCTCAGCAGATCCGTGGCCGGCAGCTGGTTTTCCCCAGCCGGCAATGTGCACTTTGGAGCACGTGTCAACAAAGAACCCCGTTGGAATAACAAACGGCAATAATAAGATTATCCTTTTGATGGTCACCATGGTAACCTGCCCTCTGCCAGCGCAGCTGCAATATCTTGATGTAACCATCACTGAGGTGGTGTCTCAAAGCCGTTCCAGCCTCTGTTAAACACACTAGCGGGCACGGCACGTAGCTTGGCTCGGCCTGGCGTTTTGGAGGTGTGGGAGGGGTTTTGGAGGTGTCAGAGGGGTTTTGGAGGCACTGGAGAGGTTTTGGAAGCGTTGGAAACGTTTTGGAGGCGTCGGGGAGATTTTGGAGGTGTTTGGAGGGGTTTTGGAGTTGCCAGAGGGGTTTTGGAGGTGTTGGAGAGGTAGGTTTTGGAGATGGTGCTCTGCCTGGGGGTGCATTCATCAGCACGCGGTAGCAAACAGACAGACGTACATCCCACGCGTCCAAGCAGTGTCTGCTCGGCTGCGAGCCGCACGTCTCCTTCTGGGTGAGTTTTTACCAGCCTGCGCGGCCCAGGCACTGCGGTTCCACACCCAGGGAAGGCCCGCTCGGGGCGAGCGGGACGGGGGGCCCGTGGGGGTCAGCGCTCCGCTCAACGCGTGGACGTGGAAGAAAAAATCTGCCGTGGAAAAGACACGGGACTGCTCAACCATAATCTTCTTGCCGAGCCTCGTGGTTAGTTGCACGCCCATGGAGGGTTTATTTTCCTCCCTCTCTGGTTTTGTTTAATCCTCTAATGTAACTGCAAGCATTTGCAATATCCCCATATGTATATTGTCCCCTCTAAAGCCTATTAAGCCGCCAGTCTCAGCGATCTCTTGTAAGGGCGACTGCCACAGGAGAATTTGGGAAGCATAAGAACTATTTTGATCTGTATTAACGTCGCTGCTCTGGGGCTCGGGTTGGTCCCACCTCCTTGGTTTTGTCGGGCAGCAGTTAGGGGCTGGATTTCCTTTTTTTAAATTCACCCGCTGCTCTGGATCTCTCCGTTAACGTCTTCTCTCCCGGCCACGCCAGGCATTGGAAAACCGAGGGCCACAGAGAGCCCCATGCTGAGTTAGAACTGGGGGATGCGAATAGGTGTCTAGGAATGGGTTTCTACACCATGTAGCTTCGTTATCGTTGCTGACGAGGACTTGCAGGGTTGGGGGTGTCCCCCCCCCAGTTCATTTTAATTATCTAGTTAGTCACGCGGGCACGAAGCCAGTGAACACGGACCGTGTCCCTGTATGTCTGTAACCCTCTTGGGAGGTCCGGAGGAGCCGGGAGGCACCACAGGCGTCCCTGAGGGTCGGGGTAGGGGCCCGGGCCCGGGCGCAGGCCCAG
>NW_008824296.1:162045-167722 GCF_000699105.1 Pygoscelis adeliae | reverse complement strand
GGCTGCGGGCCCTGGAGGCCCCGAGGGGCCTGCGGGTGGTGAGGGCGGCCTTCGCCCCCGGAGCCGCCGTGGTAATGAGTTTTAAAGAGCTGCGGAGGCAGAAATCCTTCCTGGGAGCGTTTGTGCCAGCGGGTGCTGAGAGTCGCAGGTTTTCTCCAGTGCCAGCCGTGAACGTGCCCCGTTCGCCTCCGGTGTAGCCTGGGAGAAGCTGCAGGAATGACCCGGATTCCTTTCTGTGCAGGGCGTTATTTAATTCCGCTGCAGGTGCTGGTCTTCAGCCGCCTTCCAGCAGCGGCAGTCGCAGCTCCGTGCGATCCTACTGAGAGATACAGAGCTGAGACACGGCATGCTTTGATTTGCACAATCTTTTTTTTTTCTCTTGATAAGAAGCAAGAGAAGACATCTTCGATCCGTTGGGTGCGCGCAGTCAGGCTTGCAGGGCTGGTAGGCGGAAATCTGTCTTCAGGGGATGGGGATGTTGCTCACTGTCGCCATACCAAGCGCTGGCAGAGATATGCTAAGTGGCAACTGCTGTTCTTATTTTTCCCTTGTTTTACCTGCAGGGAAACCTTATATCCCAAAATTTACTGGGTTAACCACGGAAAGCCACAAACATGTACTTTGCAGTTGATCAGTAAGTAGACATGTGTTCGGCAGCCCTGGATCTGCTCGTGGAAAACTGCCTCCTGTCCTCTTTCGCCCGGAGAGCCCCGCTGGGTGAAGGCAGTAGTTACTGATCTAGTTTTCAACCACCTTCTAGCTTAAGCTGTCTTAGATAACGTAGGCTCAGGCCTTGCACCCCTTTTCTTCAGGAAGTTTGGAACTTGGTTCACAGTTGCAAATTTCTTCACCCAAGAGCCGAAATAATCACGTCTGCACGCTGTTTGCTGTGTTCCTGGTACCATCTATTGCTAGTTTATTGAAACCTTGCTCTCTGTAGCCCATTTAAGTTGAATTTCATTTTTCCCTTTGAGAGGCTTTGCTACTCCGTATGGCGTCTGCTGGGGTGGGATATGATCGCCTCGATAAATACAAGTAGCAGCCTGCTACTACTGCAGGGTCTGCACGCGCCTTGATCAGTCCGAGGGATGTACCTCCCTGCTCAGGACGGACTCCTGACTTTGCCAAATGTCGCAGGTCTTTCTGAATTTAGCTTCAGCCAAAGCTAGAGCAAAGGGTGATACTCTTGAGGTGGGTTCTTTTTAGTGAATACCCCTGGTTCACGAAGATGAATAAATGCTGTGGTTAAGTTCGGAGAATTTGGTAGACCAGTCGTATGTAAGAAACTGTAGCTCTGCATGTGGGAAGAGGTTACAGAGTTTTGTGCTTCAGGGTGTGCGCTAATAATTGCAGGTGGCAAAAGGACTTCTTAGTTCTTCCCTTGCCTTCATACAGATATGCGCATTTAGCCTCCTGAATTACAGCTTGTTTTCTTTTTTCCTCGAACATCCAATATTTGGTTCAGCTACAAGCCGAGTACTGGCTTTGGAAGTTGAGAAGCAGTCATCGGGCAATACTGCAGAATTTACTGTTGTAACTCATCACGTGACTACCATGCAAGATTTTCCTTATGTTCCCATTTCCTTGGAGCTTACAGATGGGCACGTTCTGCTGCTAGTGTACCCTCCTTCCCGGAAACAGTTGGAAAAGCGTGAAGCTGAGATGCTGTAAGGCATTCTGGGAACAAATAAAACGTAATTAAACTCTGCTGTCAAAAGTACAGGCTTGTGGAGGCAGACTTTATTGGTTGAAGTTGAATTGGGTTGATATGGAAGGGCGTAAGCAATGGGAGCGGTAATGAGTTAGAGCTTGATTAACTGGGAAGGAATGTTAAGAACAACAAATTGTGAAGTCGGAGCACCCGTCAAGGCAGGAGGGGAAACCGGTGATGCTCAATGTGCTCAGAAAGTGTACGCATGTCATAGAGCAGGTGCCAGTTCAGTGTGCTTAGATGCCACTGATGGCTCAGAAATCTTAAGCCACCATTAAAAAGCTGTTTAGTTTCACAGGAAGCTTGAATCATTCTTTTGCTTTCTGAGGAATTTGTAAAGAGCAGCCCTGCCGTCAAGCTTTCTGGTCGTCGTACCATCTGTGCTGGTTATTACATGCTTGTGGCATGTCAGGCTATTAATGCACGTTGCGTGTCTGCTAAATAGTTCGTGTACAGCACCCAGTTTGTGGCTTTCTGTGAAAAAGATGTGTCAATGATGTCGTGGCATCTTTGTAGAGAAAATAGAGTATTGTAAAATACAGGCTTCTCAAGCGGATTTCTGTGGAGTCAAGTTAACCCCTAAACACAGAGTAACTAGCTCCAACTTACGCGCGCAGGTGGCACTCTTCAAGTTTTTCTCTTCTTTAATAGAGCAGAAAGTATTAATATGGCTTCCTAGTCAACTTTTAGGATCCTTCTAGATGATTTTAGTGAACAGATTCAAAATAAATACTGTTTGTGGAACTAGTCCTTGAATGCCTTTGTGTTTTGCATGCAAATAAGCTATGCATTTGTCTCATCACTCGTTCTTTCACCTTTTTTCTACTTCCACTAGCAAAGATGAACCACCTCTGAAGCCATCAGAGCTCAGTTGTGATCTCCTGAGCCGTATCAGTCAGCTGGCAAGGGCATTTGTAACTCCCATGTGAGGTTGGAAGTCAGGTGATTGCCTCCTAGCGAAGGTGTTCTTCAGTTATCTGGGACTTGTATCCTGCCAGCAACTAGAAGAACAGCTTAGGAAAAGGGACTTCTTCCAGGAAATGCTGTTGTGTTAGGTAGCAGATTTAAAGATGAAGTCAACCCCTCAGTCGGAGAACTGCAAACAGGCTTCTCAAAGATGTTGACTTTAGTTACGAAACAAGTCACTCTTCTTTCAGGTTATCACTAGGCCTCATAAACATGGAGCAAAGCGGGAAGGAAGCAGACAATAGAAGTAGCAACAGCAGATCCAAAGAAGCTCGTGTCCCTATTCTGCATGAAGCAAATACAGCTTGCAAAAATGGAAGCAGGCAGTGGGCGTGCGTAGCTTGAGTCTAAGTTTTCCACAGCAGCATCCTAGCTTTTATTTTATAGCCCCTATTATCACCTTCCAATTTTTTTTAGCAGTAAGTGCTGTCATTTTCTTGTGCTTAAAGCTTCCTTTGGAGACCTGACGATGGTGTAAGCCTTCCACTTGCTAAGGAACAAAGTATGTCTGGACTGCAGCATATCTAGCCAGGTATTGCTGGTGAGCCATAGGTTATTCTGGCACTCTTGGTTACCAAGGAGCTTGCTGCTGAATTACCAAAATAGCTCCCATTTATTATGTATGTCAGCGTAGCTGAGCTGGTGGCCCTAAGGCTAGATCAGGTCTGTGGGCTGTGAACTATCCTGCGTTTGTGGGCCCGCTCCTCCTGCCCACTGTGCAGGTGGCTGAGGACATCGTTGGGGCAGGAGGCAGCAGCAGCTTCTTGCTTTTGCAAAAACCCTCTGCCTGGCTGTCCCGTCACGCCAGAGACGCCTAAATCGTGTTTGGGCTGCCGCCGCCTGGTCCTGAAGCAGGTGAGCTATGGGGATATCTTCCCATAGCAAGAGATGGAGAAGATGGTAAAGCTCCCTGTCACCGAGCATGCTGCCTGTGCTGTGGCAGGCAGGTTGACGGGGAGGTTTTTGAGACCAAGAGGGAGCTGGAGCGTGTCGTCCCCTCCTCCAGGCAGCGCCTGCTCCGACACTGCCAGCTGATGTGCAGCATCAAAACTAGACCGCTGTGGTGTAGTAGTCTGAAGTTCTGTCAGCTTTCTGTATATCCCCTTAAAGTACGTAGTTTAAAAATAAAAGTAAACCCTTTTTAAAACCATTCTGACTCACTCTGAGTAGAGAAACAAGAGAATAGGAAGTTAAAAGTTCTAGCCTCAGCTCCAACATCTGGCTTCCTTTTTTGGCCGTCAGGTCACGTCGTAACTTTCTGTGCCCCTTTATTATCCCCGCTGTATTAAATCATGAAACGGGAGCTGCGACTTAATGCTGGTGAACAGTTTCACATGTGTACTCGTTCCGCAGCAAAGCCTGCGGAGCGCAGCACGGTGTGGTGCGCGGCCGGGTGGGCAGCTCTGCCTGCTGTGACACCCTCGGCAGTAGCGTCTGCCTGCGGTGGCCCTGGGTGAAGGCTGAACCTGTGTGTCCCTTCTGGCAGAGTTAGAAGAAAGGGGACTCGGAACTGAGCTTGTAGCAGGAAAGCTGGTCTCGAGCGTGGCTGTTAAGGATACTTCCCCCAGAATGAAAGCTTTTTCTCTGAAGAAAATAGCTGATTTAGTGGAATGGTTATACAGAATACCTTTCAGGATCTATAACTCCAGTACGTATGCTGTATTTCAAAGACCTGGGCAGCTAAATGTAGGCTGCGCTGTCTCCAGATGGGCTAGAAGGTGTTAAGGCAAAATTGTTGAGCCTCAAGGTCTACTAAACTAGCTCGAAAAAACCTCTTTCTGCTAGGTGATGATCATGGCAATCTGCTGATAGATGAGTGTTGGTTCTTGGGATTATTTTAGTAGAAGAGCATTAAAACCTGGCATGTACTACTAAGCTCATGCAGTGGGGTTCGGCGCTGCAAAGAGATCGCTCAGTGTGCGGATACCCAAAAGCTCCGAGGAATTTGTGTTCTGTTTGGGTTATTTTAATGCACGTTATTAGGTGTTGCCATTTAGATTAGGGAGAAGGAGCTGCTATTATTATTGTATTTCTCAACAGATGTTAAGAATATATGCAAAATAAAAAAAAATGTAGCTTTGATACCTGGCTGGTAGGATAATGTGTCCTAAAATCCTTCCAAATCATTACCCTTTATCAGTCAGCAGATATTTCCTGTTAGTAACTGTATTTGTATTTGGGTCACTGCTGCATCCCAGGTGTTAACATGGCAATCTTCTACTTTTAGAGAAAAAAATAAGGTGTTTGCCAGCTTTGTTTTGTCAAAATAAAATGCTAAGAATACCATTTATAGAGGTAAAGTGTGTAGCAATTGGCTTTTTCACCTACTGATGATGATGTTCAAGAAGTTGCTTACTCACCCAGGCAGCCCCTGGGGTTTTTTTCCTGTGGTCAGAAATGGAGTGGGTCCTCTGGTGAGAGCCTCTGTCCTCTGGAAGGTCGGGAACAGTGCAGCTTCTCTGAGCCTGGGCTCAGGAGCGCCTAATGTTTATGAAAGGTGTTTCTGCGGAGAAGCAACTTTTTTCCAGCCGTACCCCCTACACACACACACACATATCTCTTACTGCTTTCTTTATCTAGTTTTCTGTTTTCTATTTACAATCAGGACAGGAAACTTTCACTCCACCTGAAATGTTTCAGGCTCTCCTAGCAACATCACAAATTCCTTAATTTTTCCCCCCTAATCTTCCCTGATCCCTCTCCTATGGGGATTGTGCCCAGAACTATATTTCTTTTGCCATTTCCCAGCACCCTGCATTCATGCTCCAAATTATCTTTTTATTTGTTTCAGCATCTCCAAGTTTGTGGCTGGGTCTGCAAGCCTGTGTGTATTTTTAGCAGTTTGACTTAATATTTTATTGCGGCTTTAATTGCAGCATGAATTTCTTCCCGAGAGGGATTGTCATGATTCCTTTTTGTCCCCTCTTTTGAGAAAGGAGCATACTCATCTGTTTTGTATACTGGCTTGTCAGGACGCCAAAGTCAGCATTGAATGCAGGG
>NW_008824296.1:148745-162024 GCF_000699105.1 Pygoscelis adeliae | reverse complement strand
AGTGGTGTTTTTTTTTCCTTACGAGAGATAATTTTGTCTGAAAAATCTGCGTTGTGCTTGGTTGATTCTCTCCTGCTTCAATGGGTAAAACCAGATTTCTTCTGCATTGCAATACCACTAGTCCTTTTCTTTGGGACCGAGGGCGGTTTCTTCCACTGAAGTTTGCCTCAGTGGTTGTTTTCCTGGAGTAGTAGCTGGTGTCGAAGAACAGCGTGTTTAAAATCAAGGTCTGGAAGGGATACAGTAGAGAGAGCTGCTCTGTAGTGGTTCGATTTGTCGTTCCCCCCATACCATTCCCCAGTTCCTTTGCTCATGGAGAGAAGATTGGCTTTTCTACAATTCCTTGGCTTTCTTCTTGCAAACATAGAGGAAGAAAGAGGAGGACGATGCCATCCATATCCTAGAGTCTCTGTTGTGCAAGTGTGAGGTAGGTGCTCAACAGCAAGGCTGTTCCCGCTCCCGTCCTTGTCTGAGGGCTGCACCAGCGGCTCCTCTGCTCCCACCAGCAACCCAGGAGACCAAGAGAAATAGTTTGTCATGGGGGAAAGGTGAAGGAGGAAAAGGCTGCTTTGCAGCAGCTTGTGGCAAAGTTTCAGCTGCTTTTTCTTGTTTCCTGCTGGTGCTTGATGAACCGGGCCGGGTCGTCTTGACTGAAGCCTAGTTGTGTGTCAGCCCGTTGGAGCCCCCCGGGTCCTGGGGAGGGTGATAGCCCTGTGTCGGCCCGTCGGAGCCCCCCGGGTCCTGGGGAGGGTGATAGCCCTGTGTCGGCCCGTCGGAGCCCCCCGGGTCCTGGGGAGGGTGATAGCCCTGTGTCGGCCCGTCGGAGCCCCCCGGGTCCTGGGGAGGGTGATAGCCCTGTGTCGGCCCGTCGGAGCCCCCCGGGTCCTGGGGAGGGTGATAGCCCTGTGTCGGCCCGTCGGAGCCCCCCGGGTCCTGGGGAGGGTGATAGCCCTGTGTCGGCCCGTCGGAGCCCCCCGGGTCCTGGGGAGGGTGATAGCCCTGTTTCGGCCCGTCGGAGCCCCCCGGGTCCTGGGGAGGATGATAGCCCTGCAGCCTTCCCCGGAAGCTGCACGCGACGGCTGCCCCAGAGCTGCAGGAGATGCAAGGGTGAGAAGCAGGCTGCTGTTGTGAAATACCCCAAAGTGCAGAAGCACTGCAGATACCAACATCTTGTTTTTCTTTAAGTGGACTAGATGTTCTTCCTGCATGTGCTGTCCTTTGGAAACATTCAGAATTAAAACAAAGTCTTGCAGAGTTATTCCCATGGTAAGCGTTACCCATGATAGTTTCATTGTACACTCTTAAATGCCCAACACAAGTTTTAATGCTCTTGTCAGGAATTAAACTTGCAGTATCGCAGTCTTTTTTTCTTCTCTTTGACAGGGGGTGAGGGTCTTACAAAATATTGTATTTTTGCGTAGTGTAATCATACCTCCTTGGAAATCGGGTCTGGCTGGTGTAATATACTGGGTAAGGTATAATCCTTCTCCCAAGCTTACCATAAAGCTTGCACTGATGTCACTTTGTGTGGTCTTAATCCTGCCAGGCAGAAGTGGATGTCGGAGCGCTACCTGGAAAATGAGCAGCTGGGATGTGTCAGTGCAGTTAGAACCTCAGCGGGGGTTTGCCTTTCTGTAGATTGTGCATCCGAATAGAAGTGCCACTTTAAGAAATATGCTGAATAATTGTTTTCTTCTTACATTTGCTTTCTTTTTTGCTTGTCCTAGTGCTTTCCATTTCCAACTCTGCATATGTGCATACTTTCAGAGACTCCTTAAGTTAGGATTGCAAACATCTGCAATTCAGAGTGTTCGTTCGGGTATTATTGTGAGTTGTCTGTAGGTTGAGATAGATAAAGGCTTATTTGCAGATTTGCAGACGTAAAGTATTTGAGAAGTGTTTTTAAAAACCTGTTAATGCATCTTGGACAGCTTAGTGCTGATACCAGGTTTATGTACCTGGTGCAAGAATACCAGGTTTACGACTCCTATCACTTACGCATCTTTTTTCTAGTCTCCTCTCTGGTCAAAGGAGCTGCCACATTTGAACAAGTAGTGAGGAGTAAGCTTTTTAGCATCTGTAAGTGTCAAATATTCACCTGTAAAAGCAAGAATAGTGTTCTTTGTAGTAAGACTCACTTAAAACTTGAAGATAGGTGTGTTTTTTAAAACGGACTTCAACTAAAAAGGCCATACTTTGTACCTTTCATAAGTTCATTTTACATGCTGCTGCTCATCTATTGATTGTTCTGGACCGTTTGAGTAAAAAGATGCAAGCGTATAAGGAGTTTTTTATTCCCTCCACAAATACTCCCCCCCCCCCCCCCCCCCCCCCACACTTTTCCCCCCCCCCCCCCTCCCCCCCAACATACTTGTGTCCAAAATAGTATGGCCTTGGGATCTTTTTCCCACCTGCCTTTTTAAAACTCAGGTTACTTCACCTAAAATGGCAGGGGAAGTGTTACCTCAAAATGAGTTCAGTTGCATGCATTTGTTTGGGCCGGCCCTGTGGTCCTGTTTGTGCAAGCCTAGATTTGCTTATGCAGAGAAAAGGGAAGTGATTTATACCCTGTGACTGTGGTCCCGGAGCTCCTGCATGAGCATCACCTTACAAGAAAGGATGGGATTGCCCTCCAAGGTGTCACAGGCTCGTCAAGCGTGGCACGTCCCGGGGGACCCAGCAAAGGGAGGGGGGAGGGGGTGAGGTGAAAGGATGGACCCAAACCGTTCCCTTTAGAGATGAGTTTCTAGACTTCACTGGAAGAGCTTAAGTTACTTCTGTACTCTGGGAGAGAACCAGAGTCACCTTGCAGTATTTTAGCATCCAGAAAGTGGCATATGCTCAGCTGACCACCCTTGGCAGATGACCAACCTTGTGTGGTGTCCATCTGAAGAGCATACTGTGACTTTATGGCTTGTTTTTCTGATAACACCCAAACCGAAAATTTGTTATCAGTGGTGGCTTAAAAAGTGGCAGCCAGCAGCTGAGAACAGTCTGAACTGAGCGTCTGCTGAGGAAGGTCTAATGACTGTAGCTGGATTGTCAAATTCAAGTCGTAAGTCCAAAAAGTGACTCTAGTGCTACCTGTGCCCACCTGCGACCCCTGTGCTATGGTGACATGCAGTCGTATGATGCAGAATATTGATCTCAAGTAGTCTGCTTTGGACGCTTCTACACGTCTCATCTGTATATTATTATTTTAGCAACTACTTTTTTGGGGAAATAATGTGTTGCTAAGTCTTTTCCAGCAGCTAAACCACAATAAATCAATTGGCAAGTCGTTGGCACGTGACCAGCCTGCCTTCCCCGGGCGGCAGGGGCCCATAAATTGCTCTTGTGCTCATCCTCAGCAAGAGCGTGGCTTGTAACGGCGCTGTGTCTAAATCTTACTTTGCTTATGCCAGCTTGCTATGATTATTTTATTCTTTTATTGGGTTTCTAAGAGAATTTCTAGGTGTTGAATTTTAATGCTCTATGCTTGCTGTGTTTCCGTGTAACGAGCGTCTTTTGTAAACAGCAAAGTAAATGCAAAATGCTTGGCAGAGAACACGCTGGCTGCTGGACTTCATTATGTCAATTAAGAGTTAGTGGTTTAGAAAGAATCAGACTTGGACACTTGAGCCTGTTAGTCAAAGTTCAACCTTAAAACCTGAAGCCTGGTTAACTGAACCTGCCTGTACAAGAGGATTTAAGAAATCAGATCTCTTCGGTATTCAAAAAGGTGCCTGATTACTTGTGTAGCAGGCAGTGTTTACAGGTAAGATGATCTCTCTATCCTGTTCGAGAAATCAGATTATCGCTGCTGGCTCTCCATAGCCTGTTCCACGCAGCGGTGTTCAGCCTGTGGTCATTTTTAGTCCTTAGCTGATGTTTAAATAAAATACATCCATTTCTGGAGCGCAGTCTGGGGTGGTGAGTTGTACAGGCAGAAGGGCCTAGAGCAGCTCTGGTGCTGGACATCAGCTTCATCACAGCAGGGAGATGGAGAGTAGCGTAGTGCCTTTATTCCTCCGTCGATCGCCTTGAGGTAGAACAGTAATTCATGACTTTATAGTAGATTTTTTGCTTAAATTGTGGTATAACAGAAATGAGTTTGGAAAATTTACATCTCATTAGTGAGCTGCCGAAGTTGTGGCTCTTGAAACAAATGAACCAGATAAGCAGGTTGTATTCTGCAGCCAGGAGATCTCTTGAAATGGCACCAGGAGCCTGAACTGTTCTCAAAGCACAGAGTGAAGCAGAGCCTAGTTTCAGTTCACTAAACCACAAAAACATCTCTGAAATGCAACAAGGAAACTGAGAATAAAGGCTGAGCTGTGTCTTGATACCATCAGCAGTGTACTGCCAGGAGCACGTATGTTGCAGGGTCTGCGTGCTGTCTCCTAATTTAAGACCTCTGTGTGAGTTATACTCGTAAGGAGACCCTGGGAATAAGTGTGAAATCCCAGACTTCTAAAATCATTAGTTGGAGATGATTAAATGTAGTAAGTAACCCTGCCTTTGAGCTGCACAGCTCTGTGTCTCGGTAGTGTGCATTCCTCCTTTCTAGAGGATGTGTTGGGTGTCGCACAACTCTCTAAAACACTTCATAATTCTGCTTTTGTTGCTAAAAATAATAGTGTGCTTCAGTTCTTTCATGAACTTCACTGCATCGAGTGACCCCAGGCTGTTCCGGGGGTTCACTGAAGTGGTGGTGATATCTGTGCTTTGCTGACAGCTACAAAAGGAAGGCTTTTGTGACCCACATAAGTCGGCTTGAAATGACCCACCATCTTTCTGAGAGTGCAATTACTAATTTACGTGTTTGTTATCATGTTATGCTAAGGCTTGGGCAGGGAGGAGCTCTGAAAGACACCCTAGTAATTCTTAAATGCGTAAATTACTACCTTAGTACATGCGTATGTTAGGTATGTGTATTATTAAATTAGCCTCGACTGAGTTTCCTTAAAAATTATCTACAACACTAAAAGGAAGGAAGAAAATTCAGCAGCTAAAGTGTAGTGGTTTGCATTTGTGTGTATAACTGCACTATTAAGTAACTGCAAAAAACTGGAAGCAGAAGGCTCCGAGTTGGAAGACGATGGGGCAGCGTCCTTTAGCGAAGGCGCGGTGATGATGAGTTACTCTATACTAGCAGCTGCCATTGTGGTGTGTGCATGATTTTTCTTTTCCCTTCTTAACCCTGTGCACTGGCTCCTTGGTGGCGTTGCAGCAACTCCTGCTGGGAGCGCTGCGGACAAGGGGGTTTCACGTTGTGTGCTCTCCTGCGGTCCCTCCTCTCCTGGAAGAGTTGCCAGCAAAGAGCACAAGCTGGTAGATGTAGCCGATACTCATTTTAGCAGAGCTGGGCAAGATGTGATAAGATCCAAACCCTGATAACCAGGAGGACGCTGAATTGTGCTGGGCTGTGTGTCTTGCACTGGTGATGGTAGGAGACGTGCTGGATAGGAAGGGGATGTAGAAGCAGGCTCAAAAAAACTAGGAAGTCAGGGCTGTGCTGGAAAAATACCTACATTTGCTATCAATATATGGTGTAGGGAGGCTCTATGGGCTGGTAGGTGTTAGATACAGTGTGAAAAGTGCTTCAGCACTGCAGGTACTGAAGGGAGGGATGGAACAAGAGTGGGCGTCTGAATTAAAAACATGATGGGGTGCAGAGGGGTGGTGAATAACGGCTCCCTCACGGAGAGAGATCCCGTCTTCTTTACTTAAAGAGTAGAGACGTTGAAGGGGGTTGAGATCTGCAGTGAAGGCTTCTGGGGTTCAGCGGTGCAAGTGTTTTTCCTACCTGCCACTGAAAGAGGTCTTTTTAAGGTTCAGCTTTTGTGGTGTAAAATCCATTCTTCCGCCTCAGAGGAAGGTGTTCCAGTGCTGCCTGAAGGGTGGTTGAAGTCACCTTTGTAACGTTGCAGCTGCAATTAACATCTTACTAAAAAAAGCTTTGTGGAGGGATTACCTTAATTTTGTCTTGAAGCGGTATCCATTTCCAAACACGTTAGAAAAAAATCAACAGACATAACCCTCCCCCTTCCAGTCGTCATCAGCCTGAGTTGCCCTATTTAGAGCATCGTTTGTATCATCGATACTCTACTGAGCTGTTAATAGCAAACATTAAAAGGTTAACAGCTTGTGTTTTTATGGCAAAGCATTGGACAAAAGCTTTCCTCTAAAAGAAACAATCGCTTTAGAGAACGTAAAATGAAGTAAAAAGGTAGGAAGTGAACTCTAAATGAAAGCACTTCTGGAGAAAATTGACACAGCTTTATAAAGCACTTTTGTATCTTCCAGAATGATCAGGTACGTTTTTTAAGCGGGGGCGGGGGGGTGTCTTTGGCTGTATGGAAACTAAAATTAGTGTTGTGTCGTCTGTTAAAGTAAATGTGCAATGTCCAAATTGCAATCCAAAAATCTGTTCTTTGCCAGAGTTGGATGAGTAACTCGTCCTACCCGAATGCTTTAGTCACAGGCTACAGGCTAAACCGAACTTGTTATGGAGTCCTGGTTTAAGCAGCAAGGATACAAAGATTTTGTTTCTCTAGAGCCTTATTGAGGTGCAGTGAACTGGAGTTTGAACAGCCTAAAATGCAGTAAGTTAGCAGCTATTGATTTTTTTTTTTCCTTAATCAACAGAAATCAGTTAATGGCTCATACATCTTAAAATGTAATTGAACGATAGCCCTGAAATCAGCTGGTACATCCAGGTTTTGTAGATCCTTCTCTTGGTACTTTGGTGGATGGGGTATGTCTTTGAATGTGCAAGTTCTTGGTAGCAAATCTCATGATTTCTGTCAGAATAGGAAGCTGTAGTCTCAGCTGTGAATCTGTCATTTATCTGTTTGTATGAGACTGCTATTAAAGGTTGGAGTTCATAGATAAATGGCATGAGTAAGCAGCTACACGCCTCTAGTTTGATAACTGTTAATGAAACACCTTTAGCAAACTTAACGAGGCAAAAATGGGGATGGTAAGGATGTAGGTTGACAGTGGCTCTCTCCCACCCTGACCCATACCACGTCATGCTCAGATCAGACGGGGCAATTCCAGGAACAGCAGACTTGGGGCAGACCTGACGCTTGCCGGGTCGACGCGGCGCGGCCCCAGTGTAGCACAGCGGCAGTTGATGGTACCTATTTTGGGGAGAATTGGCTATGACACATCTCTCCGAGATGCTATCTTGGAAACAATTTCTAGGTCAAAGTATGGATGTCCTGCTGGAACACAGGAACCTGTAACCGTTGGTGCACTTCGCATTTAGACCCGCTTGCTTACTTGCATGTATGACTAACTTGTTCACCTAACCAGGCTGTGACTGAGGACATCATCTTTGGCCGGAGGAGCTGCTGAATCTGGCAGCTGAGATCCTCCCTGCAGCAGCCTGCAGGTCTGAGCTCGGCCATAGCATTTGGGCAATCGGGAGCAGTGGAGGTAGTGTGGATGGTGGCACGTCACATCTTACCATGACTGTTTTCAGTGAATTGCAAAGGTTTTCAGGGTAAAAAGCTCACATTACCTGCTCTGCAAACGGGATTCACAGAATTGAGTATTTTTTTCTTAAATGGTTGCCAGAAGAGAGCAAACAGCATTTCCTGGCAGTTTGATCCAGCCCTGAGTAGCCTGAGACATTGGGGGTGGAGGGGTCAGATTTTACAACTTGTGAAAATGAGTGCGAAGTATTTCTGGTTTAATAATTGAATACTTTGTAATGCCTCATGAAGGTGAGGCAAACTGCCAGCCCTTACCCAGAAAGTCTGTAAGTAAATTCTGCTAATGATGGTCCAGGCTTCGTGACTTTCCTTGGAAAAACTTTAAAAATGAAATTTGCATATGACCCAAATGGCTGAATTTCAGCCCAGACGAAATGCAGTGAGTGCTGCTGGTTCTGACGGCCCGTGGGGTGTGATCTTGTCCTGACTGTGCAGGTCTGAGGCAGTGCTCAATGTCTGTGCATTGCTGCTCGGTATCAGGATTCATCAGTATTTCTCTTCGCAGACCCCGGTGATACTTGCCTGTTCTTTTCTTCAGTGCAGAGTAAACGTGGAGCTCTAGAAGAAAGCAAACTGCATATTAACGTGAGCGATAATACTGAGGTGCAGCTGGAAATATTACAGACAGGTACAGCCGCAGGCCCTACAAACAGCTCTACTTTTATTATAGCCTCACTAGATAATCTACTTTCTGCGATGTCTGGATATAGGTACAGTAAATTTCCTCTGCAGCTCTCCAGCAGCATGTGTCCTCTTTATCTCAGTGACCTAGTTATCAGAGCCTTTGCTTGAAAGGTGGGTGATTACCGCATGCCCCGGGAATGCTTAACCTGAGGAATATGCAAAAGTATTAGCAAATGGAGAACGCCATGCTCTACCTTTTTTGAGTCCTGCCAATAGCTCGAAGGGGGTGCACTTGGTGTGGCCATGAGATAGCACCTGGGGGAAGACCCGGGAGGCTCTCCTCTTTGCAGAGCCCGTCGTGGGCTGGGTTTTGATTTTGCTTCAGACAATTGGTGCTACTCCACCTTCCTTTGGCCAAACCTCTGGAAGAGCCGGCAGAAGTCAAATAGGAGAAGAAAACAATCTCGGAGGTCACGCTGTTTCTTTCTGCCCGAGTTGGCCTTGGATTCTGGCCAGCCTGGGCTTTTTACATAAAATGCTTGCGTTGTGCTCTGTTTTCTTTTTTGCTTTTGACACGTTGAACATTGTGATGGTGGTGTTTTTATATAAAAGATTAAGTGTGTTCCTAGGAGTAGGCTCTGTCATCTTCAAAATCTCAGTGCCGAGGCAGTTTGAAGTCAGTGGAGGACATGTCAGATGTTCAGGATTTATGAGAACTCTGCAATTTATTTCCAAAAGTAGGAAATAAATCTTGAATCTTGGAAAAAATTGACTTATCTCAACTACTTTTCCTAAAGGAGGATTGAATTAACTATCCGAAAACGATTGAGCCCTCCATTCCTGTGTGAAGAGCTAACTATTCTCTGTGAATTGAGGTGATCTTGATCTTGGCCGGCAGAGGGGTGGAGTGGGAGAACAGTGCTTCTTACAGAGGAATTTGCATCAAATTGATCTGCCCAATGTTTGGAAACTCCTCTTTGGGGAGGTTTGGCATCAGAAACTGCTGGTGAGATTTACTCTGTGTTGAGCAGCAGAGAAGTAAACTGCAGGGATTTACGAAAATGTTGCATACATGTGTCTGGATCTAGTTGGGAGGAACTTGCAACAGCGTGCAATGTCCCAGAAGGAAATGCATCGAAATGGCAGCATGGCTATATCCTAACGCCCTTAAGGACTACACTTAATCAAATATTTTTTTTTAAAGTGAGGCTCTTATCCACAGTGTTGCTGTTATCTAGGAAATGGTGACTGGCAGGAGGAGGAGACTGTTCGGTGGCTGACTGGCCGGCTTCAAGGGGAAGTTTACAGTGCAAGGGACTGTTTGCAGAGACCATGTATAAATGGATTAAAGAGGTGATAATGGGTGCTTGATCTTGCTTAAGCTGGCAAAGTGGCTTTGATTTGATTGTAGGTTATTTTAAGCCAATTTCCCACTAACAATGTTTCTTGCTAAAATAGTCCTTGCTTTCTAGAGCAGGTCTTTGAAAAGGAGGGGAAGGAAGAGGGAAGGTGGGATGAAATTCAGTATTCCTTTGCTAAGTAACTGAAAATGCACGGTGTCCTACAGAGTTGTTTGGAGAATAGAGCTGAATTTGCGTTCCCACACTGTTGTGTTGAGTTGTCGGTTCTCCTGGGGGGTTAGTCCAACCCCAGGCTGTTTGAGGAGGGTCTCCTGCTGCTTGGCCCTGCTGTGGTCCTTGGGGAAACCGCTGTACGTGGAAACGGGAACTAGCAGAAGCCCGTAGTGTTTCTGCAAATTGTCTCACTTGCTCATCTCTTTGCAGAAGACTGCCAGACATGGTTTTTGCTTCTGTTTTTATTTTTTGAGGCAGAACTTTCAGTTTTCTTTAATGGTTTACTTTGTTTCTTTGCCCCTTTGCAGAGGAAGGTCGGGGCTCGAATCTTGATGCATTTATTATTGATGGCATGTGTTGAAAACATTAGAGGAATGACTAATAGCGTGGTCTGTACCGTAGCAGTACTGTTCTCTAAGGCTATCCATTATCAGGCTTAGACCGTAAGGGAAGCACGGCGCAGCTAGAGAAGCTAAGCTCAGTGGTGAGCTGTTGCTAGAATAAAACCATCCCAACTCCAGAGAGTTGCAAAACTATAGTGACCTTGCAATGGCTGTATACTAATTCTGATATTTTTTTTTTAGGACTTATAAAAACACTGAGCTATAACTGATGAATTCCGGTAATAAAAGCTAAATTTGGGGATGGGGGGATGTTCTTCTTGAATCAAATTGCTGAATACTTGTATATTGCTTTTCAAAGTGCTGGAAATCCCTTAATCTTCCAAGCTGCTACTTCCTGAGCACCATCGGTGTTGCAGGTGGCAGCGTGGCACAGCGTGGCACCGAGGCGAAGATAGGAATAGGTGTCAGGAGTCCTCTCTCACAGCCTCCCTGTGCTATCGCTGTATTTACTATCTCTAAACATCTGAAAGCCTCATGAAAGCGTGTTCACTTGAACTTGCTGTCTTTGTGAGAATTATTTGACAAGGACGAGCTAACTTAAAATTACTAAATGTCACCAAAAAAAAAGGAAACTTCTCATATTGTTTTTGTTACTTAATGCAGCTCAGCAAATGGTCCTTCATGTCCAAAGCTTTCACCTGCAGTGGACAACTCTTGTTGCTACTTGACACCAGTGAGCAGTTTAAATTCCAGCTTATTTTGCCCTCCACCTGGACTTCGTGCTCTGGTTTTTGGGTGCATCTGTGACATGAATGATACTGACCTCCTGAGTGCAAGTCGGAGGGGAAGTTAGTTTTAACTCTTTCCTTTTAATGCCGTTCCCAGGCATCTGAAGAGGCCTCGCTACGGGCTTTGGAGAGTCTAATGACAGAGTTTTTCCACAATTGCACAACGAATGAGCGGAAACGCGAGATAGGTGAGTTCATGCCACTTCTAAAGGATGGTCCCCTTTGCTTTTTGCTGCCCGCAGACCTCAGCAGAGGTGACTCGGTTACGTTAAACAAATACAGCAGATGAAAGTGCTCTGTCTGATACCGAACCGGCATCTTAGCCTCTCCTGCTTATGTATGAACTTGAAGTAAAGGCTTACTTAGTTTGGGTTTCGGAGATCCCATGGCAGGTCCTATAGATAACTAATATGTCAGTAACTCTCTACTGCTGTGAGCATGGAGATGTAGTTTTTTTATCAAGGGTAGTAAATTGATTAGGGTAGGAGAAGGATGTTATGTTTTTCTCTGCCTGTATGTTGTTGAATTTAATGTCCTGGAAAACCTCTACCTTCTGCCTAGAGATGGAGCATGGACTTCAGATTTGTTCAGCATTAAGAAGGGAAAGCAGAAGACTGTCCTAGTTAATGTGAAATGACAAGTGGGAATAAACAGTGAGGTTTCATTTTGGCTGGTGTTATTAAATATGTCCTCCTAAAAACCAGCAGAGATCTTACAGGTGCTCTAGATTAGCTTCTTGCATCCGTGGTTAATGGGTGTAAATAGGCTGTTTGCTTTTATTCTCATCTTCTGTCATCTCTAACTTCAGTGCCAAAAGTATGATCAGCATGAAAGATTTCTCTCAGAAATCTGCTAAAATAAAGAATAAGCAGCTAGGCAAGGTGTGGGGTTTTTTTCCTATTGTGGAGATCTCCTGCTGTGAAAAAGGTAAAAGCCTTCAGCATCCCCCATTTTCCTGCTTAAGTTGCAGGAACAAAACCAATTGAATCATAGAATCATAGAATCATTAAAGGTTGGAAGAGACCTCCAAGATCATCGAGTCCAACCATCAACCCAACACCCCCATGCCCACTAAACCATGTCCCTAAGCGCCTCATCTACCCGTCTTTTAAATACTTCCAGGGATGGTGACTCTGCTTAAGTTGCAGGAACAAAACCAATTGATTAAGGCTTAAATTTGATTAGCCTGTAAAACAGCCCTTGCAGCTTTTCCCTTTGCCGCATTTGGTACGTAGTCATTTGGTGTGAGATGATCAAATCCTGTACCTGAGTGTTCGGAGAGGTTTTTGGTATGCTGGCCTACAACAAAGTCAATGGCTCTTGGAGCAATTGGATTAAAACAAGGGGTTTTATAATGCTGTGTGTGATCTGAAGTACTCCTAGTCTTTCACAGTGACCTAGTATCCCAACACTTGGCTTTTATAGATAAAATGGTAATGCTCGTAATGTAATTTTTGTGTGATTTCTTTTAACATTCAGCTATTAATCTGGTGTAGGATTTATGTCCCAACTGTATTCTAAAATGACATGCCTATTTTGTTTTCATTAAAGCCTATTGTTAGATTGCTTTTAATACTTTGGAGTGTGATTTTTTTTTTTCTTCCTCCTCCAGGTTATTTGAGTCATTCCCTGAACATGGGGTTTCTCCCATGCTCAGTGTTATTGTGCTACCAGTATACATTGTTATGGATTTGTTTACAGCTTAAGAATTTTAATGTAATTTTTAAATACTTTATTTTTTCAGAGGAGCTTTTAAATAACTTTGCCCAGCAGATAGGAGCCTGGAGATTCTGCCTCTATTTCCTGTCAAGTACAAGAAACGACTATGTAATGATGTACAGTTTGACTGTGTTTGAGGTAAGATGTGTACTGTTGCCTGCTTAGTGCATTTTTGTCTGGTGCAGTTTTATATGGCAATCGATTTTATTTGAAAATGTTTGTCTAAATGGCAGTCCTAGTAAGTACGGCGATAAAGGATGCTTTTATTGCTCTCTCCTAGAGAGGTTGCTTAATGGCAGGCTAAGAGTAGGGGAATATGAATCTTTATACAAATTGCAGAATTAATTTCCTGGCATCTTTACGTACAAATTACCTACAATTTCAGAGGCCGCTTGAGTTTTCTGCACAATGCTTTTAAGAGTGTTACTGCTTTTATACTCTTTTTATGGTCAGAAATATGTGCATGATTAGCTGATACTAGCTACTGCAAACTTTAATGCTAAGAGGGAAGACAAAGTGGCTTTTATTTTTCTGACATCTCGTAGTTGTGGTTGATGCTCTTGAACTATATCCTGCAAGCTTATGTGCTAGTTCTAGAGGTAAGGTCTCTTTTAGAAGACCACATCCCACTCTTTACCTATTTATAAAAGAACAAAGTTATGGTTAAAAGTCTAAATATTCTTTTGTGTATCTACTGGAAGAAACAAAAGTACTCCGTGAACAGCTCTGGTTTATCAATTCATTTC
>NW_008824296.1:132503-148698 GCF_000699105.1 Pygoscelis adeliae | reverse complement strand
CACGCCTCACCCTGGTTCGTTTGTGGCCTCTGCGTTGTGTTCTTGACTGGGTTGGCAGTTTGAGCTGTGCTCCTAAATTAGAGGGGGTTTATATCCTTTGCGGTAGGCCACTAGGATAGAGCAAACAACTCTGTTCTTAAAAGTTGTGTTGTTTTGACAAATCATCCACAGTGGTGGTGGTGACTTCTTCACTTAAAATGTTCACTTTATTTATCTGGGGTTGCACAGGGAGTCTGGACTCGGGTCTGCAAACTGAATCTGGTTTGCCTTCCTTTCAAAAAGGGGTAGTCATGACAAATGGGGCGGGAGTTGTTCCCTGCTCTGGGGATGGATGTCACACAGCAGCAGCCTGCAGTAATTAAACCGGTTTTCATGAAGAGGAAAACATGTTTGATTACTTGAGCCTCTGTTTCTCTAGGTGGGGGGGAAGTAGTACTGAAAAAAATAATTGTGCCCAGAACTAAGCAGAACAAAGAAATCGCTGTCCGAGTGTAAAGTGAGGGACATGAGTCCACAGCTCAGCTGAGAGATTAGGACCTCACCACTGAGGAGCCTGAATTTCCAAAGTCAACTACTGTAGTGCTCTGCATTCGACTGGTCCTCATAGCCATAGTCTGTCTTAGTCTTCAACTGCCTGTTGAGTACTCGATGTCAGTAAAAGCGTGTATATAAACACAAGGATCATTCCCAAAACTTCCTGAGAATGCTGTATTTTTCTAGAATGTCTAGGAAGTTAAAAGTGGATCTGGAATAAAAATCCTCATGGCCCCCTTCCAGATGAACTGTTTTCACTTCTTGCTTTTGGAAAAGAGAACATCTTCCCAAAAACGTTTCACAGGTGGAGAAAGCTGCCACTTTCAGGTCAAATGAGTAAGACAAAACTCAGTGGGCATTAAAGCATGAATATTAAAGCTAAAGCATCTTCCAGTTTTATTGGGGCTTCTGAAACTCTCGTTCTGGATTTGCCTTGAGGAACTCTTATTTGGTTGGGTCATCATTGTTTTTAAGCAATACGTCTGGATCTTCTCTGTGGGGAAAAAAAAAAACCCACCCTCTTGGAGGCACTTAATGTATAAATATACCTCTGTACCTCTACACTGTGAACTGGTACCTCTGTACAGTACATCTGTACTGTGACTTGGATCTGCTTTGACCATAAATTCCATTTGCTGCAACAAACCACTTTGCAGTATCTCCTGCTTTTGGCTTCTCCAAGCTATATGTCTGCAGACATTGCCTAAGTAGCAGGCCTCCTCAAGTGATCGTGAGAGGCTCCGCTCCTGATGCTCCAGAGCCACTAAATGGGATGGTAGCATGGCAGGAAAGCAATTTGCAACTCTGCGTGCTTATGGATTTTGTCCGGCTTTAAGTGGACTGAAAGCTTCCTGTTAAAGCGGTGCCCTGTCACTGCAGGGCACTCACTCCAGTGACCTTCCAGCTTAGCTTCACGAGAGCCGGGTGGCATCAGTCATCTAAAACCGAGCCTGCTTCCCCTCTTTTTTTTCTGCTTCATACAAGGGTATGCTTTCCCCTTTAAAGGGGAAAATCTAGGTGTCCAGGGTTAAAAGATAGTGGAAATACTATAGTATTAGTATTATAGAAATACCATAGTATTATTATTAATAGATAGTGGAAATATGCATACCAACTAGTTCTGCTTGACCCAAAACCAGTTAAAATGGTAACGTACTGGTTGCTGTCACTTGTCAGTTAATAGAAATGGTGGTGTATTCAAAGAGAATTGGTATGGAGGGCTTCTACAAATCTGATACTCTTGTGGCGGGGGTGGGTTTCTGGTAGAGCTCACCCCTATACACTGCGTGGCTTGTAAGAGACAAGTTCAGTGAGGTTTGTTCAGCAGCTTGAGGCATCGCTGTCTTCGGTTGCCTGAGTACCCCGTTAGGTAGCAAAGCTTATTCCAAGTTAGTTACTGGTGCGAGGTTTGCCCTCTATTAAGCTGCTCTTGTTCTGCCTAGCTTAGTTTGCGCACGCTCGCCTCTACATGTTGTTAAGGATGTCAGGGTTGGTACTGGACTGCTGAGCAGTTAAAGCATCTTAAATTTCAGCTCTTTGCCCAGCGAGCCTGTGTCAGAGCTCTAACGAGAGAAACATCTTCTGTTTAGCCTGTTAATACCCGCTCGCTTCCTTATCTACAGGTCTGCCCGTGGTAGCAGAGAAGGTTGAACTACATCAAATGTAGATGTCAGTTTTTAACTGACCGTGCTCGGTCAGTGGGAGGCCTGGATAGATTTGGAAGCTATAGCCTTTTCCCTGCCTGTGCGTTGTGTCAGACAGGGCAACCCAGGGGCTTAAGATGCCAACAGCTCTGCCTGGTGCTCTGTCCCTGCGTTACGTGTCCGTGTTCTCTCGCTGTTTAACTTCAGTGAAGCATGTCTAAGATGAGCTCATTTGGGAGATCTGTTTCTTTTCCAGAACCTAATCAATAAGATGTGGCTTGGGGTCCCATCTCAAGACAAAATGGAGATCCGCAGCTGCCTGCCCAAGCTCCTTCTAGCTCACCATAAAACTCTGCCTTACTTCATCAGGAACAAACTCTGCAAAGTCATTGTGGATATTGGCCGGCAAGACTGGCCAATGTTCTACCATGACTTTTTCACTAACATCTTGCAGGTAAGAAGCTTCTAAGGGGAAAACTTGGTTTCATTCAGAGAGGTATTTTGTTTCCTTGAGTAGTGACGTCCCTTGACGAAGATTAAATAATTACATGAAAAACAAAGTTGTTTTTTAAATTCCTTTTCCTTTAACTTTGCGAATAACCCCTAGCTTCCTACGTGTTACATTTCTTTCTAGTGTTACAAGTTTTTTGACAGAAGAACAATACTATGCAACAATTATCAACTGCACTTTGAACTTTAGGTATTTAGGAGCAGTTAATGTAGGGGTTGTTGGTTGTTCTTTAAAGAAAAAAGTTAGTAAAACTCTGGATGCATCACTGGATGATTCTTAAAAGCGAAGTTTCTGAATGTAGCTCTTGGAGATTTTTCCCCTAATAGCCAAAGATACCCTAAGATCTTCGGTACCTCATCGTGTAAAGTCGCTAATGGAATGTTGTTGGGGTGTTTAAGAGGGCTCTTGCGGGAAGACTGGAGTATGTATTTGAGGATCCTGGCTGAGACAGCGCCGTTAGCTTGAATGGCACTGGAATTCAGGATCTTCACAGTGAAGCCTTAGCCAAGCTAACAGCTCACTGCTGCTGGAGCCTAACTAGGCTAGTGCAAACCTCCTCTTTTGGTTTGAGTACTTTGTTTCCAGTTCTCTTAAAATTGTTCATAATCGGCTTAAAGAGGGCTGAGTGTAAACTGAAGCGCTGCACAGTCTTTCTGCTGACACAATTACATGATTTGAATGCAGCTATGCCCGCAGACAAGCCACAAGGCAGTTATTTAAATAAATCAAAGTCCTTGAGTGTCAGGAGTTTATTTGTTAAGACAAATGGATCTAGTATTCATTGCAAAATTAAAAAAAAAAAGCTAGATTGGCCTACAGAGTTTGTAACTAGCTAGTGTAATCTCTTTTCAGATAGCTTTCTGTAGTCATGTAGTGTGACATGCTGCAATTTTTTCCTGAATTGTCAATTTGACAAGAAGTACTCTGAGACAACTGCCTACAACACTTACAGTTTGGGCTTTCGTTTCACCTGGATCTGAACTGAAATGCTTTCTGAGCTTCTACTTGCTTCTCTAGCTCTTTGGAGGTTATCTTAAGCGATTGCAGAGCCCGCTTTGGGTATCTATTTTTCCTTAAGCCTCTCCTTGTGAACTCGGCCATGGAGCAGAATGTTCCCATAAATTAATTTCTGTAGCAGACACCTTCCAGAAATGTTCAGAGAAGGTGGAAGAAAACCACTAATACTGAACTCCAAGACCTCAAAATAACGAAGAGTAGCACAGGAGCAGAATGACTTGCTTTTAGAGTTGCAGATGAGTCCTGTCTCAAGACTTTTTTCTGAGGTCATTTGAAGCAACTCTTTGATTCTTTAGCATTAAATTGTATCCCAGCACTCTAAATAGTCTCTAAAACTTTTACTGAACCATTGGAGGGGTGGAGAAGAAAAGTAACTTGGACTATTGTGTTGTCATTGTGCAAAAACAGTAATTCTACATAGAAAGTGCTACTTCCTTAGAGGTATAAAATTTGTTTAACATTACTGAAGTGCCAGTGCATGGTATTGCTAAACTTCCTGGTATTGTCAGAAAATATTCTGAGAGATGTTCAGTCTCTTTGCAACTTACTAACAAGCTGTGTATTTCATTTAATTCTTTAGCTGTCTGCTCCTGTGCCATCGCGTTTCCCTTCCGAAAGCCAAGCTCACGTACATCTAGACTAAGAGCTTTTAGATGGGCTTTTTCCCCCACGTATTTCGCCAAACTGTGTAGCCTTAGCAGTGTTAACTCAGCCTGTCTCTGGCTCGGTGGGTCAGGGAGATTAGTACCGAAGTCAGCCTGTATTACAGAATTTGACTTCAGGGATTAGTTGTAGTAATTGTGATTGGTTTGAGACTTTTTTTCTCCCGGAGGGAGTAGTGCATAAATTGTTTTGGATGTTCCAGGTCAACAGTGAAGAGCAGTGTTGTCTTTCAGCTGAAAACTTTGTCCCACTTGAATGTGTTTTTAATATCCCAGTGGCTAATGAAGGCAAAAAATCATTGCTTTCTCCAGTCCTATTCCTGCATGTGGTGGAAGTTACTCTTTTTAGGGTGAATGTGATTTGCAGTTTGAGATGCAGTACAGATGCAAGGAGAGGTCGGATCCCTTGGCTGTGTTCTGGTGCCATCTCATATTGGCTGCAGCTTTTTGTCTGTATGGGGAGGGATGGGCTTTTTAATGGGAAACTGCTTGGCTGATGGTGCAGGCTCCTGACCTGAGCGCGGCTGCAGCGGCAGCCCTGTTACGTGGTGAAACTGCTGGTGCTGAGGCAATTCTGAGAAGTGATGATGTCAGCAGAAGGCAGTAAACAGAAGGAACAAACTGTTACTGGGAAACATGCTGGAACAGAACGTGTGCAATGACATTATGAAAGCTCTCTTGAAACCCCAAGGATTCCCATGGTACTTGAACTGTTGCAACATCATAGATTAATGTCTCAGGAAATCGAATATTTGCAGTTGTCTTCCCTTAACATGCAGCACTGCAAACTGTGGGAACTGATACTCCCGCAGTCTTGAAGCACTTGTAAACTGCTAATAGTGTTGCTAATCCCCTGTTTGTCAGCTGATAGCTTTGCGGAATGTTATCGTCACATGTTGCATTCATGTGTTTTCCTCTCAGTTAATTCAGTCTCCTGTGACCACTCCTCTGGGACTGATCATGTTGAAAACTACTTCGGAAGAACTGGCATGTCCACGGGAAGATCTTAGTGTGGCCCGGAAAGAAGAGCTACGCAAGCTGCTCCTAGACCAGGTGCAAACAGTGCTTGGGCTCCTCACAGGTACGAGTTACGGCACTTGCAGCTTCGAAACAAATGTCCTCCTTCACCGTCCCTAAGATGCTAGCGAGCTTGCACATTCTGTGTTCAGTGAAGCAACGTGTGGGCAATGTAGTGGCTGCTCCTGCAGTTTGAACACTCAGCTCTACCCTTAGGTGTTTGGGTCAGCCTACTATGAAACAGGCTTGTGTAGCAGAGGAGCTGTATAGCTACGCATGTCCCCCTCTTTATGAAGAGGGGTTGAGATTGTGTGTATAAGCACTTGGTAATTTCTTTGAGCTCACTAAGAGAAGACAATGTTCCTTGTCAAAGCACTAAACATGTGTTCTACTGAAGTTCTCTTGCAGTCTCCAGTATGTTTGCTAGATGAATCTGGCTTTTTAGCAGGCTGTTCTGAAAAATCTCTCTTTGGCCAGGTATTTTAGAGAGCATCTGGGACAAACACAGCGTTACTGCTGCCACTCCACCACCATCCCCGACTTCAGGAGAAAGTGGTAAGGATGGCTAAAGCTACAAGATATTATTTCCATGTACTTAAATTTGCAATATCGGGCATAGATTCCTTCCTTTACTGTCTAACCTCTTGTAATAACCCTCTCCTAGAGCTTTTCATAGGCCAACAAATTTCTGGTTGGAAAAGACAAACCTTAAATGAAGAAGCAATTTCCACTGCAGGGGATGCTCCACTGAAAATGCCACCTCATTGAAGAGTGCGCATATAGCTTCTTGTTGTCTCCAGATGGCAAAAAGCTTTCTGAAGCGTCAATGCAAAATGCTCTAACGTCAGTGAGTTGGCATTGTCATCTGTGAATTTCAGCTGTAAGCACATCAAAAGCCAGAGTGGAGCAAAACTGAAGCCCTAACTAAAAAAAAGAAAGGTGGCTAGGACTTTGTGCATATATATTGTGAAAGTTTGTTTTCTACCTATTCCTGTTAGTCTTTTGTGTGGGTGTTTATCTGATCTAGATTCATTTACATATATATTTCTTAGTTACCTCAAAATAGAGAGTATATTTCTATGTCCTTGTACTTCACGCACATTTCTCTTATCCCATTAAGGCTAAATAAGGGCTACATGTATAGGGTCACCCCAGGCATAACGCTGATCTTGATGACTACCGGTTCCTCTTGTGCCTTGATGTAACACGGGTCGTTGTTATGTTCAGCTCACCCAAGCGTTGTCCAGCAGGTTGTGGTGCCTTTGTTCTTGCTTCGTGGAAAACAAAGCAAGGAAGAAATACCATGATGCAGTGAAATCAATATGCTGTCTGATCTTGGCTTTCTCTGCTTTTAACAAGGAAAAAGAAGGGCTTAGGCTCTGGAAACCTGCAATACCCAGTTGTGCATAGGGGGAAGGTGAAACACTTGTGGATCTGATATTTCTTTCTCCAGAAACTGTGGTACTGATATCGAGTTGTGGTCGGTGCAGTGCGTTCTGTGAGTTAACACAGTGGTATCATGTACCTTTGTCTCACTCGTCTTTGGGGCCTTCAACAGTTAATTGAGAGTTGCAGATCACTTCCTTGTGGCCAGATTGCACTAGTCAGCTTAAGACAGCTGCCTGTGATAAACTTCTGTTAATGTTTTGGTTAGTGTTAAAACTTTCACATTTAAGTTTGAGCTGGAGCAGAATTTCAAGTGCTGCTTTCCTGTAGAAGAGCTTAAGACATTTATATACAAAACAAACTTAAATGGGAAGAAATATTGCTTTGGTTTTAGGTGGGGGGTGGATTTTGCTGTAGCTAGCAAAAGTTGGGGGCAGGGGGGGAATGGATATTAACAGAAAAGAACAAAACTTGTAGTATCACTTGGCAAGAGTGAACATGCTGCTTGGAGAGAGCAAGAGTGCCAGCTTCACCCACCCTGGCAGCAAGAGCCTCGATAATTTGATGTGATGTTGAGTAAGATTGGGGTCTTCCATGGTAAAAAGCCGATTTATGTTAGTATCAACTGTTGGTAGCAAGTGCCTCAGTGGCCAAGAATGATGCTGTATTTGTACAAAACAGCTTGAATTGCTCGGTGAGCCCAGGTGCACGCTAGCAGATGCTGGTTAATGCTGGCACATCTAAGGCCGTGCCTGCAGGAGGGGGTACGGCACTGTGAACAGCAGGTTCCAGAATTATCTTGGAAAAAACCAACACTGGCTTGTTCTGAGGTGCTAGTAACTTAAACTGATACAACCCAGAAAATCTCTGTTTTGTTGTCTGGGGTTGTAATAAAAAAAATAACCAGCAGAACAAATTCTGGGCTGATTGTCAGTGGAAGCCTGTTTGAGATGTCCTCTCAGTTCCTCAGTGAATCGCTGGATGGTGCTTGTGCTGAGGCAGCTTTTTATCCACCTGTGTATTCGCCTCATGACTTCAGATCATATTTCTCAAAGTGAAAGTATGCTGCATTTCTGTTCTGGCTCTTTCCTTTCTCCCCTTTCAGGGAAAACAAACAAACTTCTTACACAGCATATTTTCAAGATAATTGCTAGTAATTAAGACTACACTGACAGTTCCTTTAGAATTTCAGGCTTAATTTCATTGGGTCCTGCCTGTGCAAACTTGTTTATTTGAAACTTTCTCTGTTGTTTTTTTTCTGTGCTCTGCCTTAACTACTCTCTCTGTTAAAACTGGTTGTGCTTCAAGTTCTTGAAGTCCAAAAGGAAGAGCACTGAGTGCTTCCCTCTTGTCCACTGCTTGCTCACTTTCCGTGTTTTGTGAAAGACTCTTTTCTTTTTCTTTACTTTCTTTATTAACCAAATGTCCCTTGGGCCACTATTTGGCGATATGATCGGTCAAAAGATTCACAGAGTGGAGTAAGAGCACCGATGGGGATGCTAACACGGAGAACCTACGGGGCTTAAAGCCGGACACACAAGTTAGTAGCAGTGAGTGGCAGTCATGGCATTGCACATCTACTGGTCTTTATTTGCAGGCAGAGGTGAATGCATGATTGGGAGGTGAACTATGGGACAAACATGGGTTTAGTGAAACTCTGCCATTAAATTCTGCACTGGAGATGTTAATTGTTTCTCTGTCCTTAAAATTTGTGAGATCTGTAAGCTGACCAAATCTTTTTACCCACTTTTTTGGGTCTCATTCATGCAGCGAAGTATTCCTGTTTACTGGTGATACTTTTTTTTGTTGCTTAAATGTTGCTTTTTCTCTTTACATTCAGGTGAAACTAAAGGTGTTCAAAAGGGCAAAATAAGCTTCAGAGTCCCTATAAATGTTTAATATCTTCTGTCAGAGCCAAAATCTCTTTAGGAATTTGGAAAACCTGTGCTTCCTTTTTTTTGCACAGGGAAGCAGAGTGAAATGGTTACTTGCAAGTCTCGCGTAGTTTTTTTAATAGCACTTGAAGACAATGTTAAACTCATTTCTCATACCACTTAAGCAAAGGAACCCTGATAATGTCCCGTGTTGGGAAACATTTGAGTTATTGCATCATTATAGAATTTACTCAGCAATAATCTCTCAGTCTCCAAACGTTGTCTTTGCGTGATTTATAGCTCTTTACTTGATGAATCCCTTAGGCGTATTCACTCATGTATGGTAAACAAATGAGTTAGAAATGTTTGCTGATGCTTACTTCTGCAGAACTAGCCTGATCCCAGCCCCTCCCCGAGAGCTTTCTCCTTGTGCGTGAATGCAGTTGATCCTGTAAATTTATCACCTGTTTGCAAAGACACCAAATATATCTTAAAGTCCCTTAAACTCTGAGCTTCGGTAATTTAACTGGGTGCAAAGCACTCAGACCAACTGCTGTGAGTTACGGGGACTTAATCTACAGTTTCTGTTGTTGATGTATTAAAAGATGAGAATCTTTGATTCCCATTGATTTTTGTGGAGTTTGCTGGACCAGACATTTGAAAGAAGCATGTCTGCGTCCGTAAAAGCACAATGCAAGCAGCTCTGGCACTGCAGCATATGTATAGTTGTGAATGTTACTGTGGGGGCTGCTTTAATATTAAGACTAAGTGCAGGGTTATCTAATTCAGCTGAAGTACCGTGATGCCTTAAATTTCCAGAGTGGAGGAGAAAGAAACGATGATAAGGTATGACAGGGCGTTATGAATTTAGTGATGCAAGACATAGATCTCGATGAAAAATGGAGACTTAGGAGGAGTCTGTTCATCATGCATGCTTCTGAGTACTTTGAAAATAGCTCAGTAAATCACATCTGTTATTTTCGTATTCCTGGTGTGTTGGGTCATTTCACATTCAAAAGAAAAAATTACTCGGATTTTCTGGGGAGAACTTTAAATTCTGTACCGTAGCAAATGCCTGTGGATTTCTAAAGGTGAAGAGATTATTTGTACTCAAAGAAGTGAAGTATATTGAATAACCTGAGGAAGGTGAATAGGTTTTCAGCGTGTGGTCTGTGGAAGCCTGCGAGTTAGTGGGCAGCTTCCGTGGGGAAGGACAGCCTACCTGGTGGTGCCTGCTTGGATTTCCATAAAGCTTTCAAGAAGGCTTCTCGCTAAAAGCTTTCGAGAAAGCGAAGGCCATTGGGGATCAGGGGAGTCTCTGCACTGTTGAAAAATTGGTTAGAAGGTAGGAGGTAAAAGGTAAGTGGAAACGGTCCCCTCTTGCCGTGAGCGGGGAGGTCACCTGTGGAGTACTGCTTGGGGCTGTGCTCATGGATATACTTGTTAGAGACCTGGGAAAAGAGCTCAGTGAAGAGACGAGGAGGCTGGCCGATGGCACCAAGGCGGTCAGAACAGTGAAAAGGAGGTATGACTGAAGACTCGCGGGAAGATCTTGCGTGTCTCTGGGCAAATGAGAGGTGAAATGCAACACAGATAAAAGTATAACCTGCGTTTGGGCAGGGAGAGCAGTACTCATCTCAAGCCAAGTCACGGGCTCCAAACTCACCTTCAAGTATGCAGGATTAACTTCTGAGTGTTAGGCCAGATCATTCTACAAAAATTTCAATTGGTAGCAGTCAAAACCAGTAACTGCTATGGTGCTGCATGGAATTAAGGTTCATCTACGCCTGAATAGTGGCTGCAGTTCTGGTCTTCCTGCATCGATAGGTTTGGACTAGAAATTAAGCTTTGCAGAAAGGCAGTAAAGGTGATCGAGGGTATTGAATGGCTTCCATGTAAGTAATAAGAAAAGTAGTACTCTTCATTCTCTCAAAGAAATTGAGAGCGAGGAGCTGCAATAGAAAGCCATAGAGTGACATGTAGAAGGTGGATGGAAAGAGACTAATTCTTTTCCCTGTTTCGGTACAGGAGGTGAGAAATAAAACTAGCAGCTGACAGGCCCCAAACAAAAAAACATCTTTACACAATGCATAGTTAAGCTGTGGAACTTGGTCACAGGATGTTGCAAATATTAAGTTTATGTGGCTTTAGTTGGGGACTGGATAAATTCGTGGAAGAGAAATCCTGAGGCTGTGCAGAATTCTTCAAACCCCACCTGGCTCGGGAAGCCTTTGTAATGCGAGTGGTTGGAGGCTGAGGGATGTGATCTGTGCCTGCTGTGGGCTTCTGGTCACTGAGAAAAGCTAAGTAGGCTTTTTGGTCTGACTCGGTACATCTGCTCTTACATCATCCGCAGCCTGTCGTGTGCAAGCAGAAGCAACTCTGCCAAGGTTCAGTGTAACATGGATGTGCCAGAGGACTTGTGCAAGCTTGCATCAAGGATGCCTGACCTTGTGAGGGGAGTGAATTTTATAATAAACTCCTAAAATACACCTCATGGCATTGCTGCTATCATCTGAACAAAAGTTCAGAAAATTCCAGAATACAAAAATCGCTAGTTCGTCTCGGACAAATCTTTGTACGCCGACTTGGTGAGCGCCAGAGGCTCTGATGGCTTTTGCTTTATAGCTAGGGCTGGCAGTTGCACCATTTGAAGGTAATTGCCTTGATTTATAATGCAGATGTGTGCTTTGTTGCCTAGGTGACCTGTTAAGTAGCCTGTTGCAGAGCCCCAGTGCGGCCAAATTATTGAACCAGCCAATCCCCATCCTTGATACGGAAAGTGAATATATATGTTCCCTGGCACTGGAGTGCCTGGCACACCTCTTCAGCTGGATCCCTTTGTCTACCAGTATCACCCCATCACTCCTCACCACCATTTTCCACTTTGCTCGCTTTGGCTGCGACACCCGTGTTCGGAAGATGTCTTCTGTCAACGGCAGCAGCCAGAACTCGGTGTTGGGACAGGAGCGTGGCCGACTTGGTGTCTTGGCTATGTCTTGCATCAATGAATTGATGTCTAAGAACTGCGTGCCTATGGAGTTTGAAGAGTATTTGCTACGGATGTTCCAGCAGACTTTCTACCTCCTGCAGAAGATTACCAAGGACAACAACGCCCATACGGTGAAGAGCCGGCTAGAGGAACTGGATGAAAGGTAAGAGCAATCAAACAGCTAAGTAGCTGTGCTAGGGCCTCTTGCTTTCTAAAGGACTGTCTTTATTATTTTGCGGTCATGCATGGTGTGTCTAATCGCCTTTTTTTCAGAGTACTGTGCTGGGGGAGACAGGCAGAAAGGTAGGTGCCCACAGGTAAGGTTCTGGTAAGGGGCTGAGTTTGCTAAGGGACCGTGGTGGCACAGGTTTGTATTCTTTCCTGTCCTCTTCCTCCCCTTTCCCCCGTTCGTTACTGTTTGACTGCAGGTCTGAGGTGGCACAAGAGCTGAACCTGCCCTTCATTCAGTTGTAACAGAAAACAGAAGAGGCTCAGTGAGGTAAAGGCATTGCAGTATTCCCTTTCCTGGTCGGTATCTGCCTTCTCTGCTTAAACTCAAACGTACAAAGAGTGGGTAGATATTCTGCGAGTTGTGACTTGAAAGAAAACAGAAGTAGTTTCCTACCCTTCATTGAGATGTGATGATTTCTGATTGCTTTTTTATTTTTACTTTTTTTTATTTTTAAACAACACCGAAAGACAGCCTGGGGATCTCCATTCACAGCAGCGGTGAATGGCTCCACCGCAGAGGCTGTCTGGCGTGTTTGACTGGAGGCAGCAGGGAAGTGGCAGCATCTTGGGAGGCTGCGTATTGTCATTTTCCAGAAAGTTACTACCATCCTTGTTGCCTAAAACAGCTTGACTCTTATATCGGATATTCCTACTCGTAGGAGAGAAAGTGAGACCTGTCTTGCTGTTCTGTTGAGCGGTTGAATCCATGTGTTGGCAGGGTGGTGGAAGAGGTGACAACTTGATGCTGCCTCTCCTTGCAGGCCCGCTGTGCGAGTGTGTGCCATGGGAAGGCGGGCAGACTGGTGCTAACATTGGCAAATAGGTTGCAACTGTGCGAATGTGCTCAGGATCTTGCTACGGATACTCGATGATGGAAATAAATTTCTGGTGCTGCTGCATAAAATATTTCTATTCGCAGATGCAGCAGCAAGGCTTTTGAGCTTTTTGGGTTTTTTGTTGGTTTTGCTTTGATATCTATGTGGGTGAAAAAACAAATTTAGGAAAAACACTGTGGGTCCATTTGTAGAGATGACTTGCATGTTTCTTCTGTAAAATTCCCTTTTTCCATATCTACTTGCTCATTTTCTGACTAACTCGCTCTGACTTCAGTATCGCTCGCTTCCTAGAAATAAGACATGTTCTAGGATGGTAGAAATCTGCCACCTTTGCATACAAGATATGTGCTCAGAGAGCCAGGCGTTACACTCTGGATTTCAGAAAAGCTCTCCTGGAAGCCCACAATCCCTTTAACTTTGTTCTTTCTGTTAGGGAAAACATCAGCAAGCAGCCTTGACTGGCAAGGCTGCGGAAGGTCTGTAGCTGTGTTGGCCTTCACGGAGATGGTATTGCCTTATCATTATGTTCTGCTCCTTAGACGTGTTATCCACAGGGATTGTTGGTGTCTGTAATTGTGAGACCCCCTCTTTATTCGTTGCTAAGGTCTGAAATAGGGATGTAACTAAGATGTTCTGGAGACTGGAAAAATCGAGCTGGCTTCCGGAGGAGTGGAGCTTTCTCTGATCTGACTCTGTCCTCTCCATGGAAAAGGATGCGAGGATTTTCCTTTTGTCACTTAAGGGCATAGCTGTACTTTTATGTCCAAAACTAAAGAACTTACCGCATGAAAGTGTCGTCCTGGCTTGGACTAACAAAATCCTAAACAAAACTGGCACTGAAGAAACTGCCTTCATTAGATTGCCATCTTCAGAACCTGCTTGCCCTGTGTCTGTCCTTTCCCTTCCCCTTGTAGTGCTGACTATTTTTGCGCCGTTACAAAATCAGTGTGGTGCCAAACTAGTCCAGAAAGAGTAAGCTTAAACTGTCTTTTGCTTTATTTGTGTTTGGCTTTAACTTGAAATTCCCAAAACGTGGGAAGGGGCTAGTAAGGGCACAAGCAATGGCGCAGTGGTTGCAGAAGGGGCTTTGGGGCTGGCAGAGCTAGGGGCCAAGTAAGAATTTCACGGGTCTCAGATCAGAGCCTCTTTAGAAAATAAAAATGAAAAAAATTGAAGGCAGTGTTTGGGTCTGGACTCTTTATTTTTTGCTAGTGTTACTTTTGAAGTGTTTGGTCGGTGATCAGACGTGTTTAGTGATGTCTTGTCAAGCAGGCAGTGCCAAGTAAAAAGGAAATGTAATCTTTTTGCATATTCAGAGTATTGTGTGGTTTTTGTAGGCTTGTAATAACGAACAGTGCTGCAGCTCTTTGTTAGCTGGCAATGCTTCTGGTCTCGAGTGAGTCTTCGTTAGAAAGAGTGGGGGTTCCCCCCGGAAAAAAAATCAAGAGTTTGCAGAGGGGAGAGAGCAAGGCAGCACGGTAAAACCAGACTGTTCAAGCGTGTCTGAACTTTGCTAAGCCTAACTTTTTGTTTAAAAGAAAAACTTGAAGTAGTCTTGCACTTTAGAGCTCTTGCCATATGGGAAGGATGGGCTTCTCTGTGTACACCCCCCCCCCTTGTCACTGGGCCACCAGAGCTCTTGCTGTTTGTATATGGTGTTGGAATGTATGGGTCCTGTATACCGACGGGGTATTTAACACGTTTCTATAGAGAGAGAGATGAAGATTTCTAACCTTGATGAAGCTCATGTTGTGAGCTTCAGGGTGTGATCTTACTCCACAATAAAAGCTTACCCCACAGTGGTGGTTGTAATTTTTCCCCAGTCACGCCGTCAAGAACCCACCAGTGCTGGGGCCGAGGTCATGCTCTTGCTGGACTCCCTGAAATTTTGATAGCAGGCTCCTTTTTGGATCTTCACTTTGTATGGTTCCAAGCATTGAGTAGTCCCACGCATTGGAGGAAGATTTGTCTTCGTAGTCTAATTCAGCTACAGAAGCCTGGGCTCAGTTCAGAAACTTTTGGATAGTTGATCTGCACTGCAGGAGAAAGTGTCCTTTCCAGCTCTCAACTCCATGGCTCTCCCACTACCTCGTGTAAATTTAACACGTGTATTGCTAACTCCTCCATTAACTAATTGCTTCCAGCTGAATTCCTCAGTAGTACGGTTTATTTCACTAATCCTATCTACGTCAGTAAGATGACCCTTGCTATTAATAAGAAATAAGTATTTATTTCTCTAGGGTGGGGGGGATTGTGCTTGTTCGCAGGCCTGGCTGAACTCAGTTATATTTATCTGAATATTAAAGTTGCTTTTGACTAGACTGTCTTTTCTGCTGTTTCAGGTATTAATGGAATGAAGGGTTGCCCGTCCTGTAGGTAATTGTTGCAGGGCTTTATATTTTAATTGTTCTACTGGCTGTTAATTGTAACTTTCTTTTTAATGAAAGGATTTTGAGTGAATTTTATCACTATTTCAATGAAATTGCTTTCCCTTGTGGCGTTCTTCATGTTTTCTCAGTTGTGTTTTCTTCTTTCCCTTGTAGCTACATTGAGAAGTTTACGGACTTTCTCCGTCTCTTTGTGAGTGTCCACCTACGAAGAATCGAATCCTACTCCCAGTTCCCCGTGGTTGAATTTCTGGCACTGTTGTTCAAATACACTTTTCATCAGGTACAGCCCCGCAACATCGTTTTTCCTTGGTCTGTTCTCTGTTCTGTTGTCTTGTACAGCAGGGGTAGCTTGTTTTCCCCAGTGAAGTTGATACCTAAAGTTAGCCCAGAAAAAAACAATTAACTTGTCTTACTGGCACTTCCCCAGTACTGCTAGGGACTTGGAAGTGGCTTAATGTGCTCTTGGATTTAGTTGGAGATAGCGGTACATATAGTTACCTTGCAAGAACAACTTGTCTGGGATTTAACTTTGCTTCTGCTTTTATTTTTTTTTTGCTGGTCCTTGGAAGGGACAATGTCATCTGGAAAAATTTCTCTAGCTTGCTTGTTTTGTGTTTGGGGATGCTTTTCTTTCTCCTGAATCTGCTGCTTTTACTGTATCTGAGGCTTTCCCTGTGACCTTTTAGTATTAAAAAACCAACCCTGTGGCTTTTGGTACGTGTTACCTTGCTGTAGAAGCTGTCACAATGCAACTCAGCCCTATTTACCACCACATGTGAATAACGACAAGGAAGCAGACTTATAAAATGCTAGCAGCAGCGAGCCGTGAGACGGGTTAATGCTGAGACCAGCCTTGTAATTCCTGGGTTCCCAGCTTTATGCTAAAGCTCTTGTTCATCTTTTAACAGCTATAAATCTTTCCAGTGACCTCCTAGAAATTTTTCAATAAAGCAAGAGGTTCCCCTCGTGGATTGAAGTGCATGCTAACTTGTATTTTCATTGTGTGAGAACAATCTTACCATAGGTCGTGATATTCATTGGGAGTTTTGGTGTATTTCAGCCCACCCATGAAGGTTACTTTTCTTCCTTAGACATCTGGACG
>NW_008824296.1:130688-132487 GCF_000699105.1 Pygoscelis adeliae | reverse complement strand
AAATTAAAAGTCGCCTGGCAGACAAAGAAGCAGTACTCAACAGGTAAGCAGTCGGGAAGCTGTCAGGATGTGACGTGGTCACCATGGAAGGACTGTGAGAAATAAGCTATTGCTTACTCCAGCTTCACATGTGGTTGAGTCCTTTCTTTTTCTAAAACTGTGACGTGTAAAAAGTGTAAACTTCAATGTTTCACATTCATTCGAAAGAATTCAAACGGAGCAAGTTAGGGTAGAAAACCTGTCACATACATTGTGTGTGAACCTAGCAGCCAGAGGAAGTTGAAAATAGAACTGTAATGCGTTTTAGCAAATTTGAGAGCACATCTTAGCACATACTAGAGGAGGAAACCACAGAGTAAGTTGCCTAGTAAGTGTTCATGCAGCTCATACAACTAATGAACTAGGAGAAATTTTTCATTTAATTAGGATTTTAAAATCCCTGTTTAAATGGAGGATGTATTTCTGAGAAGTATTGATGAGAATGTGTCTGGAAGTTAAAAGTTCCACTTGATTACCTGTGATGCTAGCTGTGTGTATCAGCTGCAACAGTGGTTGGCAGCTCTTCCTTTGTAGATGCTGTATCCTGAAATGGGTGGCTCTCTTTTGATAAAAGTCCCTTTGCTGCCATTTTAAAAATCTGGTGAATATACTGGTATCTTGTTCAAGTTTTGGAGGCTTAAAAGTGCCATGGCTTGTGCCATGTTACGTTCTGCTAAGCACAAAAGGAAGCTGCTTTCCCTTGAGCACGCTAAATGTAAGTGGTTGGTTTTTGAAAGACAGCCTGGCATCATAACCACAAAGAACAAATGTGGAACTAGCTTACACCAGACAGCTCTCTTCCTTTCAGCATGGGAACTATGGTTTTTTAATTTCTCAAGTAGCAGGTATTTGCATTTGAACATTGTTATAATTTGTTCCTAATTTGCTGCTCTCTGCCTAATGCTGTTGAACTCTGCCTTGGCATTCTGGGCCTCTTCTTCACCTGGCTAGTGTGCATGTAATGTGTTATCTTCATGTCAAATAGCTTGTTTTGGGGAAAACTGAAACAAACAGTAGCTGTCTCTCTAGGAGATATGTCAGACTATAAACAAACAAACAAAAAAAAATCATGGAAGTGGTTGAAGCTTGTACTGTTTTGTCAGAACTGCCTGTCCTTAGTGACAGCGTTTATAGCTACAACTTCCTGCATGCTCTCAGACGTGTAAGCGCTGCAGTTTGACAGCCTGGGAGTGGTTACACCGCAGGAGCACAGATGAAGTTTCCTGTTCTGTGGTTTATAAACTTTGCATTTTGTACACATTACAACTTTTACTACTGGATAAATTGCCAAATCCAGAGTTACGTCATGTGGTTACGGAAAAGATGGTAATTCAGCCACCTTGCAGCTGTCAGCTGCTTAGCTAGTGGCACAGCTGACTAGTCTGACACTTGCATTGCATCATGCTCTGAATCTCTGTTAGTGTGTGCTAATGCCTGATCTCACCTAGAAAAGAGCGTGACTTTTTGCATGAGACCTCAGCTGATTTGAGAAAGGAGGTTTTTGAAACAAAACAATCAGGCCAAACCCCTTCAAAATCCCCAAGCTTTGGCGTTGTGTCGCCAGGAATGATTGCATGCTTAGGTGGCTCTGTGTTGATTTTGCAACGTGGCGTTATTCTTAGGTGATCAATGAGCAGGATGATCCTCTGTGCTCTGAACCAGCTGCATAGCTCCTGAGAGGTGAAAAAGGTATCTTTCAGTGACATGCCTTTGGTGTTCCAGTGCAAGTGGGAAAAGTGCTGGCTTTGTTAGAGGACAAG
>NW_008824296.1:125789-130666 GCF_000699105.1 Pygoscelis adeliae | reverse complement strand
TCGTTGAGCTCTGCCTCCCCCGTCTGCCCTGACCCCCTTGTCACCCTGCGCTCCGCGTAACAAATAGCCTCAGGGGAGGTCCCCTTCTGAGGTAGGCAGCAATAACTTTGCCCTGTTTCATCTGTTCCTCATTCGCTGCCCAAAAAGCAGAGCACCAGCCAGGCTGCTGAGGAGCAGTTTTAGCAACAAGAGGCTGTTGGTGCCTCCTGTTCGTGTACATCTGCTATTATTCCTGGCAAGCCACTCCTACCTTTCCTGTTTTGAAGTCTTGGCCTGCTTCTATTGCTAACAGACCTCCCTTTCCCTTTCAGAGGTAGAGGCATATCGGATATTACCAAGGCTCTTTCCTTGCAGGTAGCTTGTGACCTGAAATGACATGATACTCTTAATCCCAGGAACTGCTTGGTGTGTCCTCAACAAACCTGTAAAGCTGTGCTGCAGACTCTTTGCAGTGGCTCGCTTTAAACTGTCATCTGTTTTACATATCTTCTTCACTGGAAGGACTGTGGGCGCAGCAATCTCCGCAGAATTATTTTATTAGACCCTTGTTCTGTTTTCTCCATGGTCATAGGTACGAAGATGCCTTGGTTCTGTTGCTGACAGAGGTGTTGAATCGAATCCAGTTCAGGTATAACCAGGCACAGCTGGAGGAGCTGGATGATGAGACACTGGATGATGATGTAAGGAGCAGAGTTGAACAAGGACAGCTGCAGGTCCAGATATTAACTCTTGCACTGGTAACACCTAGAATGTCTTTCCCAGAGCTTGTATTCCGGAGTACAAGCTAGACAGCTGCTTCTTCACTCATTTTGTGTGGGATTTGAGGTTTAAAGCAGCATGAAATGCTTTTAACAAAAATGTACTTGGTCACACTGAAAGGATATGACCGTTGTTTTTAACTTGGTTCTTATGGAGAAAAAATATAGATACTTATGTTCTGATTATCAGATGCGTTAGGTGTCCATGTCTGATTGCTTTGAAATTTAAATGCTGAAATATCTCTGAGACAAAAGCTTTAAGCTGTGTATATTGTTGGTGCTCTCATTTAAGCTTATTTCTCCTAAGTCAGTACTGGTAAACATCATCTCAATACTGATAAATGTAAAAGTGGAGTAGGTGGCCAAAATGGATGAGGCCAGAGCACTGGAAGGGCAGGTGGTTCTGCGTAACGGATGCTTGTCATCTGAGCAGAAACTGTGCTTTAGGAGTGAACGCTTGTGGCTTGTCACTCCAGGGGAACATGCATGCATGCCCAAAGCATGGGTTGGCAAAATTATTCTCCGTCAGGTGTCTGGCAGCATCTGAGAATCATAAGAGCAGTATCTGTTCAGAATCCATGTGTCTGCAAAAGCCAAGCTCTGGAAAGGAGCCTAGCTAGTCCCAAGCATCAATTAAGACCTACTAGTCTACAAAAAGCTATCTGTTTCCCTCTGGAAGCGCTGTGCTTACCTTGGTGTTTCTTCCCATAGCAGCAGACCGAGTGGCAGCGGTACTTGCGCCAGAGCTTGGAAGTGGTTGCAAAAGTCATGGAGCTCTTGCCAACTCATGCCTTCTCCACGCTAGTAAGTAGCTCTCCAGACCAAAAGTGCAATGTGAAACCAACTGCTGGAGTTTCTTACAAGCTGTTTGATAGGGGCCACAGTGCCAAACAAATAGGGAGATTCGGTTTTGGATGCAAAAACTTGGCAAGGAGGAGACCAGAAATTTAAGGAAAAATTCTGGCTTTTTGGCTTTGTCAAATTTCTTGGTGTGTTTTATAGAGGGTAATTTGGTGACCATCTAAGTCCTACTTGCTGGATACTAAGCTCTTTAGAAATTCCCATTTTTCAAAGTGTAAATATTTGACAGCAGTCCTTCACTGCTGTTTATCTTGGCCTTTATATTAGGAGGCAGTGCTGTGAATTGGACAGATGAGTGTCATTATTAGGGTTTTAAGGAGAGTGAAATCTTTGTTTAAATGAAAGGCTAGATACAGATGCTGAAAAGAGCGCTGATAAGTGCTTCTCTCCAGCTAGTGCCACTGCCGTTGCTGGAATCGGTGTTGTAAAAGTTGCCTGGCTTTGTAGCACTGTAACGGCTTTTGAGGAGGAGATCTTGTAAGCCAGTGGAGGCCAAAATTCAGAGTAATTGGTGCCTTTTCTCTGGGTGAGGAGAAAGGCAAGTATAGCAGTGGGATCTCAAAGCAAGTCTGTTAATTCTGCTGGAGATGCTGCATATGTCTGAACCATATTCCCAAGAAGCAGAGAAAATTGAGCTGCTGCGGAGGCAGAAGATGCCTGACCTGAACTGCTTTTTTAATTGATATTTTTATTTAAGAAACATTATGGCTGAGCTAAGCACTAGAAGCATATTACTAGAAACCAGATCTGAAGTAGCGAGCAAAGTAGTCCTCATACGAAAGTAGAAGTTCCTCTGCAGTGTGGTGGCATGGCATGAGTCAGCAAGAGGCAAACAAATGGAGCAGCAGTTTCAGCGAGCACAGTGAGCATATGGGTCATATGGTGAAGAGCATGTGGCTTCCTTAAAGTAACGCGTTAACATGAGGAAGACTGTCTGGTTTTTTAAATAGTTCTCCTCCTGCACTTATACAAAGGGGCTCAACTGTTAATTAGGCACAGCCTGTTAGAAACTTGATAGTGAGTGCTTTCCTTGAGCCCTGTGCTAGTTCATTTTTGTACACTGGATAACCTGGGAGATGCTCAAGCAGTTTCACGTGCTTTTCACAGCAGTGTGCAGTGCTGTTGAATGCCGTGGCTAGTCTATCAGTAGCAAATAATGAAAACAATGTATAGCAGCTGCCATTTCATCTGCCAGCATGGGGCAGAGTAAGGCTGCAGTTCCCTGTACTGATGGATGAGTGAACTTTCATAAAACCAAGCACTTCAAATGTGGTGACTTTGCCAACAGAAATTAAGTAGAACTATGCCAGACTGAAAGGCTTGGAAAATATTCTTTCAGGTGGGATATCTACAAGGAAAAGGTCAGTGTGCAGTTTTGTCCTGTATGTGTACAAACGCATTCAGGCACAAGGCAAATAACCCCCTAATAGATACCACTGAAGTACCTTGGCTGCCCAAATGCTGCTTAGAAGGTTTTCTGGTCTCGGTTTATAACACACTCCCCTGTGGTAGTGTAACCTGTTGCTCAGCTGAAGTATCACCAGGATCAGGCATGTTTGCTGTCGGTCCTGAATGATGGAGTTAGGCTAACACTCTGTTCCCAGACCAGGATGCATGACGACTGTGGTGTTTGCTCCCTTGGCTGTTTTCCCTATGGGGCTTCAGCTGCTCTTGATGCAGCCTGCAGCTTGCCGGCAGTGCTGCAGTACTTCCCTTCTGTACTCCGTTACAGAGGCACTGAACTCAGTTTCTTTGGCTGAAGAATATTTTGATAGCTGCATTTTGAGAAGCTGATACTTACGGGTGAGGTGGATGCCGCGCAGGCTTCCTGTGCTCCAGGCTCTGCCTTTCCCCTGCTCTGTTTGGTCTGGGTTATACATCCATCTGTATGAATACTGGTGGCATGCTGTGCCATCACTTATACTTGACAGACCATTATCTTGTTAGGCTGATTGCTGGTATTTGTGGGAAAAGGAGAGCTACCACAGGGAAGTGCCTTCAGGGTGGTGATCTTCGTTGTTTTCATGACAGCTATCAAGACGTGAGAAGCCGTGGCATGCAGGATCAGCCCAGAACCTGGCAACTTGCCTTTTCTCGAAATGTCTTTTTGAAGGCACTAGGGAGAAATAAGAAAACTGTGCTCTAACGAGTAACTAGTAGTTGGGTGTTAACTGTCTAACAAGCCCCCAAATCATGCTCGTTTCTTGTCTCTTCTAGTTTCCAGTTCTGCAAGATAACTTGGAGGTGTATCTGGGACTCCAGCAGTTCGTGGTCACTTCAGGGACAGGTAATAACCACCGTCCAGCACTGCAGTCCTCGCTCTTTGAATAGCTGATTGCAAAAACACTCTAGACCTGCTTTGGTGTTGCTACTTCTGTATTCCATTGAGGATCTGAACACATGTATGGTGTCTAATGGCTCAGTAGTCAAACTATTAGATTTTTGTCTGCTATTGATGTGATTTCTTTTTTTTATTGGTATGGTTCTTCCCTTGTTCTGGTACTTGAGATGAAGGTACCATATGTGTTAAGAACAAGTATGCAGCATTAAATACTGCAGATATATACCAGAGATAATGGTTACTTTTTTCCTCCCACTAAAACTTGTTCCAAGAAAGGTTGTGCTCCTGTTTGCTTTGGGCTCAAATCTGGTGTGAAGTTGTCCACCATAGGAGCATTTTTATTTAGGCTTGAATTAAACCCATTGTGAGTCAATGAGAAGATGAAGTATTTAGGATGTAGTAGTAGTTTCTGAAGACTTATCTAGCTGGCATTTCAGGAGCTTTCCATGTATAAAGTAGTTTACAAAGATACCAGTGCTCTCAACTGAATAAAAAGCATGAGAGTAGCTTTGTTGCTCCTTCCTGAGAAATAAGGAAAGTAGTAGTAGTGAGATCTGTATGAGGGAAGATCATAGCTAAGGTTATATTTAAGTTTTCTGGTATGACCAGTAAAGGAATCTGTTACATATTCAATACTGCTATACATGTGTTGTGGTTTAACCCCAGCCGGCAGCTAAGCCCCACAGAGCCGCTCGCTCACTCCCCCCCGGGTGGGATGGGGGAGAGATTTGGAGAGTAAAGGTTGAGAAAACTCGTGGGTTGAGATAAAGACAGTTTAAGAGGTAAAGCAAAAGCTGCGCACACAAGCAAAGCAAAACAGGGAATTCATTCACTCCTTCCTATGGGCAGGCAGGTGTTCAGCCATCTCCAGGAAAGCAGGGCTCCATCACGCGTAATGGTTACTTGGGAAGACAAAA
>NW_008824296.1:120012-125713 GCF_000699105.1 Pygoscelis adeliae | reverse complement strand
GCAGGCAGGTGTTCAGCCATCCCCAGGAAAGCAGGGCTCCATCACATGTAACGGTGACTTGGGAAGACAAATGCCATCACTCCAAACGTCCCCCCCTTCCTTCTTCTTCCCCCAGCTTTATATGCTGAGCATGACATCATATGGTGTGGGATATCCCTTGGGTCAGTTGGGGTCAGCTGTTCCGGCTGTGTCCCCTCCCAGCTTCTTGTGCCCCCCCAGCCTGCTCGCTGGTGGGGTGGGGTGAGGAGCAGGAAAGGCCTTGACTCTGTGTCAGCACTGCTCAGCAGTAACGAAAACATCCCTGTGTTATCAACGCTGTTTCCAGCACAAATCCAAAACACAGCCCCATGCTAGCTACTGTGAAGGAAATTAACTCCATCCCAGCCAAAACCAGCACAACATGGCAGAATGGTGACTGTTGTATAGACAGTTCAGGAAAAAATACTTCCAATTTTAGGATCATTTCAGACCTAGGATAAGCAATGTGTAGGTTTTTAATGCTGTAGCAACAGTCTGTGTTAGAAGCTGTCATGTGGACTGGCTGTTCAGACGATGGGTCAGAAGGAGCTCAGATGCAACTGGGGATTCAGAACTGGGCGATAGTATGCTGGTGCCAATGGTACCAAATGGCAGGCTTGTTGATGAAAACTTAATGCGAGATTAAATGGGGACAGTGGAAAGAAAAACAGGTTTTCTTTGAAACGTGGTGTTGCAGAACATGTTTGCTTTTTTAGTAAAAGGGGTGGAATATTTGGAGACCAGATATATACAACCGAGCGGTAGGACGATTGCATAGGTAGTAAGACTGGCAAATCTAGTTATCGATATGTTTCTTGTATCTGAGAAATATGAAAGTAAATAACCACACTTCACATCAAAAGCAGATACACTCTTGTTCCAAATATGCTTCTGCTGCTGGAACGCTTATGGCACTATAGCCAGCAGAGGGAGTCCGGGTAATGACCTCTGCGGAGCTGGGATTGCTTTTTGATGTCAAAAGACAACCAGAAAGGCTCCTTTTTATATGGGTATTAGTACCAAATAGAAGAAAACTAAGCGTGTAAAAGGCTGAACTAGTTGTAACATCCGTTTCAGCCTTTCAAGAGGAAATTTGAAGTGTGGCAGTCAGAACAGTTGAACTTGTCTTACTCAGCTTGAGTATTTCAGTCACTTGGACAGTGCTCTGATTTGAACTGTGACCTGCTGCCGAGCTAATTTAAGAAGAATGCTTGTAATGTAATTAGAATAAACTCTGCATTTCCTGTAGCTTTGTAATTAGGTTTCCCATCCCAAAGAGCTGTATTTATTAGTCACAAGGGTATGTGTGTTTTCTTGCACAAGGTTTTTAAAGGATGAGTTTTCAGACTGCTAGGCTCTTAGTCAGTGGCTGTTAGCGTGAGTGATTATTTACGCGTAGGTCTTTTGGCTTCATTGCTAATGAACCATAATGTCATTTCAGGTCACAGGCTGAACATCACTGCAGAGAATGATTGCCGCCGTTTGCACTGCTCCTTGAGGGACCTGAGCTCCTTGCTGCAGGCCGTTGGTCGTTTAGCAGAATACTTCATTGGGGATGTGTTTGCTGCCAGGTTCAATGATGCTCTTACAGTGGTGGAGAGGTAGGTATGGGAGGGGGAGTTTGCTGTCCCTTCACCGGTACAAGGAGCAATTGTCACCGCTGCAGTGAGTGTGAAAAACAAGGTTTCTTTCTGCTTCCCCTTGTTACGATTAAATTGAGATACAAAGAACTCTATGGGCAGTACCTTAAGTGTTACATTCATCAGTGCTAAGTTTCCCAGATGGCTTTCTAAACCCTTAACCAAAGAAATAACTAATAGGAGGGATTAAACAAAATCAGTCACTTGAAAAGGTTGAGGTACTCGTTTTCCAGCATCTGCATTTGCGATGCAAGGAAATGGGATGTAGAGTCTGATTACTTCAGAGTTGTGTATCTCAAAGCTAAATCACCAAAATCACTTTTCTTAAATGAGAACCTCTATGAAAACTGAAAGGCAGACATCATTTGATTCTTCACCTCCAAGAAACTTAATTAGCACATAGTTGCAAATTACAGAATTTCAAGGGCTTTACACAGCTGCCTTGGTTATGTTTTTTTCATTTCCATGCAGGAACATCGTACTTGTTCCATCTTATCACAAACAATGAAATAGGCTTTAAATGATTTTCAACTAAATGGTCTAAATCTTGTCTGCGTATTGGCAAGTCTGTGTCAGTATTTAGCTAAGAGCTGCATTCAGATAAGATGTTCAAGTGGATTTGTACATGTGTATATCCATCTTACAGTCCCTTTATACTACCATAAATGTATTCGCTTCCAGGTTGGTAAAAGTAACGCTGTATGGATCCCAGATTAAACTGTACAACATCGAAACTGCAGTACCATCTGTATTGAAACCTGACCTTATCGATGTGTGAGTATGATACATACACACTGCAAATGACTGTATCCAGATTCGGTACCTCCATGGGGTGGTGGAAGCATTAGATGATCTAGATCTGGTGCTCTAACCACTTGCTTGGCAAATGTTCTGAAAAGCACATCTCTAGCTAGCAGTGCTTGCTAGCTAACCAGCTGACACGTTCTTTTAGCTGTCAAGGCTGCTGCCAGCATTTTGGACCACTGTTTCCTCAAATTGATGTACTGAGGTTATTTAAAGGAAAATGAAATTGTGATGAGAAGTAAAACTGCTAGTTATACCAGCTCTAAAAGCAAACTGTTATTTTGCCCTGTACTAATGGCTGTAAAAGCTTCGTTCTTCTGCAGTATAATTAAATGGTAAAATAAGTGTTACAATAGTGGTATTTTAAGAAATGGGTCCGCTGTCGGTATGTAGCTCCAGTTTATGGATTTTTTGCTACCAAAGTCAATCTATGGCTCAGGTAAAAGATGTTTTTCCTAGTACAGGGTTTCAAGTCCTTGGCTTCCAAGACAAACCTGTGCCTTCCAGCTATGCAAGCCATTTCTGAAACAAATGAATGCCTTCGATCCAAAAGTTGACATTAAGTGAAATCTTGATGCTGTTAGTAATCCAACACCACTCTGTGACAGCCTTTTAGAGACCTTCCATTCTTAACGGTTGTGTAGTACAACCCTGTTTCCTGCCAGCTGGTGTTTCGTGAGCAGAATTTAAGGTTATCCTTTTGAACGCCTCAGGTTGTTCTAGTTTGTGACTGCATGTGTAGCAGCTCCTTGAAAACCCACGCTAGATTTTTATCGTGTAGGTCCCTGGATTTCTCCTGATAATCCCAAGTTACTAGCACTGAGTTTTGTGCAGACGATGTTCTTTTAATGGTCTCTTTCCTTTTCTGGTTTAAAATAATTTGAGAGGCTTTTTCCATGATCTGTTAGTGAGGGGTTTTCGTCCTTTTCTCTGTCCCACGTCCCTGGAGAAACTTGTGATCCGTTTTCTGATGCTAGCGTAACAAAGGTACATTGTCAGACATTTGGAGGACACCTGTCTGTGTGATCCCAAAGAAATGTCCCGACTCAAAAATCTTGATCCGGTGCTGTGCCAAAAGTGTAATTATAAAGCATGACACAATCAACTGGTAGGCTGACTAAAAAATTGGCCATATCAGTTTATACCTTTGAATTAATACTGTTGCTTAATAGATGAGTCCAGTTACAGCACACCTTTAAATATGCCTCGAATGTACAGGGTCCAGGACAAAGAAGAAAAATTTTAGGCCACGTAGCTAACATAATTGCAAGGAATGCACCTGTTCTCAGTTAATGGAAGAGTGGGAAATTTTTTTTACTAAAGGGGGAACACAAGATATTAAGTCAAAGTGTTGATTCAAAAAAAACCCCTTCAACCTGCTGTTAAAGGTAAGATTTTTTTTTTAATAGACTTCCTTATTTTTCCCCACTGTGCATAAAGCCACTGGACTTGCTGACAGAAACAGAGGTGTTCAGGAGCTGGTTGGTGCAGACCTGGGAGTTGCCTGCTGTAGACGACTGAGATCTTAAATGCAGTCACTGTGGTGGGGACATGTGCATGTGGGAGAACCTTTGTTTTTCGAGGGAATATCAGTGCTCACAGACTACTCCTTTCAATAAAATCTGCAGAACAGAGATTGGTTAGATAGCATCCTTGTGATTGGGCAATGTGTTTTAGAGACTGACAACCGTCTGTGACTAGATGCCAGAAGATTTCTGTAAGACAATTACATTCTGTCTCCCCTTGCCTGTAGTCAAGTGGGCATGTGAAATGAATCTTGTGCTGCAAGTCTAGGGAATACCTGTCTAGGTATTCCTAGAAGTCTAGGAGGTGGCTGTCGTGGCACTTGCCATTCTGCAGTCTTTCCAGCTGGGTGAATTTGGGATTGCTTTCCATTTTTCTGCCTGTTTCTGCAGAGAGCTGAGAAGTCTGCAGAATCAGAATGCCACTGTACGTTGCTTTTAGCTTTAATAACAGCACAAGAGATCCCAGACCTCTTCAGGTGCTTAAATACGATGTTAAAGAGTTCTGAAAAGAACCGAGGATGCCATTTTGCAGTCTTTACCTGATGCTCGCTGGCCCAACAGTCCTCCCAAGCTAATGTAGTACAACTTTAAAACTATCTTCTCATCACTTGCCAGTGAAACTTGGGTTATGATTAAGTTAGACTACTAAACGATTTTTAAAGAAAAAAACTGCCAGCTTTGAGAGTACCAGTGCTCTTTCCCAGTACGCTGTTGAAACTACCCACCGTGCTCAGGGTTTGTGCCCTTCTGCAGCTGTCCTGCTTGTGTACCTTTTGTCCCGTGTATGTATCTTACCCTTGCTCTGCTCCTCCGCAGCCACGCTCAGTCCCTGGCAGCGCTGCAAGCCTACGCGCACTGGCTCGCACAGTTCTACAGCGAAGTTCACCGGCAGAACCCGGAGCAGTTCATCTCTCTCGTCTCCACCGCCCTGGAGGCTATCACGCCCCTCATCAGCTCGAAGGTACCTTCCTCAGTGCTGGGCTGAGGCTGGGCTTCCGCCTAGAGCAGGAGACTGCTGTTGCGTTCAGGTGTTTTAACGGTCTGCTCTGGACCACACTGTGGCTCCTGCTGTGAACCAGTCTGAGAGAGCTGGATGTCTGTCTTCCAGAGCCACAGCAAATGTCTCATGTAAGGTGAGACCAAGAGCAATTCTGTAGGACAAGCTAATATGAGAGTAAGCAACTTACAGGCATATAAACTCAGTCTAATGGCTTGAAAGCAGGGAAATTTCTCTCTTCCACAATATTAAGGGAACTGACCTGTGCTCTGATTGGCAAATAAATACTATAAATTGTCTTGCTTGCAAAAACCTGGTAGTGGCAGCTTGCTGTGCTGTCTGACACCAGTGTTGCACCGTATGGTTCTGTGTGGTGGTGTTACTGGCCAGCCTGACCGTGTGCCTCCTCTATTTCAGGTGCAGGAGAAGCTGCTGCTGTCTGCATGCCACCTGCTAGTCTCTTTAGCCACCACAGTGCGACCAGTGTTCTTGATCAGCATCCCAGCAGTACAGAAGGTGTTCAACAGGATCACGGACACTTCCGCTCAGCGGCTTCCTGATAAGGTGATTTGTCTCAAACATTGAAGAATGTAGATTAGATGCTTGGGAAGCTGTGCCTCAATTCTTACTGTAGTGAGGTATAACCTCAAAAAAAAAAGGGGGGCGGGGGAGTGGGGGGCAGCAGTTATCTCTGTATTGTGCATATCCAGGAATGC
>NW_008824296.1:113633-119980 GCF_000699105.1 Pygoscelis adeliae | reverse complement strand
AGCAACAGCATAAGGAAAAAAACACAATTACAACTCTTAGATCTGATTCCTTTCTCATTTGCTGACACAGTCCCTGACTCTGTCTTTACAGTACTGGCGTGTTGATTCTGACATACAGAACGATTTTTCTGTGAAACTTATATTATCATTCCACATACCTCACTCCAAGTTAGTATTTATATTACGGAAGTACTGAAAAGCCACAGTGGAGGTTGGGATACGGTTGTATTGTGTGCTGGCATGGAGGCATAAAGTGCTGTACAAGCATAGAAGCTTAGTGTATAAACCAGACAAGGAGTAATGAAAGTGGCATCATCTTTGTCTTATGAATATGAAGAACAGAGTCTTACCATTGCAGGGAAGGGCTGATAGAGCTGGGAGCTGGTTCCAGCCCTTAAGTGATGAAGCTTTGCTTCTCTCTTACCTTGCGGAGCTGCTAGTTTTTGCTTGGGCTCAACTTCTGCTATTGAACTCTTTCCTCAGATAGTGAGCACTGCTGGATGTCTTGCACGTCTGTAAAATGTCACTCCAGGGTTGTGCTCTAGCATAAAGTGAATAGCACACACTGTAAACCTTTGTCTCTTTGCTTAACGTCTCGTTGTCTCTAGGCCCAGGTGTTGGTGTGCAGAGCGCTGTCAAACGTATTGTTGCTGCCCTGGCCCAATCTTCCAGAGAGTGAACAGCAGTGGGCAGTTCGCTCCACCAACCACGCCAGCCTAATCTCTGCCCTCACGAGAGAATACCGCCAATTAAAATCCAATGCTATCTTGCCACAGAGGAAAGTACAGCTGGAGGACAGTAAGTACCAGGTTTCTTGGTGTGTGTTGGCTTCTGACAGCTGCAGTGCAAACTGCTGATAGGCATCATTAAGCTGGTTTTCCAATAATTATTTTGGCTGAGAAACTGTATTTAGCGTATGGGGAGGACAGGAAAGGAGCAATTGATGTTTTCTTTCTTTTTTGAGAGACCCTTCTTCTGTGGGTGTGTAAAGGGCACTCTCACCCCAGGTTGCCTGTAAACTCTTCCATCAAAGTACTGTCTTCCTCAGTTGTGCAGGGAAGGTGGGATCAAGTTTGTGATAAAACTTTGAATAGCAGCGATTGCATTAGGAATATTTAACAGCCTAATGCTGGGACTACCACGCTGTAGTATTAGAAACATTGGCTGGGGGCAGCGTTATTGAAGATTATGGTTAATCTGCATTTCTTAAGGGGAAAATAAGAATTTCTCCCAGACTTGGGAAGTACTGCAGGGGGTGTGTATGTGTAGGAGGAGAGCCCTGAACTGATGGGGTCCAGGGACCTTTGGAAGTTTCTGTGTATGTTTTGGGATTGCTTTTGGGCATGTCTTTCTTTTTTGAGAATCACTTTAAAAATTGTGTAGAAGTACGCAGTGTCACAGCTTCTGACAAACCTGACGTGCTGGCCAGCTGTGTGCAGGGAGGGAGCGTGGGAGAGGGTGGTTTGCTCCTCACGAGAAGAATATCAGCAGACTGCTCACATGGGCTGAACTGAGCCAGTTCAGTTCTCCCAGCATTTGGGTTAGCTTATACAGTGATTGTGTATCACTCCAGTTGTTACTTTCAGAAATAGAAATCTGCGGTATATTTTGCTGTCATAATGTGCTGCTTTTTTCTTGGCTAGTGTTTCTTTAGCATTAGCATATTGTGAATAATATTGTTTACAGCTCACCCCTGCATCTGAGTAGTTGAGCAGTGGGTGCATCTGTAGGGCAGTAAACCTGTGTAATTTAAGAAAGTGAGTAGCCACAGTGACCTAATTGAACCTGTTTAAATGTTTAAAATGTGAACATGCACTTGGGAATATTTTTGACTCCAACCTGGGTTTGGTGTATATGCTGCCCTGTAGGTTGTTCAAGTTACCATGTGTGTGAACTTGACTTCTCTTCATTTCTTGCCTCTGACTAGTAGTTTTGACACATGGAGGAAGTATCACCTCTCTTATTTTGCAGCCAAAGTGATCATCCATCAGACACTCAGCGTTTTAGAAGATATTGTAGAAAGTATCTCTGGAGAATCCACCAAGTCTCGACAGATCTGTTATCAGTCGCTGCAAGAATCCGTGCAGGTCTCACTAGCCCTCTTCCCAGCTTTCATTCATCAGTCAGGTATAACCATAGGACAGGCTTTAATGCTGTGAGTAGCTTTATGACCTACTGATAACACCCAAAGTCCATCAGCGTAGAATCGTGGTGGTGTTCGCGTGAAGTGTGTGGGTTTGCTGTGCCTAAGTGTAATGCGAGTCTGTACTTCTGGGTGGGCTGGGCTGAATCGGAACAGGAAAGGGAGATCTCCCCTGCCATCTAGGATACAGGCACGAAGGTTTGTCACGCTTCCAGAAGATGGAGATGCCTTGTGTTCAGCAGCGAAACAAGAATGGAGCTGATACTGAGCACAAAAAAGCTTTAAAACACCCTGTCTGGCTATGTTTGCCACTTACGTTCCTCTCCAGAAGCTTGAAGACAAGGAGGAGCAGATCTCATCAGATAGGTCAAATGATGTGGGGGTGGTTTTTTTCCCCCTGTAAAGGAAAGGCTCCTGAGATGTAACCAGGACTGTTGCTTGGCAACCTTGTGGCCAGTGACTTACGTTTTGTATCACATCAGGGTAGCTGGAATGCCCAGGGCTACAGCAGCTTCTCTTGTGAAGAGCAAGGCGTTCCAGGAAAACTTTTGGAGCTAGGTGGGATTTTCTCAGTGAAGCAGTGTGGGGGAGGCAAAACAAAGTTGAAACGCAGAGAGGATCCAAGACAGCAAGCTGATGCTGTGACTCCGGTGAGCTGTTGTCTTCAGAACAGGCTAGCAGCCTCATGCGATTGCTATTTATTGGCTATAAAAGGCTGTATGAAGGAGGAGCTGAGCAGCTTCAGCTTACCGTGGTTATTCAATAAGACATGTTGGGACTGATGAAGAATTAGCTGCGGTGCTGATCAACTAACTGCACAACCACGTGCTGAAAACGACTTCTGAAGTCAGAAGGGTCTCTTCAGTTCCTGCCAAAAAAAAAAAAAGCTGGATTCTGTGTCCTAGCCACCCCAAGCTGTGTAGCTGTTTTGGATTTCCTTGTATTTCCTGTTAACCCTGTACGAGCAGTGAACAACTGGAGATCGGCCCAGACCATCACCAGAGCTTTCTCCAGGCACTCTGTGTAGGCAGACCAGACTACGGGCTTTGCTGATAGTATCGTATTTGTTCCGAGTTGTTTGGTTCTGCCTGTACTTGTAATCCCTGGTGGTTTTCAGAAATGGATGAACATTTTTTTTTAAGCCCTGTAGTACCAGCTGTTGGTTTCAGATTCTAATGGCAACCCTGCTGCTGAATTTCCAAGAGTAAATAGGGTTCTCTGTACAGGAGGAGCAAATCTCACATAATGGACTTACTGACGCATTTGAACATTACCTTAACATGTTCTTTTGGCTTTCCTGTTCTTATCTTAGATGTGACAGATGAGATGCTGAGCTTCTTCCTCACTCTGTTTCAAGGACTGAGGGTGCAGATGGGAGTGCCTTTCACTGAGCAGATCATACAGACCTTCCTAAACATGTTCACCAGGTACTGTCCCGTGCTGGACACTCCTTTCTTATCCCTCGGGATGATTTATCTTGGTAAGCTGCTCACAGAATGGGTCCCTGCCCCTAAAGAGTGTAGTATTTCCAACCCCTTTGTGTCCAGACTTTTGTCATGTCCCAGGGCTAAATCTAAGGAAAATGCTTCCAGGCCTGAAGTCACCCAGCCCGTGCACACCAATCGTACAGGCCATCGTGCAATTTCAGCTCTCCCACAGGCTTTCTGGAAGTGTGTGATACCGAATTGGAGTCGCACATGGCCTATTAGCTCCTACCCAAGATCTGAGGGTACCCCAACAATCTCTCAAGCTTTTGTTGGGGAAGGGGGTCTATCAAAACCTAGCTCCCTTCTGTGGCTTAATGGACTTGGTCTGTATTAGTTGAGCCAAGTTTAGAGGCATTACCTGCTTTCCTTTAAATTAGGTAAGCGTGCAGGTCTCTGGGAAGGTTCCTGTGCAATGACTTTGTTTTTGTCGTAGGGAGCAGTTGGCAGAGAGCATCCTCCATGAGGGCAGCACTGGCTGTCGGGTGGTGGAGAAGTTTCTGAAAATACTGCAAGTGGTGGTACAAGAGCCAGGCCAAGTATTCAAGCCTTTTCTACCCAGCGTCATCTCACTGTGCATGGAGCAGGTCTACCCCATCATTGCAGAGGTAGGGCTGTTCTCACAGGAGGTGAAGGGAAGGGGAGACGGGAGGGGAAAGCATTGCTGGGGGGGTGGGAGGAATGAAGCGTTTTGCTTTCCAAGAGCTGTAAATGTCAGTCCCTGTGCAGGGAAAACCAGGAGACTAGGCAGTGGGAATTGGAAGCAGCATGGGTGGAGGATTTTGTCAGGAATTGTCAGAGGCTAAAATTACAGATGTGCTCAAAGCAGGAGGTAAAATTCAAAACTCGATGACGTGTTCTTAGCGTGATCCAACAGTTGCCGAGTTTGGTGCCTGCCTTAGGAGGAAATACTTGGATGCTCTGGTACCTTGGCTGCAAAGCGCTGCCCTGGGTGGCCAGAGTGGGATCCAGGGGATGAGTGGGATTCCAGCACAGGAGCCTGCTTTGAGTTGTTTGTTCTCCTCTCCTCCTAGCGCTCATCTCCTGATGTGAAAGCAGAGTTGTTCGAGCTGCTTTTCCGGGTCCTCCACCATAATTGGCGGTACTTCTTCAAGTCTAGTGTGTTGGCTAGTGTCCAAAGAGGAGTAGCAGAAGAGCAGATGGAGAACGAAGCACAGTTCAGTGCCATTATGCAGGTAACTCAGCCACTCCCGCGGTTGTCCAGAACCCTTTCTGCTACTTGTGGCAGTGCATTAAACGTGGGGCTTGTGGGGATTAGACCATGTCTTGAGTGAGGTCTTGCCTTCAGGAACTGCTGAAAATCAAAGTGCTTGTAGAGCGGTCTTGCTGATGTGCTCACAAGGTACAGTGTGCCTCACTGAGCCGGGGAGCAAGCAGTGAGGAAGGAATGTTAATTCCTTTCCATGCCTCATCCTGCATCTGGACCTAAAAATATATTACTGACGCTGACCCATTTACTTCTGTTACGAGTCTTGTGGTTAGCACTAGGACAAATTGTCAGTGCAGGAAAGTGTTCCTGAGACCAAGATGTCTTTTGGTTTATATGGACTTGTTCTGTGCTGTACCATTGGATCTGGTAGAGAAGGGTCAGTGGGGTAATATCCTATAGGCTTTGGCCTGGGGAATAAAGAAGGCAGAGGCAGTGTGCCAGCACGTACACGGAGCCAGCACCAATCTTCTCAGGCTGGGGATTTTGATTTTTTTAAGAATAACAGACTGTTCCACGCGTCAGAGCTGGCCAAATGAGTTCCTGTGCAGTTCCTAGACGTAAGAACTGTCCCCAAAACGGGTAGTGCAACTTAAAAGTAAAATAGGAAAAAAATATCAGCCTCCTAATCTGGTATCAGAGTACCTGGTGTGGGGCCCTTCACCTCCAGCCCATGTCAGTGTAAACAGAAGCATGCTTGCACCATGCTCTGCAACCTCAGAGTAGGGCTTGCTCCTCCGAGGGCACTGAACGCTGGAGCGGAGGGCCGTGTGCTTAGACTTCAGGTGGGAGGACTTTTTGCAGAGCTGCCCCATCATGGAGTGCTTCTGGAGACTGGGTGCCTTCTGATACGTGAGTGAGGAGGGAGCACTTGCGCTGACGTAAACCGTATTGGTGTTTCTCTCTGGCCTTTCCTTATCTTAGCATCTTTTGATGTGACTGAGGCCCAAGCTGGTCCCTGTGCAGGGCTGTCCAAGCATCTCTTTCACCTGTAGCAATGTAACACTTCCAAACTCACCCGAGTGCCTTGTTTTGGAAGATATTTACATGGTAATCTCAGTATTAACTTCAGGCTGGTTGGCAATACTGAACTACTTGTTTTATGACTTGCCTCCTGAACTACTTGTTTTATGACTTGCCTCCTGTTGTTTTGATACAAAACTCTTATTTAATGTTCTCTAAGTGTTCTCAACACAGTGTTTTGTGTGAATGATACACTTTGTGTGCTGGTTTCCACCAGAGATCTGAGTCCAGAAGTGGCTCAGTCTTGAAGGGACTTGGCCCGTTTTTGTCTGTTTAACAATAAATGGCTGGTATGGCGGAATAAACTCTTCCATTCATGATGCCTCGAAGCAGCAACTGGTAAAATTCTGCTGCCTATCTCTGTACAGAACTTACCTCGTCTGCCTGCATCATCTGTACAGTGTTTCAGAGGAGCTGAAGGTATAAAAGATGTTTTATCACGGAGTCTGTGCAGGCCTACCAGGCTAGT
>NW_008824296.1:106699-113622 GCF_000699105.1 Pygoscelis adeliae | reverse complement strand
TTTTACTGCTACTGTAATGCCCAGGTCAGCCTCCCAGCTCCCATCACCAACTTCGTTCTAATTCAGTGCAGTAACATGTTAAACACATCTGCCAGTCACCTTGGTCTTTTGACTTGGACTGAGAACAAAACCTGTGCATGTGTTCTGCTTTTGTTCATGCTTGCCATGCTACCTTAGGTAGCGTCCCTGAGAAACAGCCAAATCCTTCACGAGCCAACTGCCTGCCAAGGGAGCTGTGCTCAGCATCTCTGCTCCTCTTCAGTGCAAGCTGGGCCCACCCGTTCCCAACAGACCCAGCTTAGCAACTGTTCTGCAAGGATACGACCATATGTTTCCACTAAAATTTCTTCATTCCTGTCGGTCTGGCAGCAGCGCAGTTGACTTAAACAACCGCCTCTCTTATTAGTTTGCTGCGCTGAGAAGCAGCTGAGGCTCGCAGGGGTTTGTTCTGGTGTCAGGGTGAAAATGATGATGTTCTGCCTGGCAGGTCTGATATTCGTTGTAGTACCAGTCCCCTTCCTTCAATTCTGCTTTGTTCGTAGGCATTTGGCCAGTCCTTCCTGCAACCTGACATTCACCTGTTCAAGCAGAATCTCTTCTACTTGGAGATGCTGAACACCAAGCAGAAGCTGTACCACAAGGTGGGTCCTAGTTGACCGTTGTGCGCGCTGTGCATGGTAATAGGTGGGTGCTGTTCTGAGACTTGTTCGAAATGGGTCAGAAACTGAAGGTCAGGATCTGGGGGCTTGTATGTCACGGCCTTTGGTTGGTTGCTGTGATCCTGACGGATACGCTGCTGGTCAGAGTGGCACTACCGCCTCCCTGATACTGCTGCAGTGGGCACAGGGGGGATCCCAACTCTAGTCAGTCAAAGCAAAGCCTTGATGCGTTCCCTCCTGTGACAGTGAGGGAAAGCAAAAGAGAGACAGCGACAGTGCGATTTGTCTGAGGAAGTAGAAACTGGGATCATCAGTGGGACAGTGGCAGAGCCCCTCCATCATTCTCATCTGGGTCAGCCACGGGGTATCTAGTATTTACAGCCTGTCACTGCCAGGTGGTTGTCTCTATCGCTGTCATGTAGGACCCGTCCTCCAGACCCTCTAATTTAGACCTGTTAGCTGCTGTCATGAAGGATTAAAGTTGGAATCCAGGGTCCTGCCCTTCTGGTTAGCCTGTGAAAGCAGAGCTTTCAGGTTCGCATCTATGGTCACAACTCAAGGACAGCCCACCATGTTAACAGCTGCCTGTTGCAGACTTTTAGGCAGCTAGACAGATTCCCTGGCTTTCAGGAGCACTGTGCAGGGCTAAAACCGGCTAGAGTTTGAACGGGACTTGATGCTGTTTGCTTAAATGCCAATGCTTAAAACTTGGGTCAGACGCATGAGTTAAGTGTGGCCAAATTCACCACTCACTTTAAAGCTGATATTAATCTGGCTTACTGTAGCCATTTGTGATCTTGGCTTGGCTTATGATCTCTGTGCTCACAGGAGTTTGCAGACCCTGCTGACAGCGGCCCTGTGCAGCCACGCTCGCTTGCCTGGTCTGACCTCGATGAGTTTGTACTTCTAAAGCAGTGTGCTGGCTGCCGCGGTCCCTTTTGCGGGAGGATTGCTGGTGTGAAGATGCCTAACTGTGTGCTTCTCTCACTGTGCAGAAGATCTTCCGGACAACCATGCTGTTCCAGTTTGTGAATGTGCTACTTCAGGTGCTTGTCCACAAGTCGCACGACCTGTTGCAGGAGGAGATCGGCATTGCCACCTACAATATGGCCTCAGTGGACTTTGATGGCTTCTACTCAGCCTTTCTCCCCGAGTTCCTGGCCAGTTGTGATGGTGTGGACTCGAACCAGAAAAACGTGCTGGGAAGGAATTTCAAAATGGACAGGGTAAGAAGGTGAAACGCTGCAGCAGAGTGCCAGTATTCCCAGGATGCGCAGAGTTTTTCTCCTAGAACGTGCTGGCAGACAGCCGTGAGCTTCCCAGGGCAGAGTTTTGAGGCAGTACCTTTTGTTCCAAACGCTTCCGTGCTCAGCAATGCCTAGCCAAGGATTTTTCACTGTAGGTAGCAGAACTGCCATCTTATCTCTTGGACTGCCGAATGCTGTGGGAGTTAGGGAATACGTTTCCTGGAGGAAGTTTTCATAGGGGTAGACTGACATTTTCTAGAGTGGGACACTCGGATCCTTGCCAAAATCGCGCTCCAGCTGCTGGCCAGATGGTTGAGGGTTACTGTGAGGACAACAGCAGAGTAGCTGCAATGGCTCTCAATTCTTTCAAATCCCTCGTATGCGTGTGAAGCAAATGGGGGGGCCTGTAACCTCCCTGTGGAACATCACGGCAGTGCAGCAGGTTGTGGCTTCCATCTGCTAAAGCTTGCTTGTCCGTTGAGTGCTTCCTCTCCCCTGGGAGATGATGGGGATTTGAGACCAAGGGTTGAGGGTAGGAAAGGAGCCTTGAGAGAATCACTGGACTCTAGAAGGCAATTGCTCTTCAGGAAAATTAGGCCTTTTTTCTTGTTATGGGGAATGTGGCACCGCGGCAGGAATGCAGTGAGCAGTTGCCGCTGCAGATGGCCGTGTTGTGACCGCCCGTGTAGTGCCTGACTCCACACCGAGAAGCCGGTGCCGTGATTGGAGCCCAGATCTCTGTAGTCAGCTCTCTGCGTGGAGCAGCTCTGGAGCTGCGTCTCTGCTCCCTGTCCATGGCCTGCAGGAACTCAGTTTTCCTGGGCTCAGACTCCGGAGGAAGGGGTCTGTTGTTCTCATGTATGAAAAATACACGTGGGTGTCTGGGCCTCTCGGTTCCTTTCTGCTCTCTGCTGTCAGACAGTGCTTGCAGCTATTACTCTGTTTGCAGTACAACGTGTTGTTTGATCTTTTCCAGGATCTGCCATCGTTTACCCAGAATGTGCACAGGCTGGTGAATGACCTGCGTTACTACAGACTCTGCAATGACAGTTTGCCCCCTGGAACTGTGAAACTATAGTTACTGCACTGGACTCGTGTTTTGATCACTGTAGGGAACGGATCCGTATTTCGTTTTGCCACCGCCTTCTCTCCTCCCTGGTTTTGTCAGTACTGCAGGACGCGGTGTCTTGCACATGGGCACATCTTCTTGGATTCATGCACCATGCTTCCTTCCCCCCCCCGCCCCCCAACCCAAAGGCCCCCAGCTGGAGTCAGCACTGTCTGCAGGACGTGTCTTAACGCCCAACCGCAGGGCATCTCAACTGTACGGAAAGTCCTCTCGCTGGGGTTTTGTTCTACTAACGTAGCACTTTGTTGCGTCCGGAGATTTCTGTGGAGTTGTCTTGAGAGATCATGTACGTATCAAACATGAGGCAGAAGCGCCAAAGACTACTTCAGACATTCGTACCTTCGTGTCATTCCACCTTCCTGCCCCTGCCCAGCTCGCGGAGGAGACGACTCGTGATGTTGGGACTGTTCTGGCACTTCTGTCACTCCCTTTGTTTCTAAATGGCCTTGAAAACCTCCCTGCTGTTTGTGGGGATTAGAGACTTTTTTGGGTTTTTTTAAACGTTTTCTCATCATTCCATTGTGATACTAAAACAACATGCTTAATGGAAATAAAGTGCTTACTTTGTTGTTTTAAATAACTTGTAACTTGTTTTAGTTTCCTTGTAGACCTGTCACCAAGCCGTTCCACTAGATGAAAATGCATTTTGCGCTGCAGGCAGTGATCTGCAACCTTTCCCCGTGATCAGGCTGAGGACAGGCAGCGGGTACTGTGCCCTGGGTGCAGAAGTGCCTCGTCTGGGCTCCGTGCGAGTCGGACGGTGCCCTGGGAGCGCTCCAACAGCTCTCGAAAGGTGCTGTGCTGGACTGGTGCAGATCGGTGGTGAACTTCTTTCTCCGCTCAACCCTCGTCGTGTTTACCGCCGATGTTCCCTGATGTTTTCTGTTACCTGTTGGGGTGATCTGTTCATTCCCTCCAGCAGACTTTTGCCTGAATTTATCAAGAGCTGCCGAACGTTCACGGTGTTGCATCATAGGAGGCCTGAGCTGAAGGCCAGCCGCTGGCCAGAATGACCCGATAGTGGCATCTGAGCATAAGGTTAAAATCCCAGTCCCCAGTCAGACAGGAACAGACTTTGTGGGGCTTGTGGATCTCTGATCATGCAGCTGGGAAGGATTTTGGTGGTGTTTTTCCCCTGAAGTCTAGTCAGGTAGCTAGTGTAGAGCAGTAAATCAGTCTTAATTCTCTGCAGTTACGACGGCAGCTGCAGTAAGGGCTGTGTGGTGGGAACAGGACCTGTCACTGTGAAGGGAGCAAGCCTGGAGGAGGTGTTATGGTTAGCGTGGGTTCTCCCTAAACGTTCGTAGACGTGGACTTGAAGTGAGATGGCTGCACGTGGACAGCTGGGAGGTGTCCGGGGTGAGACGGAGTGTAGGGAGTGCTTGCTCCACAGTTCCTTTAGTTACGGTTTTGTAAAAAACCAACATCCTGCGATGTGCGTGTTTGCTGTTTTGGAGATAACGTACGCTGTTTGGATAACCCGTGTGCAGGCAGAGCCTTGCATCCAGGCTGTCTGAACCGGGACCAGTCTGATGTTTGGGCTTCATCCCCTGCAACGAGCAGCCTGAGTTGAAAGTCCAGCCTGCCGAGGACATGCCTCACCAGGTAGAGTCCTTGCAACTGAGGGCTGCGAACCGCTGCCTGCAGAGGTGACGGGTGTGTGAAGACCAGTGTGAAGGTGGGTGATGACCTGGCACCAGACTTGCAGAGCTCCCGACTTCCCCCGAGAGTGAAAGGCACTGAGCTCCCTGCAAGCCAGAACCGGCCCCAGGAGCACGTGGTTCAGAGCAGCCAGCCTCTGGAGCAACTTGGTGTCGCTCTCTGCGCTTGAATCTTTGAGTCCTTGTTTTTCCTGGCGGTTATTAGGTGTATGAAAATGCGGTGCAGGGTCCAAACCTGTCCGAGGAGCCTGCCCCTGCCACCCCAGTGCCTCACAGCAGTTACTCAAGCCACAGTGGGGGACAGCGGTAGCTGGCTGCCCGCCACCTCCACCAAGCGCCCCGGCTGTGGCTTCCTTCGGAGACGGGCTTAAGGGGACTTCATCCGCTGCTGGCACAGCTCCCCTCCCGGCACGGCTCTCTGGGCTGGTGGCGCTTCTGTCTCTTGCAAAACATTTGGTTGACAGACGGTGAAAGGGCATGTTTTTCCCTTGATCAAGGGCAGCAGCTGGAAGGTGGCCAAAGCCCAGGCTGGAACCTGCCAGCCCTTGTGCTAAAAGCTTTCTCCTTTGCCAGCCATCACCTAAAGCGCGGGGCTGGCCGCAGCACCCCGGCCCTCTGGGTGAGCAGGGCAGCTTGCTGGATAGAAATCGGGGGGCCCTTCGATATTTATGCATGTGATTGCCTTAATCTTCCCCAAAGAAAAATGTCTTTACTGAAAGAGTGGTTAAACATCGGAACAGGCTGCCCAGGGAAGTGGTTGAGTCCCCATCCCTGGAGGTATTTAAAAGACGGGTAGATGAGGCGCTTAGGGACATGGTTTAGGTGTTGGGTTGACGGTTGGACTCGATGATCTTAGAGGTCTTTTCCAACCTTAATGATGCTATGAAACCCCTTCCTCTGTACCATCACCCCTGGCGCAGCAGACGCGGGAGAGGGGCTTTTTACCCCCTTGAGCCCCCTCTTTGGGTGGGTGTCACCAGCTTCTGGCCAGCAAAAAGTCTGTTTGGCGAGAGCTGGCGATCTCTCTCCCCAGGGGGGAAGCCGTGTCAGATGTTTTTGCAGCCATGCTGAGCACGCAGGCCCTTGGGAGCCCCCATGTGCCCCCCAGGCTGTGGCTATTGGGAGCCCCGGTCCCCAACTCCCTGCACTCTGGGGGGTTCAGGAAGGAAATGAGAAAGGAGATGGTGATCAAGGAGCCAAATGCGTGTTGGAGACAGGCTCAAGTCCAGCCTCCCCCGGGGCCCCCAGCTCTCGCAGCCCCACTAATCGCTTTGAGCCAGTGAGTGTTGGGCATGTTCCTTGACTCCTCTTTCAAATTATCACAGGTTTAGAAAATAGGCTTGAAGTGACCAGGATTTTCCATGAACTTGCAGATACTTTAATAGTGATGCTTGTGTCAAGCTGCTCTCCCAAGAGCTGTCTCGGGAGCTTGGGATGTAAAGAGCGATTCCTCCAGCATGGGGCGTGGGATGGGGCTGTCTGAGATCCGAGGCCCCGTACACCTGCCTGCAGGGCTGCCCCTGCCCTTGGGGAGCAGGCAGAGCTCCCGCGCCCATTTAATTCAACCTTAAGCCAAACTCGCATCTGAGCTGGAGCGATGCTGCGAAGAGGAGCGTTCCCTGTCCTGCGCATGGAGCTGGAGTTTCGCAAACTCCCCCTCTGTTCTGCCTCCTTTGCCACAGGCCGGGGTGAAGGAAGGGGCCCTGGTGGCTCTGTCCCTGTCACCGATGTGTGTGCAGGGCTCGTCCCCCTCCCTGCTTCCCACAGCCTTCGGTGATGCAGAGGGGCTCCTGCCTGGAGGTGAGCAGGGCAGGGGAAGCCTCTGCCCCCCATGGCCTTGCGCCCCTTTCCCAGCACCTGCTAGGGGTCCAGGCCAGCCCCGTGTCCTACGGGGAGGGCACTGGCCTGGGTGCCCCCTGCTGCAGCCCCTTCCCGGGGTTTGGGGGGCCTGTGCGGGGCTGGGGGATGCCCGCAGCACCAGCACCCCCAGCTCAGGCTGCCACGGGCTGATCGGGGGTCTCTCCTCACCTGGGCTGGTACCATCAGGGGCAAAGCACGAAGCAGGTCTGGTTTTTGGCAGGGTCTGGGCCACCCACGCTTTTGAGTCACCCGTGGGATGGGTGCAGGCTCTGCTCCCACCTGGGCGGGGTTGGGGCTCGGCCCTGCTCCGTCCCGGGGGACGCTCCGTCCCGGGGTGCCTGCGCTGGGATGCTCCGTGCCCGCACGT
>NW_008824296.1:101098-101804 GCF_000699105.1 Pygoscelis adeliae | reverse complement strand
GCGCCCTGGAGGTCGGAGGCGACCGCGGGGAGCCGGCGCTCTGTGGTCCGGCTCACGAGTCCCTTCTTTGCAGGCACGGCTGCCGGACGGTCATCGCAAGCCGGAACCTGCAGCGAGTGTCGGAGGTGAGTCCGTGGGCTCCGGCGGCAGTAGGGAGAGCCGTGAACGGCTAGCAATCCTTCTGCCCTCTGCACCGGATGGAACTGGGAGCCCTGGGGTGGTGCAACAGGAGAAATGGTTCACCCGTGCTACCCTGTCTTCTCCCGGGCTCTGAGTGCTCCGGCGGCAGCAGGGAGCAGTGATGGGTAGGATGGGTGCGGGTTTAGGGTTGGCTGCACCTACCGCATCTCGCGGTAGGGCTCAGTTACTTGTGGAAATACCTTCCTCCGCCAGCTTTGGGAGTGTCTGTTCCGGGTATCGCACCGCCTTTTCGTTGGTGAGACAGAGAGAAACAAACCGCGGTGAGGGTTTGTCAGCAGGGAAGTGGCAGAGCCCAAGGTCAAACTTAAATGTCAGCCTCGAGCAGGGCAAGGCCCCTTGTCCAAGGGTTACGTGGGTTGAGGTGGGTACTCTGAGCCTCAGAATCTGAGTTATATTGCACCTTGAGATGGAGGGTAGGATGCAGGTCTGGAGGGCGGTGACTGAAGGAGCTGTATTAGACTGTAGCTACCCTGTGGGCGGCTGGGCAGAACAAACAGGCGCCCCC
>NW_008824296.1:97667-97960 GCF_000699105.1 Pygoscelis adeliae | reverse complement strand
GGGGGCCCTGCCACGGGGCTGGGACAGGTCTCCAGTACGCAGCGACTCTCCCCCTCTTTGAGTCCCGCGAGCCTGGAGGAGCGGCGATTCCTCCCCTCCAAGGGCGTTGTGCCACCTCCCACCGCTCACCAGCCGAACTCCTGGTCGTCCCCAGAGGTCCGAGACGACCGCGAGGAGCAGGCGCTCTGTGGTCCTTCTCACCAGTCCCTTCTTTGCAGGCACGGCTGCCGGGCGGTCATCGCAAGCCGGAACCTGCAGCGAGTGTCGGAGGGGGGTCCCTGGGCTCCCGGCGG
>NW_008824296.1:94166-97632 GCF_000699105.1 Pygoscelis adeliae | reverse complement strand
CCTCCGGCGGCAGTAGGGAGAGCCGTGAACGGCTAGCAATCCTTCTGCCCTCTGCACCGGATGGAACTGGGAGCCCTGGGGTGGTGCAACAGGAGAAATGGTTCACCCGTGCTACCCTGTCTTCTCCCGGGCTCTGAGTGCTCCGGCGGCAGCAGGGAGCAGTGATGGGTAGGATGGGTGCGGGCTTAGGGTTGGCTGCACCTACCGCATCTCGCGGTAGGGCTCAGTTACTTGTGGAAATACCTTCCTCCGCCAGCTTTGGGAGTGTCTGTTCCGGGTATCGCACCGCCTTTTCGTTGGTGAGACAGAGAGAAACAAACCGCGGTGAGGGTTTGTCAGCAGGGAAGTGGCAGAGCCCAAGGTCAAACTTAAATGTCAGCCTCGAGCAGGGCAAGGCCCCCTTGTCCAAGGGTTACGTGGGTTGAGGTGGGTACTCTGAGCCTCAGAATCTGAGTTATATTGCACCTTGAGATGGAGGGTAGGATGCAGGTCTGGAGGGCGGTGACTGAAGGAGCTGTATTAGACTGTAGCTACCCTGTGGGCGGCTGGGCAGAACAAACAGCCGCCCCTGCGTGTCTGACCCCGGGCTGGAGTTTGGCTGACCACAGTTCCCGTTCCTCGCCGTGGCTTGTGCCACGGTCTGAGGCTGAAAGCGGCTGCGAGCGAGCTTTGCGGTAGCTGCGTGTGGAGTTCACTGAAATACAGCAAAGATCAAAATGGGTGCTTGGGAGTGAGCTGGCACGACCCAGCTGCCTCCTGGAGGGGGTTAGTGCTGTCACTTCGCATTCCCTCATGCTCGCGTAACAGAAAACAAGCTGCAAAGCTCAGCAGCTTTTTAGTCCTCAGGGGCTGGGGTCTTCTGAGTACACAGGGACTGCTTTCCCAGGCTCTTGACGCTCGGCGTACGTGTGTGCTAGTCGGGGCTCAAAGCTTCTCACGGAAGGGCCCCGATGAGCCTGAGCAGGAACGTGGTGTTGTGCAGGGTGTTGTGCAGGGTTGCTGCTGACGTTGCGCGTCCCCTGTGCTTAGTTTGCTGAGGGGAGTCACGTTCTTAACGAGCGCCTCGGGGGTGGCTTGTGGCAGAGGCTGAGCGGCAGAGCTGGCCTGCTCTGCCTGGCGGGCAGAGACCCCGGCAACTGCTGGTCTGTGTTTGCCCTTTTGCCTGCTGACATTTTTTGGATCTAAAGGTTAATTATGTCTAGGCTCATGCCAGAAATGCCTTGTTGGGGTCCAACCTTTGTACTTGCCCTGCAGAGATGTTGCTCGGCATGTGCTGCGTCGATGACAGGCCACAGAGGTGACTGGGCTTAGCGAGTTGTGGCCTCAGGGCCAGCCTGGCGTTCGCTTGGGATACAACTCGCAGGACCTTTCTCTGGCTACCCCAGGGCTTTAGCTGCAGGGTGCCGCCGGGCTGAAGCTGGCCGTGTTTAAGCAGGTCTTTCCCCTGCCCACAGCGTTTGCTGTCTGCTGACGGGGACGTGGCTCCTGCCCGACTTCTTGCTCGCCTGTTATGAGGTCTGGGTCTAACCCTTGCTGAAGGAGAGAGTCCCAGAAAGAATCTCACCTCTTTTTTTTTTTGGCAGGCCTCTAAAAATCTGGTGGCGGCTACGGGCCCGCAGTGCCTGCCTCTGTCCATAGATGTCAGGCAGCCCCAAACCATTGCGGCAGCGGTGGATGAGGCACTGAAAGAGTTCAAGCGGATTGACATCCTCGTTAACGGTGGGCTGCTGGGGCGGGCGGAGGGAAGATCTGGCACAGACTCTCTGCTAGGAAGGGCGTTTTCCTGCATGGGGGTTGTGTTTGCCTAGTGTCTGCCTCATGCGGCTTTGGCCTGGGAGTGTCTGGGCAGCCCCTGGGAGCGCGGAGGGGATGGGCTCAGAGGAAGCAAAGGCCTGTTCTTAATGCATGGCCACCCGATCATCCCTGCTCTCGCTGCACCAGCACCCTCCTGCCCTCAGGCTGGCCGTGCTGCTTGGCACCCGGAGCCACAAGCTGTTTATCCCCTTATCAGGGCTGTTTCCACATGCTCTCCGGTCTACCCAAACAGTATCGCTCACCGTCCCGCTCGCAGAAGGTGCCCTGAACCTGCCTGATCTCTCCTGGCCCAGTCCTGACTGTGGCCCCGGCTGCTTGTTCTTCAGGTGCTGCAGGAAACTTTCTGTGCCCAGCCAGCGCCCTGTCCTTCAACGCCTTCAAAACGGTGATAGATATCGACACCATCGGCACCTTCAACACCTCCAAAGTCCTCTTTGAGAAATATTTCCGGGTAAGTGGAGCCAGAGCCAGAGGACTCGGTGGAGAGGCTCCTGGTAGGCAGGGGGTTAGTGTCAAACACACCGCGCTTTGCTCCTGAGAAATTCAGGGAAGTGTGGAGGGCAGAAGGGACCACAGCACCCGTGTACCCAGGGCTGCGCTGCCGGGCCTCTGCCACCCACCCTGCTCAGGTCCAGTCCGTTCCCTCCCAGGGATGGCAGTCCCTGTGCCGGAACTGGGAATCCTGCCTGTCCCTAGCCCTGGGGCTTTTGACTGGTGTGGCACCTTTCCACGCTCTGCCACCTCCCGGGGAAGAAGCTGTGAACAGCTGCTCCTTTTCCAGCTCCTCTGCTTTCCCTCGGCCTTTGCCTGTCCCCCGCATCTCCCGCCTCTCTGGAAGGGCCCCGCTGGCTGCCCCGGCTCAGCGAGGCCGTGTGAGCGGTGCTGCCCCGGTGACGGGTTAGCAACGCAGAGGTGGCAGTGCCCAAGGGCGACCGTCCCTCCTAGCCCAGCTCTCTTGTCCCACCGCTCCCCTGCGTGACCCCTTGTGCTGCTCCCTGCCTAACGCCACGTCTCCTTTCCTTCCCCAGGACCACGGTGGGGTCATCGTTAACATCACGGCAACCCTGAGCTACCGAGGGCAGGCCCTCCAGGTGCATGCTGGTACTGCTAAGGCTGCCATAGGTACCTAAAGGCTCCTTGCTGGGGCTCTGTGAGCTGTGTGGGGCCAGTAAGGAAGCCGGTTCTTCCCGAATATTGGGATGGGAAGATGTCCTTGGGAGAGGCGAATATGAATCGGTGTGGTTACTACGTGCCTGGGTTTGGGGTGAGGCTCTTCTCTCCCCCAGGGCTCTTCTAGGGCCCTTTGTTCTTGGCCAGTCTCCTGTGGCTTTTTGCCCCCCCGCCCCCCAGAAAGTTACTAGAATGGCTCTGCTCTCCATTTCTCATTCCTGTTGTAATCCCTTCCCAGATGCCATGACCCGTCACCTTGCTGTGGAGTGGGGACCCAACAACATCCGAGTGAACAGCTTGGCGCCGGGCCCCATTACAGGCACCGAGGGCTACCGGCGGCTGGGTAAGGCAACCTGGGGCTCCTGTCCCTGCCTCGGCGGTGGCTTGCTGGCGTCTCTCTGGGAGGGGACTGTGATGGACCACCAGTGCCATGCAGCTCGTGGGGTGCGGCCGGGGCCGTTGCTGCTGGGCACGGCTGTCC
>NW_008824296.1:93448-93744 GCF_000699105.1 Pygoscelis adeliae | reverse complement strand
TGGTGGCGGGCGGGTGGTCCCGGGGTCCTAGCTGACTCTTTCTTCTACCACTCTTAGGTGGGAAGTTTGCCGAGGAAGCAAGCCAGTTCGACGTGATCCCGCTCCAGCGCGCAGGGAACAAGACGGAGATCGCCCACAGCACGCTGTACCTGGCGAGCCCCCTCTCCTCCTACGTGACGGGCACCACCCTGGTCGTGGACGGCGGGAGCTGGCTGACCTCTGCCAACAACTTCCCCGCCTTGCTGGGTATTGCTTCATCCTCTGCTAAGCTCTAGGTGACGTGCATTTCCCCCTCC
>NW_008824296.1:90652-93400 GCF_000699105.1 Pygoscelis adeliae | reverse complement strand
CTGCCATAGCAGCGGGCACGGCGTTACCTTCTTCAGGTGCCTTGGTCATCTTGTGCCGGTACCAGGCTCTGCCCCTCCTGAGGCAGCTGCGTGGCACACACTGTGGTGGGGAAGATGCTGGGTGCGAGGGCAGCCAGCCCAGGCCTCGACTTGGCAGCACTCGTTCTCAAACCTTCCTCTGCTTTTGGGAAGGTGGAGCAGGGTCACCCCCCACGCTGTTGTCGGAGCAGGCACAGAGCAACGTGGGGAACATCTCCGAGTCCTCGTGGACGGGTCCTAGGGATGGCTTGGGAAGGGCGGGAGAACTTGCTGGGTTTTTTCCCCTGAGCCTGCGGTTGACATGGTACCTCTTGTCGTTCCTGCTGGAGGATGCTTGTCTGGACACCTCTGAGTGTCCCCTGAAGCGACGTGGCGCCCCTTTTCTGTGCCCCACCAGCAGGATTGGGCACAGAGAGTCCTGACAGCCTCTGCCTCCCCTTTCTTCCTTGCATAAGTTACTGCAGCATGTCTTGTGTTGCGGTTGAATCGCACGCAGGACTCATGTCGGCTGCGTGCGTCTGCAGAGGTGGGAAGGGAGCTTGGCGCCTGGTTACTGGGGCCTGGCGCTTTTTGGGAGAGGGGTCTCCTTTCTTCCCCTCTCCCCCTGCTTGGGTCCTGCCTGGCGGCCTCCGTGCGCAGGGCAGGCCCAGGCAGGACTGTGTACCCACCTCCGTGCTGTCTTGCAGATTTCTGGGCTGCAGGAGCAAACAAAAATCAATGACGGACAGCCTGGGACTGACCGATGGACAGAAACGCCACCGAACACTGCTGCTCTGGGACATCTCGGGGTGACGTCTCCCAGAGTTGGACCCGATAGCTGCCGCCTCTGATCGGCGACTGGTGGTGGTGACGCTGCTGATCCTGCGTCCGCCTGGGGGAGGGAGCACCGGGGGTGCTGGGTGGGGGGCAAGCCCACCCTCGTTCTGTGCCGCTACTTTCTTCTGAGCTGACATGGCTGAGGGTGCAGGGACAGCGCGGGGCGTGCAGGCTGTGATGTTCACTGTCAGTTTGTGTCTCCCTCCGAGTTGCTCTCCTGGCCTTTCCTGAGTCCCAGGCAGTGCTGCCCGTGGATATCCGTCCTCATCCTCCCCTCTCCCCCATCTCAGCCCGAGAGCTGCCCAGGACCCCCGGCAGCAGCTCCTTTTTGGGAGGGGGGAGTAGTTCAGCCCGTCTGGGGTTGAGATCGGCCTTCGTGCTGGGGGCAGCTCGGGCTTGGCAGCAGTAGCTGGCGGCTCTTGGAGGGGAAACAAGGACCAAGCTGGCCCCTGGCAGGGGGAAACGGCCCTGTCCCCGCGGGGGGGGGGGTGGTGTGTGTGTCCTGGATGGGGTAGTGGTCCCCGGAGGCTGATGCAGATGCAGCTGGGATGTCCCTCTCCTGGGAGCAGAGGTGGTGTGAGGTCAAATCCCACCGGAGCTGGCTCTGTACTGCTGAGGACGGTAGCACCGAATCTTTTGGGAGCCTGAGATGTCCAGTTGTCTGTCCAGCACCCATCTGTCTGTCACGCCAGTCTCATGCTGTCTCCTTTCTTTGTACAGACGCTACAGCTGAGGGTAAATCAAGGGCCAGCTGAAATTCAGTCCTTTCCCAGCAGGGCTCTGAGCTGACGAGCTGCAGGGGCCGCACCGGGTCCGCACCGGGCTGCTGGAGCCAAACACGTCCCTGGTGCCAGCGCCTCAGGGGACACGCACCGCTCGCGTGCAGCAGCCTCCTGCTGCTGACGGCAATTTTTAAGCTTATCCTGAATTCCGTGAAGCTTGTTTTCCTACTAGATTGCATTTCCTACTTGATTGTAGACTTGCCAGGTTTTGCTCCTTCCTCCAGGCCACGAATAAAGAACTTCCACCCTGAGCTGCGACGCTTCTCGTCTGTTTGCCTGCGCGGGGGGTCGATCCCGCAGCCTCTGACTGCTGGGAGCTCGGGAAGGTTTGCTCGTGCTCCTTGGCCTCTTGTGAGCCGGCACTGGCAGGAGCTTTAGGAGGCTAATGCACGTCTTGGGTGCGAGCGTCGCTGAAGTAGCCCACTGCTGCACGAGCAAAGCCGGCACCCGTGCCCTGCCGTGCTGACTGATACTGGTGGTCCGAATTGGGCCCTGAGGGAGGGTGGAAAACCAGCGTTCCCGCTAGCAGAGCCTTGTGCGGCCCCAGCCCTTGGCGGCTGTTGTGTCCCAGGCCAGCGGTGCTTGGGGACCTGCCACCTCCTCGGCCCCAGCTGGCTCTGGGGACGCGGTTCCAGCAGCCGTTGGGCCCATCAGCAGAGGTGATGGGGGGGTGCTGAGGGACTCGGTGAGAGACGCGCCGACCCCTTCGGAGGGGGTGGGGGTGTGGTGCTTGGACTGGGGTCTGGGCACTGGCCTCTGCCCAGGTCTCTCCTGGGATTTGCCTCCTGCCACAATATCCCTCTTCCCAGGCCACAGGACGAGTATCTCCTCCCAGAGAAGGCGCTTGTGTGGTGTTTGTCAGTCCCAGCTGCCCAGCTGCGGTCTTCTGCTCTCTGACCCGCATCCCTCGTTCTGGGAGGGTCCACGTATTTAACTGCATCTTGTTTAACCACGACCAAGCCAGCTGGGGCCTGTCCCTGCGTGTAGTACCAGACACGGTCCCTCCTGGAGGCTTAGCTTTAGCCAAACCCCTGGCAGCCCCTCGGTGAGCGTGTGGGGGACGCAGAGACACGCCGCGGGCTCCATGGCCGGGGGGGGGGGGGCACGCGGG
>NW_008824296.1:86046-86792 GCF_000699105.1 Pygoscelis adeliae | reverse complement strand
GGCACCGCGCTGAGCGTGGAGTAGCTCGCCTGTCACGGGTTTGACAATCCTGAATGTGCTTTTTTTTTTCCCCCCCCCTCCTTTCTGCTGCTTTGTACCATGGTGAGCTTGTGTTTCCTTGCAGCAGATCAGATGCGAGGTAATTTGAAGCTGCCTGGTATGACCCAAAATGGAGAGAGCTCTAGCGGTACCAGGGGATGGAAATGAATTTGTTGATGTTTTGCACCTTGGCCTGTGCTGGCGTTGCCACCAGAAAAAAGGCTTCTTTTTTTAAGGCGTGCAGGTATTGTTACGAAGTTTCTATGCGCTCACCCAGGAGATCTGCTTTAATTCTCTAGCTGTAGCCGCTGTGCATGTATTGAAGCGGCATGACAAAGCAAATCATCGTGTGTGAAGGAGCGTTTTGGTGGAGGAGGTTTTCTTAACCTCTGTCCTCGTGGTAAAAATACCTCTTAAAGGTAAAATAGAGGCATTTCTTTTAGAAAATACCTCTATAAAGTGGAGATGTGTAACTTCTTTGTCAGATCGTTGCTGGTAAGGGGCACTGTGTGTGCAGATGGTATCGCTTACTGCCTCACTGCGTGATTAACCAGGTAGCGTCATGGCACCGGCGGGGAGTTACAAGATCATCTCGGCAACGCGCTCCTGCATCCGCCGGGCGAGAGAAGCTTTATTCAGCGTAAAGCCTCTGACTTGCATCTTCCTGCTGTGGTCCGGGCACTCTGTGCCGCTGCGCGTCCCCCCCC
>NW_008824296.1:73148-86010 GCF_000699105.1 Pygoscelis adeliae | reverse complement strand
CCCCATTGCTGTCGCAGAAAGCAGAAGCAGACTGTCCGTTCACGACGGCGTACGAGTCGCTCCACGGAGGCTCACAGACCCTGTGCATGATGGCCATCGCTTCGGGGCACGGTGGGAGCTTACCGGGGGACCCTTCGCCTTAGCATGCCTCTCCCTGGGCGTTCGGTATGGAGCAGCCCGAGTACGTGGGAAGTAAGGGCGGGCAGGCCGCGTGCGCGTGGCAGGGGACGTGGCAGGTGGGTCCGGCATTTGTTAGTGCCGGCAGCGTGTGCGGCTCAGCCCAGACCTTGCCGCTCCAGCCCCGCGCGGCGCCTTGTGCCTTGATTCTGACATGGGGATTGTGCCAGAGCTTCAAAGGTGCGACAGTAAGCCTGTAAAGTGCTTTGAGATCTTGGCCTGAGGAGTGGTTGCGAACTGTTAAGGTCTCTCCCGAATTGAAGCAGGATGTCCAGGGAGGTTTTGCGCCACTAAAAGCTGTCTGTTCGTATGGACCCAGCTTAAAAGTGGCTGTCTGCAGGCTTCTTGCCTTGGCTGTCCCTTTAAAGTCGCTTGTTCCTTCCCACTGAGCACAGCTACCAGTAATGCTGTCTATGCTGAAATACATTATGCTTTTTAGATACGTTTATCTTCAGCAAGAGACTCGTATAGCTAGCTCTTGGCGTGCAGAGCAGCTGTCTCTGGGTACGGCAAGTGCTGAACACCCTGCTGAGGTTGGTGTCACGACGGCTGAGCCGACGGGTAATGGGTGCCCCAGGGAACGCAGCCTGGGTACCTTTTGCAGAGGCATGCCGGCAGAGAAAAAGTAATGCTTGTGATGCCTCTGCCCGCATTATTGGTAGCCTGCAGCTTAGAAAAGCGAGAAGGTGCACCGAGTGGGAAGGAGAAGGGGTTGGTGACGGGGCCTGTGAGCTCCCAGCGGGTGTGCAGAGTGATAAAGGGAGGAGTTCTGGGGAAGCTTCTTGACCTATCTTGTTTTAAGCAGGTGTAACTTGGGGGTCTTTCGAAAAATGGAAATTCAGCTCGTGTGCAAGTTAAAGGATAGGAACATCACCAGGCGGGCAAAACGGTGTTAAGATGGCTAAAAGGAAACTTCAGGATGTAAACCAAGGTTGTGCTACAGCTGGAAGTGGGACGCTTGCAAGGGAGGTGCCAGGGTTTGATGGCTTGTGAAGGTATGGGGTAGCAATCGGCAGGGAGTTAACGAGGAGCAAATTCCAGTCCTCTTACTGTCCCTCGGGCCTAGCAAGAGGGGGAGGTACCTGCTCCTTTTCTTCTCCCCCTCCTGCTTCCTGGCTTCTGCCCACACGGGTGGATGCGTGGAAGGTATGCGTGGGGGGGTGGCGGTGGAACAAACTGCTAAATTTAATCCCAGCGAGTCATTGCAGCCAGCTGATTCATCTCAGGGTTCAGAGAGGGTTGAAGGGTTAAGGAAAGCACGCGTGCGTACAACCACATGTACCGGGGAGCTGGAGGGCAGCAAGTGTTGCCTCTAGCGTTGGGTAAAACACCAGAGGCATTTACGGGCTACGGAGCTCAGTGCTGTCAGATTATTTGGCCGAAACAATTATTAGCTAAATGTCAAAGGAAAGAGATCAACCGGCATTTATTCCATAAAAATGACATGATTGTGAATTTCTGTTATGCTTTTTTTTTGTCTGCATGATGAAAACCATGGGTAGAAAAACTGGGGCTTGGTTTGTGTTTTTGCTTAAGTAGCTTGGGTTGTCGAAAGACTGCCTTAAGGAGCTTCATGGCTGTGGTATTGGCAGTGAAGTGCTGGTACGGACTAGAAGGGATCAAGGCCTGGAAATCTAAAGACAGCCTGTTCTTCTCTGAAACGCTAAGAGTTGATAGGGATTGAGGCTACTGCCAGTACCTTCATAGTAAAGGGTGCATGGAAAGGATGATGCTGAGGTCCCAGCGGCTGGGGATGACACCCCTAGATAAGGGGTAGCCTTGAGCAGAGAAGATACAGCCACGTGGCGGTCCTACAGCGATCTGTAATCATAGAATGGTTGGGTTGGAAGGGACCTTTCAAGGTCATCTAGTCCAACCCCCCTGCCGTGAGCAGGGACATCTTCAACTAGATCAGGTTGCTCAGAGCCCCGTCCAACCTGACCTGGAATGTTTCCAGGGATGGGGCATCCACTGCCTCTCTGGGCAACCTGTGCCGGTGCTTCACCACCCTCAGCGGAAAACATTTCTTCCTTATATCTAGTCTAAATCTACCCCCCTTTAGTTTCAAGCCATTCCCCCTTGTCCTGTCGCAACAGGCCCTGCTAAAATGTTTGCCGCCATCTTTTTTATAAGCCCCCTTCAAGTACTGATAGGCTGCAAACGGGTGGCTGTTGGTCAAACACGGGCTATTGGGTCCTGGCAAGCTTTTCAAGTGCCGCTTACATGCTCTGTGGACTTGTAAACAAGATGTGGGGGGGAAAAGGTCTTGAGGATGGCTTGACTCTTCATGCGAAACCTCTGGTCCACTCACCAGTAGCGTGTGAGGCGGTTTATAACGGCGTTGTGTTTTTGTCTCCTTTCCCTCCCCTATATCACTACGCTTCGCCGGGATCTGATGCTCCCTTGGAGCTGCTGTGCACGCTGCGGCAGCAAAACGGGTTCCTGCTGGCTGGTGGCGAAGACTGGGGTAAGGTTGGCTTAGACAGGGAGTCAGGAGGTAGAGGCACGCTCTACAGAACTTCTGTGTCACCTTGTAAGGCGAGGGGGGGGTTGTATCTTGCAGTTCTGTGGGTTATACAGAATCTAAGGCCGTTGTGCAAGATTTTAAAACGGCAAATACAGAATTTGTCTTGCCTGTTGTACAGTTGCACTGTGTCTGTCTGATTGCAGTGACGGAGGCCAAGCCTTTTCTCGCCAGATTTGTTACTAGCTAGAAATGCAGGGTTGCGTTGGGGCGGAGGAGAACCGAGTGTTTGTAAGGCATGAGGAGAAGCTATCCTGCTGGCATTTTGGTTTTTTTTCCCCCTCTTTCTTTTGATCTAGAAGACAATTGGAGGTGGGAAAGCCTCTTGCACGACATGATCTTGCTGCCTCTGCTCAATTAAGAGAAGTCCCAGAGTTTGTCTAACCTATTTTCAAACGCTCCAAGCTCTACGGCGTCTCTGCCCTCCGTGCTCTGACAGATCTTCAGCCTTTTTTCTTCTCCTGGTGATCAGTTCAAGCTGCATTTCAATGTGCTTTGTTTTGCTTTCTTTAACATTTACATCCTTGAAGTATCTGTCCTCGACTAACCAGCCTTCCTCTGCCCCCACAGCAGCTATCCTCAGCTGAGCTCTCCATATTTGGCTTTTCACCTTTCCTTGCGTGATGGTTTCTGAGGCTTTTTATCAGGTTTGTCACGCTTTTCTGACCTCCCACCACCTTTTCAGCTTCTTGTAATGAGGTGCCCAGCCTGAGCCCAGTGCTGCGGAAGAAGTCCCATTTTGGGGGTAGCAGGTGTCACTCCAGACAGTGGCTGCAGAGAATCGTGGGGTTTATTTTTATTTTTAAATAGAACAAGCTACAAGATTTGGCAGTTACTTTCTGGAACGAAGTCTGGATAGTGTCAAACTACAGCTTTTTAGTGGCTCCCCCCCCCCGCCCCAATCCAGGCTTGCTTTTCCTGCTCACCTCTGATGGATCCCTTGGGAATTGCGCGCAGACCCTGGATCAAATGCTTCTTGCCTCCAGCGTAGTCCGCTCGGAGTTGCTGACGTTGCATCTGATCTTGGGCGCCCTCCCTATTCCCCTTAGTCTTCTCCCACTTCCTGTGAAATCTAATAGTTTGGATCACTGTCATGAGGAAACCTCAATATTTTTTTTTTAATTTTGGGGGGTTCTTACACCCTTTGAGCAGAGGAAATGCTAGCTTTGCTTATAAAGAGATTCCTAAAATTATCTTGCGTGGATTTGCAGGCCATGTAAATGTGAGCGAAGCTTAAATTGCCTCCAACTGTGTTGCCACTGCTGTACCTTTCGGCGGCTTTAATTGCTGTCTAACTTTGGTGTCCGCTATTGAGAGCGGAGCTGGGATTGCAGTGAGGGTGATACTGTGTATAATAGGTTTGAGCGTGCCCGTGGACACGCTCACGCGCATGTGTGTTTTGGAAGAGGAGCGGATCTGAAATGTTTTGCTTGCTTTGACCAAGGGCCCAGTTTTTCACCATAGAAATTCATGGCAAAGCTCCTGTTCGTTTTGCTGGTTGAGGCGTGAGCCCTTCCTCACCTCAAGTACCGGGCTGGCTTGGCTGGGAGCAGACCGCCGGGCTCAGTCTGCCTCTGTCCGCCTCCCTCTTCAAAGGAGGTTTTATCATCATTAATAACAACGTCTGTATTCTGCAGGAGCTCGAAGATGGGAGGTTTTTCTTTCTCCCTCTGAGAGGAAAACACTTCCAAGAGTATTTCATATTTCATGTAACGTATTTGGGTGAGGTGGTTGCCGGTTAGCTGAAGATGGGATTTGCAAACAAGTTTATTCATTTGTAAATGTCCCAAAGACTCCAATAAAGAGATGATTTCTGTGCTCCCGGGTTTTTGCTTCTCCTGCTAAGTTTCGGCTTTAAGCTTCTTGAAGGCGTCCCTTCTTGGAGTGGCTGGGAAGGGTTAGGAGCGTATCACACCGCAAACAGATCTTTTGATGATATACTTACATTTGCGGCCGTAATCAGATTGATGGCTTACCCGGGCTGGATCAAGTCTGGCGGGACCGTGAATACTCAAAGGCATGGTTTGTCTGCACGGGCTGGGAGGAGGGCGGTGATGGTAACTTTATCCCAGCTACCAGTTTATTTAAGAAACCTTTTCATTCTTCCTTTCTCCTTCAGATTGAGAACACAGCTATTGCTGAGCGGGGCGTTGATTTATTTTAATTACGGATTTTGGTAAAAGTTAGATGTGTTCCTCTGGAATTTGAGATCATTTCTGCAAATAAAGAAATGTTCTCCGCCCCCGCTTCCCAGAAGGAAAAAAGCATCAGTGCCACCTTTGTAGAATAGGCAAATGCTGTGGGCAAGGAGGCAAACGTGGGATTTCTGGGGAAGTGGGGTGTGGATGCGGCACCCGGTAATGAGGTGCCAGCATCCACAGCTGGCCAGCTGTGAGGCCAGCTTGTACTGGGTGAGTGCTGCTGAAGGCCGGGTCAGGAGCCCTAGCAGGTAAAAAGGACCCCATCTAAAGGTTTTCTGTGTGTGTGTGTGGGGGGGTGGTAATTATTTGTTAAAAATGCTTGCAAGGGCTTTTTCCTGGGGTTGGGTTTTTTTATGCAATAAAAATTCTTCCAAAGTTTTGCTTAATGTTTGCCACACGGTGTGGGGCAGCTCTCTAACGTGGAGGTGGACTCAGGAGAGGCTTCCTCCCTTGTCAGGAGCAGGATATTTTTCTAAGGCTATGACTAATAAAAATTGGATTGGGGTCACCATAATTAACTGGCTGGAATATGATACTGCACCACAACACGGTGATTCGGCTCTTTCAGAGTCATTTTGATCTCGTATTGCTTATAACTGAACACTCTCAGAGCATTTCGGAGTTGCTTATATCATTACGTAACTCAATACAGCCAGTAATTGATAGTCATTACAACAATTGCCTACATACTTTCTCTCGATTTTATTCGTGTTTTGACTTTCGTTTGCTGCTTGTTGTCAGATGAGATCCGCTTTGAATCCAGCGGCTTTTTTCTTCCCCCCCGGCTTTTGATTTTTGCAAAATGACTTCCCATTAGCCGCAGCCTACGGCCCCGCTTGGGCAGGGTGATCTTCTGCTGGGCCACCCTCGGCTTCCCCTCTCCCCTGGGACCATCGGGTTCCCGGCACTAGAAAGCTGCTGGTACGGTCCCCGTGAGAGCAGGCGGTGGGATGGGGGTGGACCGTGGCTTGCTTTTCCCTGTTTCTCCTGCTTGGCTCCATCCTTCCAAAATCCTGCTTGGGTTCCTGGTGGAGGGCACGGGACCGATTCCTCCACATGAGCTTGGAGTGAGCAACGCCAGCCTTTCCCTCTGTTTGTTTGCTTAAATTCAAACACCCGTGGAAAATGTGGGTACAACGCTGCCCGACTGGTTCTGGGTGAGCTGCTCGGAAGCAGCGGTGCTTCTCTGGAAGCACGTTTTATCTGGCGTGCTGCGGTCAGGGGAGTGCGGTGCTGGTTAGGGACGTGGCAGAAAGAGAGCGCCAACAACTTGAAGCTTAAACCGCCATCTGACTCATCAGGTCCGAGCTCATGGTTTGGCAGGAAGGCGCATTCACGGAGATGAATAGGATTAGGTAGTGATTTGAGACCTTGCTACTGTGTTTGCGTTGTGAAATGTGCCTGCTGACACAGATAGTGAATTTGTCCTTGGGGAACTGCGCGTTTTATACTTTCGATGCCTCTTGCGCTCCCACGTGCCAAAAGCATTTCCACCTCCTCTTGGACTATAACGCGTGTTCTCAGTGCCGCCTTAAGCTGCCCGGAGCCGCGCTTCGGCTGGTGCTTTTTCGTGACATCTGCAGTACAGCTGTTTGCTAACCTAGCCAAACCAAGTCTGCAAGACAGTCATGCTTCTGTAGTTGTTCAAGTCTCGCAGACCCCCCAGAGCTCCTCTCAGACATCATTTTCCACTTTAAAAGCATTGCATCTTTCATTCCCCTCTCAAATCGATCTTTAACAGGATGCTTCCGCCTAGAGGAGGTCTGTGCCGAGCTGTGCTGTAGCGTTGCTGGTGGCAGCAGGGCTGTGATGGCCTGTGCATCGCCGGTGACGCAGGTGGAGGCAGGTCCACGCGTGGCCGGGTTGTGTGACGATGGCGAAGCACGCGTGGGATGCTGCCGAAGGCTGATGCTTGCCACTGGTCCTGCTGAGCTGTAGGGTCCAGGTTTGAAGCTTCCCAGCGGAGACAGGACTTTAACCAAACACAGCGGGAGAGACATCGTGGATTTCATAAGGCATAAAAATCACTGTTTCTTACTGTCTCTGTGCGTTTGTTTGATAGCGGGCAGATACTGGAATACCTACGGGCTCAAAGGGAGCTCATCCTCTGTACGCGTGTGTGGGGGTCGCAGTTAATATCAGTGATGCCTGGCATGAATCTTTTGGGAACCCAAAACATCCAAGCCCAAGGAATAGCGCCGAAGATGTAATGGGGCAGTGGAAACGCCAGCTTGGGCTGTTGGCATTGCTCTGAGTTGGACAGAAATTGTCTCTTCTTTCCAAACTTCGGTTCGTGATGAGGCTTCCCCTTCTCTGTAGAGTCTCTGCTGGAGTTGGTGTGGGGCAGAGGGTAAGTTCTTAACGGCTTTGTGGGTTGTCGGGGAGGAGGGAAGAGGAGGAAACATGTCCCCAAGGCCGCCCTTGGTCAGCTTCCTCCCAAACTCCTGCTATCGCCAAGCTCGAGTGGATGGCGTTTGCTCCGCAGGGGGAAAGCAGGCTGAGAGTGAGTTTAAGCAGAACTCAAATCAGCGTAAGTGGCGGTAGGTTCTTCAGCAGTATGCCGCTGTTGCGGTTTTGGGGCTGGGCTGGGGTTTTTCTCGATGGAGGTGAGGAAGTGAGAGCCTCGGTGAGCTGCGGGTCTGGGACGGGGCTCCACTGCTGCTGGTGTGAGGCTTCCTTACGGCTGTGAACGTCCTGGGGTCAACGCCTGCTTTAGCCCTGGTTTTGGTCAGGGTCTTTCCCCTTCTCTAGGGAGAAAACTGGTCTTAAAGCAGTGGAGGCTGCTTGGGAGAAGGGGTCTGGGCTGCCTGGTGCTTGGCGTGCTCGGAGCAGTGCTTCACCCTGGCTGGCTCCTTATGTTGTAACAGCAAAAAACCCTTGTAACAGAAAGAAATACCAGTGGTACCAAACTGCTGAATCTGCTCGCTGAGTGTTATCGTATTTGAGGTGAATAATTTAGCCGAAACAAGCAATCGGGTGGCAGTGGCATTTGATGCAAATTTGAGTGCTTGCTTAAATGGCACCGGTTCTGGTGTTGCCTGCGCGGATCCTGGCACACCTGCCTGGTGTGTCCCCAGCACCGCAGAGGCCATTGGGGTCCTGGCACGGGACAGTGACAGCTCTGGGGATGTCCCGTGGTGCTGTACGGGAAGAGTAGCGCTGCTGTCTGTGCTACAAGGGTTGGTTGCAGCCGGTGGCCGGGGTTTGTTTGCAGGCTGAATGTCCCTCTGTTAGGTAATGTTGTGCACAGCCTGGTAGTCTTCTGATTTTTTTTTAATAATGCATTGTCGTTCTTCAGAAAAAAAGAGCTACTGTTCCCTCTGCTACAGTATCCCTTGGTGAAATACCAGTGGCGTTATGTTGAGTTTGAGTCACTGCTACTTCTGAGGAGTAAAATCGAAGGGAGAGAACCCGGTGCTGGGAGCCGTGTACTCTGGCAAGACTCAGCGGAGCCGACTGCTGACAGCCCTGTGGAAAATCCATTTGCCAGAGTCCAGTAGGAAACTGGGCTTGAGCAAAATGCGCAGGAGGTAAAAGGAGCCCAAACCAACAGTTTTTTAGAGAACAGAAGCTGTCAAGGGCAGGAAACAAATGGGGAGCGTTTGCTCCGGCGGGGTGCAGGGCACGGTGCCGGGCTGAGATCCACGCGGCTGCTCCGTGGTTCTGCGGACCCGAGCGAATGCAGTGTGAAATGCGGGGCTGCTTGAGGGGCCCTTCTGCTTGGGGAAAGTATAGCCATGTTGTAAGTGAAACTCTTCTAATGGGAAAATAAATGTTCAATTCCACTTTGGCTTTAAAAGCTGATCAGGACCTTGTGGCTTTCACTGCTGCCTTTGGCTGCAGAAGGATTAAAAGGCATCTGTGCCTCCCTTTTGCATGGCTACATTCCTTATTTTTTCCAGGGGACTGGCAGTTCTTCGCCCCGCTCGCTGTGTGTGCGTGAGGAGATTATAGCTGGGGGAAAAAAATTAAGATTTGGATATCCTTGTGGAATTTTTTTCCTATGCCTGCTAAACGGATGCAGCAACTAGCTAATCCTCTCCTGGCTACTTGGAGCTCTGGGACTACTGTGCTGGCAGGAGCACAGTGGAAGGATGCAAAAAGCAGAAGCAAGGCTTGTGGGAGGCTACTTGCCCTGAAAGGTCCAAGGGAGATGCTGGAGACCTTGGTGTGCAACAGGGAACTTGCTCTTGGACTTTGTGCTGCACCTCTTCAGGCTCCGTGGAGCGTCCGTCCCTTGGCGGCGGCGTGGGGGCAGGCTGGCAGCGCGGGTGGCGTGGCAGAGGCGTAGCGGATGAAGGAGGGATGCCGGCAGGAGAGGTAGGACTGAAAGCCCAGAGCAGAGGGGCAGGTCCCTTGTGAAGGGCGGGTGACTTGGCTGCCAGCCTGGCAGAGACCTGCAAAACCGTGGTGGAGCGTGGGGAGCAAAATCCAGACCTCTTGCTGCTCCTTTGCTTGGAGGACCCGATGTGTGCTGGGCATGGCAAGATAGCTGGGCACGTGGTGGCCGCTGGAGAAGCACTGACGTTGTCCTGGGTGGTTTTTTGTTGTTGTTGCGGCGAGGCTTGTAAACCCAGTGCTTGCGATCCCACCCCAAAGTCCTGGGCTTCCCAAGCTATGCGTTGTGTCTTGGCCCCTTCTCCCTTCTTCTGAGAATCTACCTCTCAGCCTAGAAACTGTTCCGGGCTTTTCTTTTTTTCCCCTCCCTCCAGCACGTCTGCTTTGTGTACTTGCCTTTGCACAAACAGCCCTTTCTGAAGGCTGCGTGAAGGGTTGCCAAAAGGAGGGAAATAATTTGATGCAGTTCTAAAAGAAATGAGCCTTTATGCTTTGCTGGTCTCTGAATCACGCTTGCTTGTATTACGATAAACTTAGTTTTGACAGTGTGGCAGGCCCGGGCTGGCTGGGGAAGGCGAGTTAGTTGTCTCACGCTTGGCTCTCTAATATTTAGCTGCCTGGTTGGGGACGGGCTTGTGTCTTACGCTCCCCTGGGCTTCAGCTCTGCAGCCCGAGAGGCTTCTCACCAAATTCCCAGGGTCTGCAAATTGAGAGATGCAACTCTCTGCCCCCTGCTTTCATGGTTTGCTTGTTTGTGCACTGACAGTAATAGGTTTCTCCTGTTTCTGGTTGTTATGATCTTGGTTTAGGGATTATAGCATGTCCGTTGTATTTTGGAGAGGGTGAGTTAGTAAAAGCAAGTCCCGAGCTAGCGAGAGGATTTATTCTGGGATGTGCCATGGGGTTTTTGTGCTGCTTTCTAACCTGATTGGGAGGAAACGGAAGCAAAAGCTGCAGTCTTGGATTTGTAAGCCTGGACAGTCTTATAAACAGCCCCCATCACAGAAATACCTGGTTTGTTGCAGGGGCCTTTACATGAAACTAGACCAGGCACCGCAAAACGTTCAGCATCTTGAAACGCCTAGTCCTCGGTATGTGACCTCCTGGCGTGTTTTCTTGAGTTACTTGTCTGTTCAGATCAGCGCTAAAATCCTGCGTGGGCTTTCTGCCCCAGTTCTGCGCTCCGGCAGGATGCAGCCGTCCCGCCTCGAGCCCGGGGTGACTTCGGTTGTGGCGCTTGGCTCTTCCCCCAGGGGTGGCTCCAGCCTACATTAATGCATGTGTTTTATGTAAGAAGTAACCTTGCGCTAAAGCTTTTTTTTTTAATCAAGTCTCCTGCCTCTGAGCTGTGTGTTTGGAAGGGCAGAACAGGTTTCCCGTGTCATTAGAGGAACAGAAGCTAGAAACAAAGCCTTCGATGTTTCGGAGGGTGGAGGAAGAACACTCTTCAAGTTCCATTAAAAAAACCTGAATATGTTTATAGAAGAGCGTCGCTGCTGAAGCCTTTGAGCACTTAGGTAGCAACAGGAAATTTGGAACACTTGAGACAAACACAATTAAACTTGGATAAAACCATTTCAGTGTAACTTATGTTCCAGTTAATGTTTCCAAACCATCCTTGAAGTTGTTTCTTTAAATGTGTTTTTACATTTCAGTGACAACAATTGATGGACCATTTGGAAATAGTTATACTTGACGTTTGAGACCACACTTAAAAATACGACAAAGTGAGGCTCCTGAAGCCGTAGTGAGCGTAGAGGTATTACGGCTGCCTGCAGATAAGCCTTGGAGCTGGTAGGGCTAGTCCAACAAGGTCCTGTACTCATGCCTGTTACATGGTACGGACCAGAGGAATTGCTACCAGCAGGTAAAAAACCCCAAACTGCTGAATGTGAGTGGGCTGGGCTGGTGAAGACATCCTGCAGTTCGGCTCCACGCTATGCGCCGAGGGTCTGGCTGGCTGGACTGATTTGTCCTGGTTTCTTGTGAGGGTGGGCAGGAAGAGTCTGGGTCCTCAGGCTTTTCTGGCTGCCAGCTCTTTAAAACAAATTCTGGCTTCTTTCTTCTTCCTGTTGAATTTTGAGCGTTGGAAGGAAAGTCTTTTCCTTTGCACGCTCCCGATGCGTACGGCACTCAGCGGCTTTGGGAGCAAAATGCCGGAGGTTTGTTCCTCTGCATCAGCTTTGGGTTTCTTCTTGGTTCATGGTTGACTTGGAGACTTCTTCCTTCCCCTTCCAAAAAGGGAAAGTAATAGTTTTCTGGGGAGGGAATTCTCTCCTGTTCATTATGTATTCCCACCTCTCTCCTCTGGTATTTCCTGCGCCTGCAGAAAGAATCCGCTGACCCTGGGAGGGGCTGGCGAGCGGCATCGTGCCTCGACGTTCAGGGCCAAAGTTGACTGGGTGCAAGATTGGTGTAGAAACTGCCTGAAGTAGGTCGATGACGTGCCGAGCAGTTTTTCTTTTGGATAAATAGGAGGAAGGAAGGAGGATTTGTTAGGCAAGTGGATGTGTTAAATGGTGAGGATGTCGTCGTCTTGGGAAGGTAGGAGAGGAGGGGAGCTTGTTCCCATTGGGGAACTTGCTCGGTTTGTTTCAAGGAAACGATCGAACTGCTAGGGCTTCTCTTGCTTGGTTTGTGGGTGATCCCTCTCCCGTCCAGTTCTTTAAATACTTGCAGGCTGATGGGGAACCACGGGAGGCTTATTCCCCTTTTGCCTTACATAGTAGGTTTGATTATTTCTTCTGTAGCTGGAAGAGATGAGAATAAACCAGGCTGAATCTTTTTCTTTGTCTCCTTCTCAGAAAGATGTCTTGATTCTTGGTTTCAAATACTAGACTGGTAGCAGAGGGCCCTGCGGTGTTTGAAGCCTCTGGGACTGAAGTGACAGCAAGGACAGGTGAACTGATGCGGGCGCAAGATTAGGGATGCATGTTGCAGAAAGCATCTTCACCGAGTGTTGCTTATGGTGGACCTTTAAACAGAGACTTGACCAGCCACAATCTGCCTGCTGATCTCCTCCTGGAGCTTCTGAAAGGGCTCAGAGAGCAACACGCTCGCGGCAGCCCTGGGTAAGTGCTGCCACTTGTGAAATAAATAATGCAGCTCTTGCACTGCTTACTCACAATTGACCATTGCTTCTCCCTGTAATGAGATCTGGCCCCTTGAGGGTATTTTAAAGGTTCGTTAATTAGGTGTAATTGCAGGAGAATAGAAACCTGCTCTGGGGTTCTGCCTGCTTTCTGTAATGCCTGATCCTTTAACAAATTACAGAGTCGGTTCCTATAAACATTGCTGGAGCCAGTGTAATCCCGAGTTATCAGCCCTCCACTCAGCCTGCTTGTTTACGTTGTTGAAGCCGCAGAAGCGAAGCGCTGGAAAGGGTGTTCCTGGCTTTGGGATCGGTGTGACTGTGGTTCAGATCGCAGCAGCATTCTGGGAAATACGTCGCATGAAGCAACACGAAGTTATGCTCACATTGTCAGCATGGTAATGTCCTCTCAACGCCCGGCACGGGGGGGATAGATGTGGTCTTAGCCCAGACAAATGCTGCATTAACAGGGATCACTTCATGTCAGCTGATCACGTTGCAACCCATTGATTTAGCGACTCTGCGATCTAA
>NW_008824296.1:64072-73062 GCF_000699105.1 Pygoscelis adeliae | reverse complement strand
ATGCTTGCACATTTCCCAAAGATTAAAAAATACAACTACTCTGACTTCTGTAATTAGCATTTAAAAATATAACACTTTTTCTTGAAAGGATAGGTTTAGCCTTGAGAGACAAAGTGGGTTTTTACAAATGAGTACATTGGCTCATACCCTTCGATTAAATGCAGAGGGTAGAGATGCTGCATCTGCCTTTGCATAACCATGAGAGACTTTTACGTTGCATGTGCTCGCTCTGTTAAATTCCTGTGTACCACTTCAGGCCAAAGATCTGGCTAAACACGGAGGAGAGTGTATGGCGTGAGCCCTCTCCTGCACTTTAGAGTATCGCTAGCTAAAAATCCCCTCTATTTGGCAGTTACGCCAATGTGGCATTCCGCTTTCTCTCTGCTTAAGTTCAGGGATTGTGTGACCTACAATACTGTTTTTCCCCCAAAGATAAAATATGTTCAGAGCAGATTTGGGCTTCTTGCAGACAGAAGAGGGTAGTCGGAGTTACGCGAGAGGTGCCTGGATTTTCATGTCCTGTCTCAGTCAAGCAGGCTTTGTGGGCCCCTGTATACCCAGAATTGGTCTGAGCCTGGTTGTTCAATGTAAATGAGTTGTCTACGTTTAAAGCTCCAAGACCCACTGGACTTTAGGATGCTTTTGGTCCTCTGTTTTGCTTCAAACTTCCCAAGCTGTAAATTGTCAGAGGAAGCGTGCTGGCACACGCAGTAGCTGCTGGCTGGCGGGGGTCTGCTCCTGCCGCCCTGTGTGTTGTCCTTTCTTGAGACCCTTCTTCCTGGCAGTACGAAGTCGGCAAACCCAGTACTGCCGGACACGGCGGGGTGTCTGCAAACAGGTCCTTGTAAACCAGAGTCTGCTGCAATCCCAAGACTTCGCATGAAGAAAGGTGGTTTGAGCAGCTTTTTTTTAAGGCCGAACAGAAGGTAAAGGCTGGCTTTGGGCATGTTTAACATAGTGTGGAGCCTTGCACCAAGCCGGGCAGAGATCCAAGCAGGAGAGCATGTGGGCAGCAAAGGGGAGTGCGGTCCAGCTGGAGAAAATGAAAAGTAGAGGCTGATAGAGAAAGCTCAGCATTGGGTTAAGAGTGAAGTTTTATTTTCTGTATGTAATACTTCAGTGTCCGTGTCCAAGCCGAACATCTAGATGTGTGGGGAACGATGTCTGCATGGACTGTGCTTAATCATGCAAAGCTGATTAAACAGCTACACAAATGTTTTGGAAACCTTTCTGGCCTGTTAACAGAGATGGTGAAAGGCTGCAGTTACTCGCTTCCCCTTGTGCGTACCCAGGGTCCTTGCCCACCGAAGGGTTGGCTGCTTTCCTTCCTTAGACTTTCCTCAAAGGCACCAGGTGGAAACTGGCCCTTTGGAAGCTGATGCTGAAGCTTGTCTAGCGTGGACCCTGCTTCCTTGCCTGGTCCTGCCTCGCTCTGTGTTTAAATTTGACCACAAAGGTTCCCATTTCTTCTGGAGGGGAAGAGACAAGGGCAATGTCCTCAAACCTGTTAGTGTCCTGTAATATTCCACTGAGGAGAGAAAAATTTCCTATTGATAAATAGTTTGGGAAGAGGTGGTGTAAGAAGTGCATGGGACTGGTGTCGGTTTGTGGGAGGGGGCTGTGTAGGTGTCAGGGGTTCCAAGGGTCTCCCTGTTCCTGTTTCATCCCTCTGTAGCAGAGCTCTGCTCCCTGGGAGCCGTGCAATGGGATGGTCTTTCCCTGCCCCGGTCCCTGCCTTGCAGCCTGCTGACAACTGCACGTTCACGTCGAGGGGGCTTGTGTGCGCAGCCCGGCTTGCCGAGCCCGGCGGTCAGTGGCAGAGGGGCTGGTAACCGGAGCCGGCCAGGATGTACGCGTGCGACCACGTATTTTCTCTGCCCACCACAACCTCGTTGCTGGAATGCCTGCCTGAGGCGGGGGTACCCAACCCGCCCTCGCACTGAGCAGTTGCTGTCAAAGCTCCAGTCTGAGTGCCTCGGTGCTCACTTTTTAGGCTAAACCTTTCCCTCTCTGTAGAAATAGTTTTTAATAAGTGAAATGTGAATGTGTGTTGAACTGCTCACAGGTGGCTGCTGCTTTTTGCAAGTCCCCAAGCCAGCGCTGGCTGCTGCCATCAGGCCAAAGTATGGCAATGAGTTCCCTGATGGTCTTCCTCTGGTGGTTGCGTTAACGGTTCATCTGATGTTTTGGGCTAAAATCAAGTCCCAGCCAGCAATAAGCATGCTGTATCACCCAGTCAGAACTGGGTGGGCTTACTGGTTTTGTGGATTTTTTCCTGGATGGGCTGGTCTGTCCCTGTTGATTGCTCAAGTGGCCAAAATATTCTAAGCCAGATGCCCAGTTCAGCCAGACTCTTGTAAGTCTCTGGCATGCTGTTCCTTATCTGGACAGGTCTCTTGGTATCTTTCTAACAGCTCTCTAGGTTCTTTTTGCACATAAATCCATGTGGTTGGTCCCTTTGGGGGCCTGAGAGTAGAAGTCATCTGTTAAGCAGACCAGATCTTCACCCTCGCTCAGTTTCCCATGACTTACGTTGGCGCTTCTCCTATTGCTCAGAAGACTCAGACCACATGCCGAATCCTTTCCAAGGAAAGGAGGGAGCAACTTCGAGGCAAAAGCATCTGGCTTTGCTTATCGCAGCATGTGAGAGACTGCAGGTGCACAAGTTCTTGGTGGGAGCTGCAGCCTGCTTGCTAGCCCGCCTCAAGTATTTGGGCATATTGTATCAGGAATATGTCAGTATTGATTCCTCCTCTTTGTCTCCTTTGGATTTGCTTCCAGAGTCTGTAGAGTAAAGCAGTACTGAAGTGCTGCCTTATTACTCCCGCTATGGTATCATCAAATAACTAGCTTATGTGGTGTGGAGGACAAGACGTGGCCCTGGTTGTGGCTAAGCTGGAAGCATCATCCGTATGAGATACCGTGTGACCGTAGGAGCTGAGCTCCGCCGGCTCTTCCTTTTGGGGTGCCTGACTGCTGTGGCCACTGGAAAACTCCCACCCTCGTTTCACCCCTCAGAAGAATTTCTTTTTGGAAGCTGATTGAGCCCCAGTCTCTGCCAGAGTATGAAGGAAAACTTCTGGCAGGCTCAGGGGTCACAAGGAGGGTGTCGGCTGGCCAGCGCAGCCCTCGCTTGCTTTGGAGATCGATGCTTAAGACAAGCACAGTGGATATCTTGTTCTGCTGAATCCATCTGCTATGTGGCGGAGACATGGAGCATCCATAAGGTAAACAGAAAAGGCCTGGAGCTTCCTTTTCCTTTTCCTCCAGCCTGCTTACCAGGGCCACTCACAGCTGGGGAATCCCTCACCTCCCTGGAAGACTTGCATTGTGTGGCTGCCAAGCCTTTGTGTTAATTTGAATTTGGAGTTGTCACCGTTGGCTTAGCTGAGGTTTGAAATCGCTTACTGAACTGATTTCACTGCGTCGAAGCGAGGAAGCTCTTTTTGTCCTCCGCGTCGTGGGGAAGCTGTTAACAGCCAGTACAGCAGTACGGCATGGTGCTGGCACACGTACTCAGAGGTGGCTTGGTCGGAGGGGGTGGCTGGAGGTGGGTGTTGGTTGGCGGCAAATCTTGTTGGTTTTGGAAGGCAAAATGCCCTGCCCGTGTGCAGAGCCCTTTAATACAGGAGAAGACGTGGTAGTGTGGTTGGTGCAATGAGTAGTTCTTGCTCTATTGCTGAGATGCCAGATGATGTCCCTCCTCCTCCCCAATCTGCTTCCCTCTCCATGTCCCTTACCAGAAGAAATCTCTTACGGGCTCATGCCAGGAGCTCGGTCCGGGCTGTGCCTCGTCCCCGGCACAGGGGTGAGCAGAGCCCCTTCGGCAGTTCTCACCACTGGTTCTGCTTCTGCAGGCTTGTGTCTGTGCTCAGCTTAAGGTAGATTGACGTAAAGTAGTTTAAACCTCTCGCTTTCCACCAGGATTTAAATCAGCTATTTAAACCACGTCATCCTCTCTGACTCTTTAATGCTCTGTATTTCTAGATGCTCTTTCTTTAAGAGGAGTTTGTAACCAGCTACAAACACATGTTAAGCAAAACCGTTATTTTGAATATTTCTTGCTGGCCAAAAGAAGGGTCCTCCCTGTGACTGTGGCTTATATCTGCCTGGTTTTAGCTTAACCTCGCAATTTGGTAGAGTGTTAACTTTTTGGCTTTTGTGCTAATGGGAGTGTGGTGTTAACTACTGCACTCTTGCAGATGAGCCTTTGGCTAAAAACAACAAATCTGTGACTTCAGAACTGCTAAAATGGTTTGAGGACCTTTGTTGCGTACTGTTCAAGATCTTGATGTACTCTGTCTCGAATAGCGTGTGCAGTTCTGGCCCTCATCTTGAAAAAGGATGGAGGGGCTGGAGAGGGTACAGGACACACGATTAAAATGGCCAAGGGGCTGGAGCAGCTGCCTTGCAAGGGGAGGGTGGGCAAGCTGGGACCCCTTGGGGAGGGGAGTATGGTCCAGGGGGATCACACTTGCACCTCGCCACGTCTTTCGGTGGTAGAACTGGGAGGCAGTTGATGAAATAGCAGAAAATAGGTGCAGAAGAGTTAAAAGAAGGGACGCCTGTGCAGAGCAAGTAGCAAGCTTCTGGAGCTTGGCGGCCCCGGAGGTGGGGGAGGCAGGTTCAGACACTCGTAGGCACTAAAGGGCCGGGGCAGGGATGTCCCCCCCCCAGGATCCCTGGCTCCGTTGCTGTGGGTGCCGGCGGAAGGTGGGTGCTGGCCCGCAGGACACAGCCTCTGCTCTCTCTGGGCAGCTTCTCGCAGGGGCTGGGAGGACCAGGCAGGCACTGCTGATGTTCTTGTCCTCTGCGTGTTGTCAGCTCTTCAAAGCGTCAGTGGCCACACACACTCAGTGCGGTGATGGGAGCGTTGTCTGGATCGGTTATTTAATGATCAGAGTTCCTTTTAAGCCTGGACAGCAAATACAGGCGGGTTTGGATCAGCACAGACATACGACCATGGGCTTGAGCTTCATCAATTGCCTGGCTTTTTGTTTGAATCTGTAATGACTGGGTTGTGAGTTTTAAGAAACGTTTCCACTCATTTCCCCCTGCCCACAGCTTAATTTAAATATATAGGTGGCTCTTCTGCATAAACAAAATACCTGTCCGGCTGCTCTGTCTCTTTTGCACAGGCGCCAGTGTGGGAGAGGTGCCTTGCTGGGCTATTGGCACGAGGGTTTGAACCCTGCCTTGGTCCTGAGAAGCTGCCCGCACTGCAGCGGCGCTGTGAGCAGCCCTGCCCGCGTGTCCCATGTGCCATCGTGGCTGGATCCTTACAGAAACTATATTTTAGAGTGTGTCGTGATAATCACTTACAGGCTTATCGAGTCTGATTAAATGTCACTTGCATTTGTTATCTATATACCCAGATAACAAATTAAGCTACAGCTTTTGAACTCCAAGAAGCTGCCAGATGCATTAACTGGAACTGACACATTCCTGAGAGTTGTTTTTATTAGTCTAAAATACCTTCGTTTACGTACAAGAAGCCTGACTCATCCAAGCCAGTGTGCCATGTGAGTTCAGCAGTTTTGTTATCTGTCTACTGAAAAAGTTCCCCAAAAAACTGGAAAAGATGCTTGTGTTATTTTCTCCCTGTTCATGATGGAGTAAGCCGGCAGGCGGGCAAGCCTGTGCCATGCTGGGGCCTGGGGGTTTATCTCTTGGCAGCCCCAGAAGGGCAGAGCCGAGTGTTTTTTTTCTCAGCCCTGTGGTTTCCTCCATGTGGGCAGCGTGCTCACCGCTGCTGCGGGGAGGTGGGGTGTCCAAAGCAGAGACTTCTCCTGCCTCCCCCAAACGTGTTAGAAACCACGTGGACGTGCAGGTGAATGCCTCTGAGCATGTCACAGATGTGATTTTTCCTGTATAAACACAAACCTGGATTTAAGAAAAACAAAGCAAAAAGAAAGCAAACCAGCCCCCCTGCTGAGGCATAATGAGTGGGGCAGCTCAGAGCACCATGGCTGGGCTCGGTTGTCCTCCGCGCGGTCAGATGTTAAGTCTCCTTTTAGACGCAAGGTTTCTTTCCCTGGAAGGAGAGGTTTGGTGATTCACCATCTTTTTCCCCCAAGAACAAACCAAAACTGAGAGATTGCCCAAGCGAGTCAAAAGGCAACTAGTTGTGCTCCTGAGAGCTGAACAAATCCAGCCCTGCAGACCGCCTGAAGACTTCCTCCTGTGCGTCAGCTCCGGAGGAGAGGTCGATGAGTTTGGCAGGCGAGGGCAGCGGTGCGGGCAGCTTTTGAGTACGGAGCTAATTGTGCAATTCCTTCTTTCACCTCTTACACCCTGCTTCCTCCTGGGCTTGTTTCTCAGCTGAAGGATGTGGCTCTAAAATACATGAAGGTGCCTCAGCATCTCTTAAATTGAGGGTCTGTGTTTTTTTTAAAGCAGGAAAAAAATGCCTGATTGTTTTAGCTTGAGAAGCGTCAGGGGTTTAATGAAGGGCAGGCTTGTGGCAGCCTGGAAGGAAAGAACCAAATGCACCTTTTTGAAGGCTTTCTTTGGACCGTGAGGAATAACTGTGGCTTTGCCCTTGAAATGCAGCCTGTTCTGTTTGAAGTGCCCAGATCATCCTCGCCGGGTCTCACCAGTGTCCCTTGCTCCACGTGTGTGCCTGCTCCAGCACCCGCATCCTAATCCTCGCTAGCTGACGTGATTCCTTCCCCCTTGGGCGTTGTCTAATTGTGAAAATGTTTCAATTAAATGGCCTAAATTTGTAACGTGGAACAGTTCATTATCACTGAATCCTCTTAATTGGGCCCTCCTACTGGGCAGCCTATTACTAAGTTTTCCCAATTAAGATAGGACCTCTTTAAAAAAACATAAAAATAAACAAATCCCTGGCGGAGAAGGACCACGTTGCAAGAAATACTGCCCTAACCTGTGTTTCAAAACTAAGCGATAGTTTCGGCACCAGCCAAGTACTAATTAGCCCTTCTGTACTGGTTACTTATGTTCCCTTTGAGGAGAACGGCCACGGTTTGGTGTCAGTTTAAGAAATTCACTGCCGTTAGCTCAAATCCCTTTCTTGTAAGGAGCTAAAATTTGTTACAAGATGCTTCTCTGATGGAAGGTATCTCCCCAAAGGGCTCTACAGGTAACACTGCTTTTGTGGTTGCAGGTAAAGGACCTAACAAAGTACCTCGATCCGAGCGGGCTTGGAGTCATCAGTTTCGAAGATTTCCATCGGGGGATCAGAGCTATCAAAAATGGAGGTGAGTTTGCCGCTGTGCTGCGAGGGCGGACAGGGAGGCACCAAATTTAACGCCGCAGGGGCTAACTGAGCTGAGAAGTCGCTCGGTGAAAACAAACTGGGTTTGGTTTTCTGAAAGTCACTACTCTGTGTTGGGCGGAGAGGAATGGGGAGAAGTTGGGTGCATTTAATAATAGAATTGAAAAAGGTGGTACAGCAGTTGTGGTGGTTGCATGTTTTCCTGTTTATCAGGAAAGTTCCTTCCTAAATGTACGTTGGAAACAGAAAAGCCATCGAGGGAAAATCCCTTCTGATCTGGTGTGTGCTCTCACCTATGGTTTTGTTGGGGGTTTGCTGCTCTGACAGAGGAGCGACTCTCAGCTGACGCTGCTGGAGATGTCTGTCTGCTGCAGAGCCTAACATCTTCTGAATGCTGCGCACTAACGCATTTGCCTTCGCTCCAACTATTTGGAGCATCAAGGTGCTCAGGTGATTTCTAGCAAGAAGCACATTAGAAGCGCGTTAAACAAGAGCTTTGAACTCACTGGCTGGTAGGTAATCTTTAAACAGGCCCCCAAAACAGGCCTGTGACAACCCCCATGTTGCTCTTGATGGGCTTGTTGCGAGTACTTCCAGAGCAATAGCTTGGTGAAATGTGAAGTATCTTTCTGGCTGGTCGGCATTTGAACTTCTTTGCTGAAAAAAGATGTTGTTTTTTCAATTTGGGCTTCATCTCTAATATGAGTGTTAGAGGGTCATTTTGGGGCAAGCGTGTTGTTAAGGGCAGGGTGTGAAAAATATTGGAAACCTCCTGCTGAGCAGGTGTAGTTTTAAATGCGCAAATATGAGTTATCATACTTGCACGGTCATCAATTCTGTTCACAGCAATGCTTAAACTTCAGCGTTGCTTTCATGCAGCAATGAACATGCACCGTGTTGTCAGCCCTGCACACTGAGCGTGCTTTTGAGCGCTGATACAAGCAAAGATGTGAAAAGACCGATTATTCCTATACAAACCATGTTGTTTCATGAGTAGAAAACCCTCAAAGTAGACGTGACTTCTGTTTTTTCTGTCGGTTGTCCATCCCTCCTCCTGCCCCCCCGTCCCACCCCCAGCTTATTTGTGATCAGGATTGTAGTGTTTTATGGCAGCTCCGAAGTTTTCGTGGCTGGTGTAGCTTGACAGTGCAGCTGATTCCTGGTTCTCATGATGCAGGAGGAAATGCAGCATGCTATTAATTTGTAACAAATTGCTATTGGAGTAGAGCGTGTTTGTGAAAGCTCTGGCTTGTATTTCTCTTCAATAATTCATTGCTCTGGTATTGTGTTGTATTAATTGAATGGAAAAAGCAGATCTGGACAAAGCTTTTAGGATCCCTATTTATTAAACTTGAAAGAGATTGATAAGTATTTATTACAGTGGTTAAGAAAGGCAGAGCTCTCTAACATTGCACAGCATTAAACAGCTATAAAAGAAACCCAGGACAGGGTACAGAGAGAGTTTCTTTGAGTCTCACCAGCTGAGCAGTTGCTCACGTTGAAGTGATCTTGAGGATTTGCTGCTGCTGTTGAGACAGTCAGTGTTGATCATCCCTTTGTAAAGAAAGAAGAGGTTATGCTTGCTGCTGGGTGTCCCTTTTAGCAAGGTTTTGTTAATTAGCTTGGCCTATTTTTAGCCAGAGAGAGTTCTGTTGCATTTCCTGGGCTGGCACTCTGTAGTTCTTTGGCCAGTCACTGGAGTGAGACCCGATGTAAGCTTGTGCCTTGCAGTGTCTGTCTTTTAATGTAG
>NW_008824296.1:61830-64007 GCF_000699105.1 Pygoscelis adeliae | reverse complement strand
AGCTGTGATTTTGCTCGAGCTCTTATGGTCTAGCTTGGCAAACCGAAGGTGCAGTTACAAAAGCAGCAAAACTTGCATAGTCAGCTGCTTTCCTTACAACTGCTTTCGTGTTCAGTTGGCCTTTATGTCCAGGGAGGATACTCAACTCCTCGGTCCTATTCCTGTGCCAGCTGTTTGAGGTATGTTCCCACTGGCTGAGGAACACGCTGATCTAGGACTCCTCAAACTTGCCTCTGCCTTCAGTGTGGAGCAAAGCAGCATTTAACCACTCGGACAGCAGTGAAAGCCCCAATGCCACCTCTCTGCTGCTGTGAAACGATTCTGATCTCTCTGCCGCTGTAAGCTTCTGTCTGGCCAGGTAATGTTGACTATGCGGGGGGGAAAGAGCAAAGTGTGACTTGCATGCTACAGAGGCTGGATTTGAGACTGTAATGAGTCTTTAGTCTGTTGTGGCTGCCTTATCTTCTACCCTTCCCAAAGAGAAGACTTGAGATGAAAATGTGGCCATCGTGTATATATATCTACACCTGCCGCATGTATATGCGATTGCCATTAGAGTGCTGTGGTGGAGTCTGGAGGGCCCTCGGCGTCTCACCTCAGAGGGAGATGGTGAGCCCGCGGCTCTCGGGCGCTTGGCCTCAGTTCTCGGGCCCGGCTCCGAGCGTTCATCAGGAGCAGGCTGGCACGGGGACGGCGGGGGGCTGCGCGGCCTCGGGCACAGGGAGGCAGGCTCAGAGACACTGTTGGGACACATTCAGCTCCTCGCAACCTGCTGCGTCCCAGTCCTCCTTGCTCGTGGGGTGGTGTGGCTGCTGGGACACCCTTGTCCTCCCCCTGCTCCCTGAAGTGTGTGGTTTGCCTGCTTTGAAAGTCTGTGTGGACGGTGCCCGGATGACTGGCCTGTCCTGCAACGTGTAAATAGCAAAGCAGAAAGGGAAACTGTGGAACAAACATTGGTGCCGAGTCAGGGATGATAAATAACTCTGAAAAGTAGACTGTTAGGGCCTTGTATTGTAAAACTTGAGAAGCTGATAATGTAGTGGAGGCAGTAATGATACTGATTTGAAGGAGGAGAGTATGTTACAAGGCATGTTTAAAGAAGCCAGATAAGGTGTGTAATGCCTGGGGAATCCACAGCCGGAGGAAAACCTGGTGCACCTGGCTACCGTCAGTGAGATCCAATGGGACATCTTTCTAGTCTGCAGGGGAAAAGAAATGGGGAGCCAGTGTGACTGCTGCATTCATCGTGCTTAGAAGCTACAGCTCATGGGGGATCTTCTCTGTAAGAAACGGGTATGAGGGATTGTATGCAAGCCACTTAGAAAACATAGACCAGGAGTAAGGTCTCTGTCTACCTGTATGGCAAGGAGCTGACCACGGGACAGGGGGTAGTGAGATGGAGTCTATAATTTGAAGCCAAGATGCCTGGACCAAAGAGCAACTCCAGTCTGCTGCGTTGTTGGATGCAGGAACTGCTGGAGGGGGGGTTAGCTGGCAAACTCGAGATCTGGGTAGTATCAGACACAGCTGGATGCGAACAAACAACAAAGGTTGTGCTCACAAGCAGATTCCTTTCTTTGCCAGGGTATTTAAGAATCCATTAAGCTTCAGACACCTCTAGAGGCCTCTCTGCATCCAGTAGGCCGTATTTAATGTCTACTCTTTGCAGCAGACCAGTGCTCTTACTCGAACTCAAAAGCAGTAATGAACAAGTCGCATAATTCATGCATGTGCTCTGAACTGAACCATCTGTAACATCTGTCTCCCAAAGAAAAGCCTCCTGGGAGTGGGCTCTGTGCAGGTACCCTCCTGCATGCGGGGGGATTGCTGTTGGTGTCAGTTCAAATAAGTCCTGTGTCAGGCAGGGGAAGGTGCATCCCTGGAGCATCGTCCATCCCTTCTGCCTTGGCTTCTGATCCCTGAACAAAGGGGCCCCTGTGCATTGAGGGCAGACAGTGCATCCACTGAGAAATCGATGTGTTCGTGAGCTCAGGGGAGGGCCTGAGGATGGAAATAGTAAAATCCTTTTTCAAATGCTTCAACTAAAAGCTCTTTGGATTTGGGAAGATGGAAAATCCAGCTCCAGAGCCAACACCCAAACCTGGAAGCTATAACCGAGTTCCTGTCTGCAGGGATGGCAGGCCGCTGGCAGGAGCGAGCGGAGGGCAGGACTGGGG
>NW_008824296.1:38396-61703 GCF_000699105.1 Pygoscelis adeliae | reverse complement strand
TCGGCTTACCAAAGGCATTTGACAGGTTTCCAAACAACAGGCTGAAGGGAAAAGTGCAGAGCAAGGCAGGGCTGGGGCGGGTGCAGGGCAGGGTGTTGAATAGCAAATAAAGGGCTGGCCGGCGGTCAGGGCTTTGGCTGGGCTGGCTGGCTTGCTTTGGCAGCGCGCGGGCAGGCTGCTGCAAAGCGCCTGTGTAAAAGCGCTGTGCTGCTGCTAATTGGAACCGGCAGCAGCGTGAACTCGAGTCGGTCGGAGTCTTTGTGGGGCTGCATCACTCGGTTCCCGAGAGCAGTCATGGGAGGACTTCAATGGGTGTATCCTCGGAGCAGAGGCTGCAGTTTCTGCAACTGGCATTTCATGTCCCGAAATGGTTGGTGTGCTCCTGGAAGCTGAATGCCAATTTGGGAATTTCCAGAAAGAAAAGCACATATCCAGCCATTCCCTGGATGAAGCCTGTGAGTGTTAACATCTTAAAAGCTTACAGCCAAGAGAGAACTGCACATCAGTTCTCAAAACCAGATCCGAGTAATTATCCCCCCGTTGCTCACCCCGCGTGCAGGTTGTGCTCTGCACCCTTGCTGCAACGGGAGCAGCAATCTTCCTCGCTCCCGCGGCTGCACCGGTTACTTGCTGATCCGGTGTCTCGGAGATGCCTCTGGATCAGATAGCGCTTAGATGACGTCCCCGAGACCACGGCTCTGGGTGCCCGTGAACCCCTTAGTGCCTGTATGAGTCTGCTAGATAGCACGCGGTGGCTCTGAATTAATTTCTGGAGAGCCAGGCTGGCTGCTGCCCTGGTGACACGGATTTGCTCTGGCTCCACAGCGCATTTGAAGGTGCAGAGCGTGTTGGATATCTGGCTCCGTCTGGTAACATAAACCATTGTTTGGTTTGTGTAGTGGTTTTTTTTTCCCTCTGTAGGATCTGCATTGCAGATGGCTTTTGCTACGCAAAATGAAAGCTTTCCTTGCAGGGGGATAATTCCAGAAGCCAAAGCTTACATTCCCTTACACACTCCCAATTCAGTAATTATTTCTGAGGCTGTGTTTGTGTGCGTCTTCCGTGGTCTGTCTTCCAGGCTGATGCTGGAAATACGGCAGTATTTGCAACAGGCTACTACTGACATCTAAGCACGCTTTCTCAGTGGGGGTACCCAGGCCCAATTTAATATTAAAGACTTTTCTTTTTAAAAGGAAAGTCTTCACTGAAGCTTAGCAGATGGAAGGAGAGCTTGTGTGCACGTTTGACTAAACTCGGTGAGTATCTGGCACTGGTATGAGCACTTCCTACGTTCTCATCAGATCTGCTGATCTCTTTATTCATGCAGCATTGCTGCAGTGAAGACTTTCCCACTGATCTTGCCTGTTCCTAACCCTGGCTAAACCATCACCGATGAGGGAGACAGCTCATTTGATGGCTGAAGGTAGGACAGATGCTTCTTTGTGTACAGCTGTCGTTCAGGGAATAGGGGCTTCCATGAATGGGAAATCAAGATTGATTCATGAGCAAGAATAAAATCAAAATTGCTCTGATTATGTCTTCTGCATTTTTTTGCGTTGCATCTTGTTCTGCTCTGGCATATATATGTATGTACTGTATGTACTGCCCCTGAAAGGAGCAAAGACTTAAATGTCGTTTTAAAATTTATATGTATACTTGGGGGGAAAAAAAAAAATCCCCCTGCTGTTCTTTGTAGTGCTGTTCTTTGTAGATCAGAGTTCTCCTCATCCCTGTAGCGCAGAGGGATGCTTGTAGCACCGTTACTGTGCTTGTTAAGTTTGGAGTCCACGTGCTCATCACCCGCAACCCCTTCTGCTAGGGACAGAAGCAGCCAAGCCTTTCTTAGAAGTACTTGGTTTTTCTCTTGAAATAGTGGTATTTAAACACTTGCCTTGGAAACCACTGGGCCTGCCCGTGAAAATGTGTGAGGGTTGTCTGTTGAGTCTGTGTGACTCTCCCCGCTCTCAGGGGATGGGGAGTTAGGAGTTTGTGTGCTAGTCTGTGATGGAGGTGAGCTGCTTTGGTGGTATCCTGTGGTCAAAATGGCCTGAGGTCTCTTCTCTCCATCCCTCTCCTGCAGAGGCATCTCTAACAGGAGAGGGTCAGGCGCATCTGGGGGCACATAGGCACTCTCCTGTGGAAGGCTGGGGCTCAGGGCGTGAGGGGGATAGGGGTGGGAGAGAGGTCCTCTTCATGAAGGCACAAACAGATGAAGAACTGAGCTTGTGTGAGTCCAGCCCAACTTTCACCCCTAGAGGCTGTTCCTAAGTGGGGGGAGGGCACAGGAGAAAGCCTCAGGGCAGGTGGCACCGGGGTGTTTGCTCTCTTCCTCCAGCCCACATCACACAGTTGTCTTCAGGGAAGAAAAGTCAATCTTCCACTCCCATGATCCCCAAAAGTCATTTTTCTGCTCACAGGAGCCCCAAAATGTTGTACAGCGTAGGCAGCTGCTAGCCTAGCCTCAAAGAGAGGGATGCTTTCTGGGATGCCTATTGCCAGATCCTCTTGAAACAAGGGGACAGCCGTACCACTTGGACACCTGCCTTTGCAAATGTAGCTTCGTTTTCCATGCTCGTTTTTTTTCATAGCTGCTTGTACCCCCGCCGTGGCTCCTGTATTGCTGCCACTGAGCCGACTGCAGGCTGCGTGGCTGGAGGGCGAGGGTGCTCCTCCGCTTTGCCACCCCCGGTGCGGGGCAGGGAGCAGCTCTGCTTCCTCCATGATAGCGGCGGAGAGATGAGAGGTCAGTGCATAGCCCTCCTGATGCACATGCTTATCCTCTGTTTTGGAATACTTTCACGCTGGAAAGGATAACTCCAAACTGGCTCAACTGGGAGGAAGGATATTTACTTCTTAAAAGCAAAACCAGGAACAAAAACACCACCCGCAAAACTATTTATCTCCAGCCGTGCAGCTGCCAGGATTCAGCAAGGTTTACTCTGACTACACCCTGCATTAGCGTAAGCAGGAAGATTTGGATGAGCGTGGGTAACTGCTTGTTCCCCTTCAAAGCAGAAGCAGTGGCTGGGGAGGCAGGGAGTGAGGAGATGCTCCTCAGCTGTGAAACCTGTCCCGCTGCCGAGCTTTGGAGCAGCAGTGAGCAGAACCGAACAGCCCACATCGCCCTCAAGCTCTTTTGAGTCGCTATTTATTTCTGCTATATGCTAGGGAAAGGACTCGGATGCGGATGGGGGGGGGAAACTTCTGGCTCACCCTGGCTTTTCTTGGTTTGCATTTCTCTTTTAATTTACATAAACAATTGGGTTTATTCATTTTTGTAACTTGGCGGCTGGGTGAAGGGTTACATCAGGGACGAGGCTGGCCTGCTCGGCGTGCGCTGTGCCTGAGCAGGGAGCATGTCTTCCCAAAAACAGCCTGGCAGATGACATACTGCATTGACCTACTTTCGGGAGAAGCGCAGAAGTGTTGTAGAAACTGTGTCCGTAGGCCTCCTCGCAGCTCTGGGATGAGAACGGTGGGGACTTACTCAAACGTGCTGCTGTAAAACTGCCGCTAAGGCTCAGCAGCCCTCAGGGTCCCGGGGAATGGGAGATTGGCACGAGCATCTCTCCCATTCTGAGAATTCTTTCTTTATGAATATTTTGAGGCATATGCCAGAGCAATCTTGCTGCATCCCGTCACCATCATGGAGCGTAACAGGCTGCAGGTCCAAAATACACACACAGACAGAGGGAAATCTAGTTCATTGCAAAGCTGCCCCTCGCTTACTGCAGCAAGCAGCTGACCTGGGATTAAATGCCCCCAGCATCACCATTAGCACACCGTTCCTTGTGAGGGGAAAGCATTACTGCATAGCCAGATTTCTTGCAAATCACAGTAAATTAGAGTGGAGGGGCTGACCAGGGACTTTCCTGTGTCCTCATGAAGTACCAGTAAAGGAAACTTGCGGTGGCTGTTTAGACCCTCAGACCATAACCCGAGCCTGATAAAGGCAAGCTGGGCTGAGTTTAAATCGCAAAGGCCTAAGTTTGGCACTCAAAAGAAAACTAATCTCTCTGGCAAAAAGCACTGCAGGGACTACCTGTTTTCTTGGGGAGATGGTCAATATAAAAGTAGAGAGCAGTGTTTCATTAGAGCCTCGGAGTGATTCTTAGCATGCTCTTTTCTACGGAGGTGATGACTAAAAAGAAAACAAAGGCAATTTCTGTTAGAAAATAGACATTTCTCATCATCCATCTGCTCTCTCAGTATTTCTCCATCATAGGTTTTATGTTCTGTGTCAGGAGTATACTGTTTTGTTCCACATCTGTTGCTGCTAATACTTTTGGGAGACTGGGCTAGCCTGTGGTTTGGGGAGTGCGTGGGAGGAGGCTGGGCTGGGCTGGTGGCTCCAGATGGGTGGTGGTGGTGGTGGTTTCGGTCCTGCCTGTTTCGATTTCTCAGGTTTGGATGTTAGCTCTGGAACGAGGGATTATTAATGCTCGGCTCAACCCGGGAAGCTGGGGAATGTCTCCTCCATCCTCACCAGCAATCTCTGGCCAGAGATCAGGTAGGGTTAGTTTCCCAAGCTTAGGTAAAGGAAAGTAAGTAGCCCATCGTCCTGCTTCTGCACCAGCAGGCAAGCTAGAGCTGTCAGACCATTTCTTGTTAGGAATCCAGTCAATCTGGTGTTATTAATGAAGGGATAATTACTCACCTATGACTTTTGCTCCTCCGAGAGCCTTGCTCGGCTCTGTCACGGCCTGGAGGCTTGTGACTGTGCGGTGAGTGTACCCTTGTGATGCCTTGACAGACTGATGTGGCAAAAGCTTGTTTCTGCTGAGCGTTTCCTGGTCTCTCTCTCAGACAAGAGAGGCATGTGATGTGGCTCTGCTGGGAAATTGGTCCTAATTGCAGAGCCGCTGGGTTGGGCTGTGATGGGTGCAGGCGCGCTGGCTCCGGTGGGTATTGAGAGAGACCTTTCCCTGGTGTTCTGACTAACCACGGCTCACTTCATCTTGATCCTGTTCTGCCTGTACCAAGCCATGTCTCCTCCTGGGTCGATGTGTGTGTCCCTCCAATGTCTTTCTTCTCGATGATCATCTTTTCCAAGTGCGTACAGTCTGACTGCTCCTGTAATTCTGTTTAGCCACTGGGCAGTTTATTTCTCCTTCAGATAGGAAAGACTCCTGCTAGCAAGGTGACCAGTGCTGAATTTGCCTGTTAGAGATTCGCAGGACAGCAGTGAAAGCCCGACGCGTGCACGGCAGAGCAGCTTTGCTCCCGTGCTGCCCTTGCGACTTTGAGAGCAGAGCTGTACCAGGTCAGCAACCCGCGTTCTCCCATCGCTTCTCCACTTGCTTGTTTTTGGAGCCTGTTTTGTCTTGCATGTAGTTTTATTAATGCAGTCAGTACTTAGAGGGAGGTCAGCAGAGACAATGCAACAACTTTTAATAAAAACACTCCTGTTGAGGCAGTAGGAACTGGGCAACAACTCCAGATGGGGGGTGGGGGTGGTGGTTTCGGTCCTGCCTGTTTCGATTTCTCAGGTTTGGATGTTAGCTCCGGAATGAGGGATTATTAACGCTCGGCTCAACCCAGGAAGCTGGGGAATGTCTCCTCCATCCTCACCAGAAATCTCTGGCCAGAGATCAGGTAGGGTTGGTTTACCAAGCTTAGGTAAAGGAAAGTAAGTAGCCCATCATCCCCTTGGTTCCCTTCTCAGAGATCTCGTACTCTGGATTGAAAAGGTCTAACGCTTCCAATAGTTGTGTTCCTCAACTGTCCTCCTTCCACCTGCAAGAGAGCAGTCAGGCACAAATAATGGTGGTGGATTCTCTTCCAGCCAACAAAATGTTACCAAAACCTTTGAAAACTGTCCAAATGAGGTTTATTAAAAGTTTATTTCCCTAGTAATTAAACTAGCTTTGAATGAAGCACTGATGATCCCTGCCGGTGCCTGTATTGTGTAGTTTGTGGCTTCTGAGTGCTGCATGAAGTCACTTGTTTATTTGTGTTGTCTCAATAACAGCAGGAAGGGCAGGCTGTCAACCTATGTGATGTCTCTGACACCATCCTCCTCACTTTGGGGAATTTTATGCTGGAAAAAGGATTAAAACCCAAGCTTATAGGACCCTCCTCCCTTACTTTGTTTTTCTCTGGGCAATGTTTTATTTTACAGAAGCCAGTTTGAGCAAAAGCACTCTAAAAAGTACAGCTCCCCCCTTCAGTGATGCGTGGGACACAGTTTGGCTCATTTCAGAAGGGATTTTCTGGCAATGTTGAGAGTTGGGGGTAGAAAAAGGGAAGGGTATTCAGTCATGTGAGCCTTAAGGAGCATTTTCCTTCTAATGTGCAAAACTTTCGAGGGACTTTGGAGCCCCTGTCCTCCAAACTGCTCTGCTATGGCCAGCAGCAGGAGGACACACTGGCTGCTTGACACTCACTGTAAGAGACAGGACGTTTTTGGGCAACACAACCATCGCTTCTAAGAGATGGCTCAGAACTGTGAAATGCCACATTGGGAAGAATTCTCCCTGCGGGTGTTGTTTAATGTCTCTTCTTCTCTTAGGTATTTACTTCCCCAATTTCCCCCTAAACTCAGGCTGAGTTCTGGTCAGGACCTAGCCTCTGATCTCAGAGGCTTTATAAATAACCGTATTTAGTTTTTACTAATGGTTTTGCAACTTAGCTTTTGAAGTCAGAGCCTTGGCTGGAGTAGAAGGTGTCTGTACAGTTGTTGGCCAGCCTTGCAGTTCACCCGTAGATCCACGTGTTGCCTAAAGGCAGGTGGGTGGTTCTGATCCAAGTCACTTGCCAGGGCTCGGTGATTGCTTTGAAAAGGCTTTTAGCATCTGCTTTGCATTAGTTGTCCTCAGCTTGTGGTATGGCTAGCGCGGGGGACAGAAATGGCAAGTAAGACCTGCAAGTGCTGAGTGACAAATACTAATGTCTGCATGTTACGATTTGCAAGTGCTGTAGGTGTTGAAAGGACTTTTCATGCTCGCGTCCAGGCCATGGGTTCTTCTGTGGGCAAGCTGTGCCTAGATTCACAGAGGCATTGCATTCATAATGATATTTAGCTATGCTTGAAGGTGAGTATATTGCAAGCATTTTTCAGGCACGGGATTGGAAGCTATGAGCTGGGGAGGATTGAACTGGTTTTAACTGTGTTGTCTCGATTTCTCCGCGTGGGAGCTTTGAGCTGGAGCCAGTGTGGAAGGCTGAAGTGCTCCACGGTGGGACAGTGCCATCCAGCCACTGCCCCAGCTCATGCAAGGAGCCTCTAATGAGCGGGCTGAGAAACAGCTTTGTTTTTTCTGCCTGTGTTATCCGGTACGTCAAAAGCTCCGGTGCATCTGGGCTTCTGAGCCAGGGTTCTCTTTACTTTTATTTTGCTGGCGGGGCCGTCTTATCTAAGAGATGCCACTTGTCTTCTGTGCGCTCCTGCCCAAAACAAGCTGGATGTGGAGCATCTGGAAGAGTTTCTCCTTCAGTGTACTCAAATGCTTGACAAGGGTCTGGCTGCTGGATGTCCCAAAGGTTGCGTCTACATTGAGTGTGCTCTGGGAAGCTAAGTTAGGATGTTCTGTTGTTCGCATAGTTGCATGCAATCTTTCCAGAGGTCCTGCCTCATTCTCTTCACAGAACAGGGAATAAAGCTGTTGACTGCAAAATCCAGCTTTGTTTCCTGAAATATGGAGTTGCTGAAAGTAGAAGCTAGAGTGAAAGGAGGTGGAGGACGTCAGGAGGTCTCCTTGCCAGAGCAGCTTGTGCTATTTTGGAGGCTCAGTCTCTCGGCCTTTTCTGCTGGTATGTCACGAAGTGGCTCTGAACCAGTGCTGGTAGCCACAGAGCCTGCTCCTCGTTTTCCACACATCCAGCAGCGAGCCTTTGTTCCAGGCTGACGCAAGCCTGGAGGAATTTGAGCTGGCCTTGATGACTAGTACACACTGAAGACAGCTCAAATTCTTGAGAATTAAAACGAGGACCAGTATGTTAAACTCAATACCAAATCCCACACGTGTTAGTGGTGGTTTCCTGTCTCAGGTCCATCCATGCCACTGCAGCAGAGGCAGCAATCCTCACCTGGTCTCCAAGATGAAGTGAAGGCAGCTAGATTTATGCTTCCGAAGAGCTTGGATACTGTGAAGTTAATTCTTTTCATTATGCCTTTAGGTGGTATGTCTTAACAAGGCTTGAGGGCCTGCACTGTATGAAGAGGATCAAAAGGAATATGTGATAAATACCAATCCATGAGTGATGGTGTTCAGGAAACAAAGGACTGCTGAAGTGCGTTAGTCGAGAGGGGCTCAGATAAGGGTTGTGTAAGCAACCTTATTTCTGACACTGCCTCCTTGAGAGCCTGAGCTTGCCACTCAGTTATTCTGTTCGTGTAATTTTTGGTTGTAAAATGATAATCTTCAGTAGGTGCTCCTGGCCCGTTGTCTCATCTCTGGAGGAGTCAGCAGGTTGAGTTACAGGAAAAGCAGATTGCAGAAGGCATCTCTTTCCAGCTCTGATCAGTGCCACTGCTTTGTGTGCGAGCATCAGGTCATAAATGTACTCCTGTATCACTTACGGAAAGCAAAAGGGCTGATGGTTGGACTGGTGCTAGCTTTATTCTGCAGTGACTAACACCACATGGGTGCTTGAACTTTGGTGAAAGCACAAGACCCTGAGCTGCTTCTGGAAATGCTGGGCAGTGGCTTCCCCTCTGTCTCTGTGCTCTGGATGCAAGATCCTCCTAAATGCCTGTAATTTTTTTAATATTTGGCTGTGTGTCTTTTTTGCCACCTTGTTTTTCAAGCAGCGTGCCCAGTAAGGGCGTTCGGTTTATATCAGTTGTCCTCTCTTAAGCCAACCATAACTTTGTCTTGCCTTTTTTGGGGTCTGTTTTGTTTTGTGCCATTCATGCAGGTTCCTAGCCTTATTGAATAATTCAGGTCTGTTAGCTGCACATAATCCATACTGTTCAAATCACTTTGAGTTTGTGGCTCTGTGGCTTGCAGCAGTATGTACAGTGTGTGTTGGCAGATGACTTAAATACTTCTGAAAGGCTCTGTTTTTCTAGGTCATTCCTACACGAAGCCAATAAAACTGGCTCTGTTTCTGACCTGTGTGTCACTACTGTACCCACAGCTCTTCACTCAAGGTGCCTTTTCACTGAAATCCTGTCTTCTCAAAGCAGTTTTTAGAATCTATTTCAGGAGCCTTCTGTACCCTGGGACTTCTGTTCCTGTAGCTCCACGCTGTGTTGTGTTTCTTGAAAAGCCCAGGTTACCATTGCACGTCCGAGCCCTTTTGAAGAGCAGCGATTCTCCTGTCAGCACAACGAGATGGCAGAGGGTGCATCTCTGGCTGCTGCAAGAGCCTAGCGTGTGTTCACCCCCACGAAGAGCCCAGGACCTTTTTCCTCTAGCTGCACGTATGCCGTACGTCCAGGAGAAATCTCTGTGCAGCTGGCTGTGTCTCTGCTGTTGGCAGTGCTGCTCCTCAGCGTGTGGCCTGTGGCTCTAGAGGCTTGATGGATGCTGGATGGAGGTTGCCCTTGGCTTGCAGTCGGCATAGAAGATGAGAGCAAACACTCCATCAGTGGGAGAGCATGCAGATGCGTTCGGACAGAGATGGTCCTCGTCAGCAGCTTTACGTAGCAGTGTTTGGACAATGATTTTTTGAAACGCTGGGAGGAGTGGGGGCATCTTAAGAATAGGGTCAGATGCAGGATTTAGTGAGAGGCATAAGCCAGCAAGAAGCAGGGCAGCACTGGACTTGCAGCAGAGCTTGTATGAAGGCAAATCTCCATCTCCCAAGTGAGTGATGCGGATGACGTGATGAGCATGGAAGGTGATCTTCTCAGTGGAGTTTGAATGAGCACGTGCTGGGCAACAGGAGCTTCAAGGCAGGGACAGGAAAAGGTGTCAAAGGGATGCTGCAGGTGCCTCATAGTGGGCTTAATCTGCTTTTTACATCTCTCTCTTTCAAAATCATCTTAGCTTCACTGGATGATATAGTGCACATGCCTGGTCTTACTGGTTATAATTACTTCTGTAATTATCAGTACTTAAAGGGGGTGCTTAAAAAAGATGGCGGCAAACATTTTAGCAGGGCCTGTTGCGACAGGACAAGGGGGAATGGCTTGAAACTAAAGGGGGGTAGATTTAGACTAGATAGAAGGAAGAAATGTTTTCCGCTGAGGGTGGTGAAGCACTGGCACAGGTTGCCCAGAGAGGTGGATGCCCCATCCCTGGAAACATTCCAGGTCAGGTTGGACGGGGCTCTGAGCAACCTGATCTAGTTGAAGATGTCCCTGCCCACGGCAGGGGGGTTGGACTAGATGGCCTTTAGAGGTCCCTTCCAACCCAAACCATTCTATGGTTCTATGATTCTAAATTCTACATCAGCCACATTACCCTAGTAAAACAGTGCTGCCACAATAATTGAACTAAAGCTTTATCCAGATGCTCTGCGTACCCTGCCCACGTATTCTGGTCAAATAAAGTAATACAATTAATTTGGGAAAAAGACCTAGCATAGAGCTTATAGCCTCTTTGCAGGGAGATTGTTGGGCAGTAAGGCTCCCTGTGGGGTCTCTTGGAGGCTGATTTTTAGCTTTGAGATTTTTGGCTGTGCACGGATGTAATAGGACTAGCAGTGGGAGTGACGGATAGAGCTGAAACCACAGGAGAAGCTGGTCACGGACTCCCAGGTGTGAGGAAGTGAGTGCAGGCAGGCTTGCCTTGGGAGGGGACAGCAGTCCCTAATGACATCTGCGTCCTGGGGCAAATGCTGTGATTTTGAGTGGCATTGGAAAGAGGTGACTCCAACAAGTGTGCTGACCATATCGACCCTCAAAGAGAAGGAAGATGTCAGGTGAAATCAGGGATGGGTGTAAGAGATGAAAGCATGCTTTATGGTGCGAAGGGGATGTGAAGGAGCGTAGGGTGTCAGCTGGGGTTTGGCTTTGAGGTCCAAGGGGGAGAGCGGAAGGAGTCTGAGCATTTGTGCTCACCGTGTGCTGCTGGAGCAGGGTTGTGCAGTGCTACTGCTGGTGGCCCATGGCCATCCTCCTGCGCTGTTAATGGTGCAGCGGGGGAGAACAGCTAGCGGAGCCCTCCGGCTCTCACCACATGCCTCTTTCTGCACCTGGAGGATGGTGCTCTTCACGTGGGGAGTGCCAGTTGAGCAGTAAAGGTCTCGTGGGTTTTTTTTGGCTCTTTTGAACAGGAATTTGAAAGCTTAATGCAGCCTATTGTGCTGGAAGACTTGCAGGCAAGCTCTCCATGGCAACTCTCCCTATACACAAAGCACCATATGGCTTTTTTGGAGGGGGAGGGAACGAATCGAGCAGAAAAGTCAACCTTTGTTTGTGGTGGTGTTTGTCTTTGCTCTCTGATGTGGAGCATGGGGAGGTGGAAACATGGAGTGCTGTCTCCTGGGCATGGCTTCTGCTGGCCACGCCACCAGCAAGGGTGCAGGTGACCTCTCAAATGGTCTTTCCTTGCTTTTTACAGTGGAGCGTGCTGTAAGAAGTAAACCCTGCCTGCGCAGAGACCCCCTCTTTGGGCTGGGCGTTCTGCAGACAGATGGAGCAACCAGTCTCATGTTCGCCCCTACACCAAGAAACACCTGAGGGGCTGGGAAGGCTCCAGGAGCGCTTGGTTTGGGCAAGAGCTGTACAGGAGGCAGCTGATGTCCGGGAGCTGTTCGCATGTTGTCTGCCCACGCTTTATACCCCTGCGTCCGAAGGGAACTGAAAGCTTTCACTTGACTGTAAATCCTCCCTTTTCAAGTCCCTTTGGAAGGAATGAGCGGAATAAATATCTTTATCTGTGCCTGTAGAAAAGCAGGAAGCTTCTGTGTGGCTACTTGGAGGGGGAGGAAAAGAAATGATGCGGGAATAAGCAGAAGGGAGCAGCCTGTGCTTGGCTCTGCCGCCTTCAGGGTGCTCTGCGGTTCCCGGGACTGCCGCAGGGTGCCACCAGCAGCACTGGAGATGGCCTTGCAGGGTGGGCACCGGTAAGGGCTGGCTGGATTGCCTGGCTGTGTCTGCCAGAGGTGCGAGATCAGGCAGCTGGAAGCACTGGCAGCTGCCCAGCACCCAGCTGTTTGGCTGGAGTCCTGCTGCTGTCGGCTTGGGGATTCAGATGTGCCGCAGATAAAGCATTTGTGCTGTGCCGGGGCATACTTGGAGGCTGCGGAGAGCAGAGCTGTCACCAGGGCTTGTGCTGGGACATGCCACAGGGCAGAGCCCTGGCTGGGCACAGGACCAGGGCGCTGTGCCTGCAGCCTGTGTCCCGGTGAGCTGATCTGGCTCTTTGGATGCTCCCATGCACATCACAGCCACCTCTCTGGAGGCGGCTATTGCCTGCGTGCTGTGGTCTGTAGTCAGCAAGAGACATGGCTGGCTGTCCCCTCTGTTTCGATGATGTGACATGGGTTGCCTTTCAGGAGCACTGTTTGGTTTTCCTAGCAGTGGGCAGAGGCTCCTCTTGGTGAGACCCACACTCAGGTGCTCCCGTGGCTTTGCAGCAAGCGGATCGCTGTCCCCATCCCCTCAGTCCTCCCTGCTGTCAGCAAGGAGGCTCTCAAATTTTGGAATAGGGACAGGGATAACTATTGGGAAAACTCCTCCCGATTTGTAGGCTCAGACCCATGGGTGGAGCTGCGCAGGTGGGGACAGGGTAACATTTGAGGAGCGGGAAAATACTGTCTTAAGATACTTCAGTGCTAAACCCTGTAGTCAGAGTGGGAGGTGGCCTGAGGCTGCCTTTCCTTGAGCAACGTGCTCGGGCATCAGCATTTTCACATGCATCTTGCTGCCTTGCTCAGGGTTACACGCAGGAGCCCCGGCAGCTGGAAGCACAGCTCATAGCAGCACCGCTGCCCGGTGCTGTGAGCGGGGAGAGCAGCGGGGATATTGAAGTCATAAACTGTGAACAAGAGCACCTTTCATCCGATGAAGCCGTGACCCCGCCATTTGCTTACTGTAGAGCACAGCATCGTGTGCTGGCTTCTGGAAAAGCAATTTGGCTTATTCCTGGTTTTGATTTACAGTCTAACCCCTGGGAGCCCCAGGCCCAGGATAGGGGAGGGCTCGTTTCTCGGTGCTGCGTGCTCAGCTTCTCCCACCCCCATGGGCTGCTGGTACCCTTTGGGTCAGTGGCTCCCGTATCTCCTGGGGCCCTGACTATGTTTGCATTTAATGGTCAGCTGAAAGAGGCACCGGGGAGGGTGTTTGGGTGGGACGGGTGTTGCTGCAAGTCCTGTGGCCTAATCCCTTGACATCGTACTAGCTGTGCAGATCCCTTAATGAAAAATGGCCCTTCTTGTTATCTGGAGATGGTCACAAAGCGGAGGCCCTGGCTGTGACGATAAAAGGGATATACCCTTTGAGGGAGGCTGCATATGATCCCGTCTGGGTGGCTGTGCCGCTCAGCTGCAGCAAAATGTCATGCGACTTACGTGCCCCTTCGGTTTGGACTCGAGCCTGGGAGCTGTTTGAATTGTCTGCGCTGCCAGCCTGCTGGGAAGCCACCAGCCTGAAGGACACAGAAAGCAAACCCTGCTTTGTAGCTCTTCTCTGGTCGTCTGCCTTGAGCAGTCGTAAAAGGAAAGCCTGTCCCTCCCCAAATCCGGGCGACTGCCGAGCTCTCCTAGGAGCACTGACATAATGACTCTCTCTGCCCGGCCAAGTTTATCGACATCAGACAAACCTGGTGCCGCAACGCTTGCAGCTCCAAGGCATGTGGTTTTGAGCCTGCTATTTATTTTGGGACTGCAGCATCTGATCTTGATTTGGAGTTTCCAGCCTGTGATCTAGGTCGTGTGCTGGATCAGGCATTAGCTGTTGCTTGAGGGAGCATGGGGAATTTATGCTCCCTTCCTCGGTCGAAGGGCTCGGAGAAATGCTGATCTGCTCTGCTGCAGATGAGTGTTTGGGGGTGGGAGAAGCAATTTGTTTTTTTTTTTTTAAGAAATCTCCTTGAAAACCTCCTATTTTCCTGTCCTCCTGTGAGGATGGTTCCTGATGTGGCTGGCCACGGGAGGAGCAGTAGATGATAAAAGCTTCAGTGCAGCCTGCTTTCTCTGCAGTTCCCATGGTAGTTGGCTGTCACACATAGATCTAATGTATTCCCTGCCCACAGCAGGATTAAAGCCTTCTGGGAGAAGAATAAGAGGATGCAGGAAACGGAGATAGGGAAGAAACCAGGAAAAGGAACGGAGACCATGGTGGGGTAGGGATGAATCCAGGTGCTAGCCCCGTCGGAGCAGCAAGGGGCCTCGTAGGGCCTCTGCCAGGGAGCAGCCATCCCAATCGCCTTCCACCCGAGGCGGTGGTGGGATGCCTGGAAGCAGAGGTCCTTTCTGAAAGCTGAAGGCACCGGTGCGTGCAAGGGGAGGTTCTTGTTCTTCTGCTGTCATGTCTCCCAAAGCTGTCCTTCCTTTGAGGGTGTGCGTTTCCTTTTGGTGATTCTCTTTCATTTTTTTTTTTTGACTCTGCAGATCCTGACAGCCAGTTGTATGATATGGGATATACCCCTGAGGAGGAAGCCCCAGCCTGTCCTGATGAGTTTGATGACTTCGTCACGTTTGAGGCAAGTATGAGTGCAGTTAACTCCCGCAAATGTCAGCTGAATACAGTGTGAGACTTGGGCACGGAGGGTTTGGCTGGGGGAGAAGAGCATTTGCTGTGGTAGGGCTCAGAGATGCTTAACATGTAGTAAAGACAAATCCTTTAATCTGTGGGTGACTGGCCCAGAGAACTTGCACCAAGCATTTGGTGCTGTTTAAGTTAAAATTGGTGTTCAAGCGAAAACCCACAGCTAGTGCTGTCTTAGCTCGCAGAATGCCAGAGCGTGGTGCCCTGGGTGAAAGAGGGAGATCTTTTTTGTGGTGAAACACCAGCAACGTGGGAAGGGTGCCTGCTGCTGTCGCGTTTGTCTTGTTGCTGGAGTTCCTGAGGTTGGACAACCTGAGCCTGATTTTGAGATGTACCAGCCGGGAGCCTACCTGAGAGGCACAGCGGAGCGGTTGGACGTTGGCACTTGGTGCTGTTTGGCCAGTAAAAGGCAGAGAAGACGACAACACATAGTTTTTTTTTTTTTTTTCTTTCCATTCTTGGGCTTGATCAAGGATCCTTAACTGACATGGATTTTTTTTTTTTTCCTTTTGTTAAAGTTGTGGCCTCCATCCCTCAGTTCCCTTCTGCCTTCCCTAGCACAGTAGCATACTGCAGTAACATCCTGTATCTGCTCTCCCCAGCTAGAAAGGAGGCTGCTGTTGCAGAGAGCTGTTGTCTGTGTTTGTGGGCTTTTGGGCTTTGCTTGGTAGGCTTCCTCTGTTCCTGCTCCGTGCCTTCCGGCCTGGAGCAGAAGGTGCTGCAGGTGCCTTCAGAGCAAAGGGCCGGCTGGCTCCCTAGTCCTACGTGGGGACTGAATAGCTTCCTTCTGCTTTTCCTTTTCCAAACTTTCCTCTTCAGGTTTTTGACTCTTGTGTCCTTATCACACAAATTGTTACTTGCAAAGGGACTCCCAGCCTCCTTTATATTTGCATGCAAATATATGTCTTTGCTTTGTATAGTCTGTTATATGTTATTTTGGCCTTGTGACTTCTTGATAAAAGGCTCAAGCTATTCTTCTGAGTTTCCTAATGATAAACTGGATTTTGGGCAACTGGTCTTCCCCGTGTTAGTGAGAAGCACAGGTCCATCACTTAAGATGGCTTGAAGCTCGCACTTTGACGACTTATGCTTGACAGTCGACCAGGTCCTCGTCCCATTTCCCAGCCAGGCGCGGGTTTTCTCTTGAGTCGGTTTGTTGGCTCCCGTTCCTGATCAAGTCAGTGGGCTTGCACCGTCACCCTGAGCAAGTCGCTTCTTCCCTTAGGACTGCTCAGATGAACACAGCCGTAAGAGCGTGAGATCCTGGGTTCCTCCCGCAGAAGGCTTTCAAGGGCGTGTTGAATATTAGGTTGCTTTTCCTTTTTGAAAGATAGTTACAAAAGCCAGCGATAGCTGGGTGGAAGGGGGACAGGAAGGGAGAGGGGTTTTCATATTCTTTCTCTATCTGGTACAAGGTCACAAATGTGCTTTTCAACCGCTGGACCGAGCGGTTTAGAGGCTGTGACGGTCTGCGCTGCAGTGCTCGTGCAGGCAAGGGCTTTTGCTTGTCGCTCCTCAGACCTGCGTCGAGGGACAATCTTCTCTGAGATTCAGAGCCGGGATGTTTTCTAAGGGCTAATTTAACATAGATTAGCTCTGTCAGTGCTGCAAGCTATTCTGGACAGGAATACCAACAAGCCGGGTGTGTGCCCCGCTGGGATGAAATACTTCTGCTGCTGGGCCATCGTTTCCTTGGAATGACAAGGTGACGCAAAGTAAAAAGGTGATGAATCCCGAAATCTCCTTTTCAGAAAGATGTAAATGGATTCTTATACTGAGTTCAGGGTAATCGTCTAAAGATCAGAGCTCTGTCAGTGTCTACGTTTAATATGCCGGGGAAGAATTACCCCGTTGTCTTGGATACATGATTCGAAATAATTTCTAGCCTGCAAGGATTTTGTAGAGGTTCAGCAAATGAGAACAAGATCGAGAAATACCACTCAGCATTGCGAGTGTAAAAATAAATTGGTGTCTTGGGGTGCGTGGTTTTTTGTTCTCATTTAGCTGAGCAGTGAGCTCCCAACGTGCGTCTTATTCCACATGTCCTGTAGTGCTGTACCTTGGAAAGCTCGAGCTGTTTCAGGGAGGGGGGGAAGAGAGAAGCTGTCGTACAAAGCAACCTGCTGGGAAGCAGCAAGTGAGTGTTTTTTTCACCGGAGCCCTGTGCTGCCCTGCCTGGCAGAGCTGTCTGCTGGCGGGAGGGCTCCAGCAGGCCCTTCTTCGTTAGGTGCAGCAGGAGGCTGCCCTGGAAATCATAAGACAGAAAACAGAATAAATGGCCTTTCCCAATATATATTCCGCCTTGCTTGGATTCACCGGGAAGAGAGGAGTGGGGAAAAAGCCACCCTTCCAAACGTGAAGGCGTTGCCTTTCCTCCAAGTAGACCTCCCACACCACCAAAAAGCAGTTCGTATTCTCAAATGTCCCAGTTTCAGGCCTGGAAAGACGGTGCACAGCGAGCACGCAGCTCTACACCTTGCTGCTACGTGGGGCCACCAGGCAGTTAAACACGACAGCTTCTTTCTCAGGCCCCAAAACGCAACTGGACTTCAGACCCTCTTGCTTTGGCAGGGCCGTGGGGCGAGGGAGCACAGCTAGCTTTTCTCCTCTCACGTCACATCAGAGGACGTTTGAAAGGTGAGCTGAAGGAGAGGTGCTGCATTTGCTGTGCCGTGGTGCTGAGAGTAGTCATGGTTGCTGGATTTGGACTATCCGCTCTGGTCCCCCTTAAACAGCACAAAATCGCAGTGGCTTGAGTGTTTGGCTCTTACAAGTGTTGAGGCCTTGACAGAGAGCTTTTCTCCTAAATGTTTGTTCAAATAAGCGTAAACAAGTGCTTTAAGCAGTCTAAATGAAAATGTCTTCTCTTTGTTAATAAGGTTGCTCTTCTTGGTGACTCATCCCCTCTTCTGGTGGCTGCCATCAGAGAGCACTTAACATCTGTGGAAAACCCTGAGCACCCAGCATTGGTGTCTTTCAGCGAGCGTTTGCTCTACGGAGAGAAGGACCAACACTTGCATCTTCCAGTAAGGGCGTAAAAGCCTCTCGAAGGGGGCAAGGTCTGAACTTCGACACTTCACGCAGGGACCTTTGTAATGTCAGGTGCTTCCACAATTCAGCCACTGGTGTGGCTCCTGATGTGGCGCGGAGCTTCTGGCTCTTGTTGCACATTGCCAGGTGTGCTTGGCAGACGGGTCTGGCTGTTAAAACTGTTTTCAGAGAGGATTTCTGGTTGCGTGGCTCTGCTGAGACAGCAGCTTGCAGGGGCTTGGAAATGCAGGAGCCTGGGTTCCTGCAGCCACGTGGCCGCTTGTGCATCCAGCTGTGCTTGCAAGGGGCTCATCGCAATCCCTAGCGTTCCGCTGCCACGCGTGCAAGAGGAATTTTATCCCCTGCCTGCCCGCTCCAGAGCAGGGAGAGCATCACCTCGCCGGGGTCGCCTGCCTGCAGCCCCAGGTAGCGTGTTTCTCCCTGACCGAGGTGGAAGCGCGGTGGTGGCAGGGGAGCTGGGTGACAAGCTTACCGCTTTCTACTTCTGCAGGGAAACATCACCGAAAAATGACGACAGGGTTTTTGGCTACCCTGCTTTGTAAAAGCTATGTAAAGGGAGGTTGGAGTCTGCCTGTCCAGACACCTGAGTCCTCGCCTGTTTTCCCCCAGGCTGGGCTAGTGTATCTTTGCTGTTGACTGACTGGAAGGTAGGAGTTATCCTCACCTCCCTTGCAAGCTCCCATGAAGCTCATGACTTGGTTCTGAGGTACGTGGGCTCGTTTGCAATGCCCTGCGGAGGGGGAAAGGTGAATTTGGAATTGGCTTTCTTGATGCCCGCTGTGCCTTGCCCTAGGACAAGGGCTCTCTGCCCCCTCTGCCCTGTCTCCTGGGGCCAGATGAGCCCACTTGAGCAGTGCAGAGCGGGAAGGTTGCCTCTCCCAAAACGAAAGCGAGTCACAAACATTCAGTGTGCTGCCGGAGTTACACTGGGATTGGGCATGGAGATGTGTAACCACAGGTGGGCTGGAGGAGAGGCAGAGCCGGTGCATGGCTGTGCTCAGTAAAGGCTGGCCGGGAGCACGATAAACAGCACAAATGCCTGTTTTAGCCATGGGAACTTGGGCCAGCAAGGTTGTAGAAAGGCCCTGCTTGAGATCTGCAAGATAGGGCAGCTGAGACTCCTGCGGGTGAGAGGTGTGGGGGCAGTGGGGCAGGCGGGGGGTGCGGTGCTGTGCGGTGGCATGCGCCTTGCGCAGGGCTGTTGCCATCTGCTGGGCGGCCGCTGTGGCTCCTCTCGGTAGCAGTCGGGGAAAATGCCTCGCGCTGAAACGTGGCCAGCCGCGAGGTCAGCCGCGAGAGGAGTATTTTGCTTTCTCAGAACAGCAGCGCTAACCAGGCATGCAGCAATGCTAACCAGGCATGCACGTGGGCACCCGGCAAGCCTTACCCCCCCCAGGCATGTCTCCTCTGGCTAAATGTTCACTAGCAAGTTGTACAGCACAGTAGGAGTGGATCTGGGGAGTAAAATGGTCCTTGGTGAGGTCCCACATCTAGTTTTGTGCGTTTTGGGAGGAGGGGATACTGCTGGCTCTCTCCAGCCTGCCTGTCCGGAGGTGCAGCTGGCAGCTGCTGAAAGAACTGTTGCCTCCGTTAAAGTTGGAATTTCTTTTCATGTGGAGCAATTGAATTTAATGCTTCTTGAAGGGCAGAAATCCGAGTGAGGCAATCTAAATCCACGTTGCTGGATTTCTCCAGCTGCTCGGAGTTTCTGCAAAGGGGACCAAAGGCTTGTAGGATTCCAGCTGTGCGCTGGTAACACAGAAGCTGTTGCTGAGAGTGCGTGGTGTACCACAACTTGGGTGTGCGGGAGCTGTTCCCTGGAGGCATCAGCTATTGTTCCTCGTGGCTTGTGTTTTGCAACGAGCCCGTGTGGAGTGGTTGTATGAGTCTGCTGTAGATTCACTGTCTCTCCTCTTGGTAGCCCGGTGGACCTTCTGAGCCCTCCTTTCTTATTACAGACTCCCTGGGAAGTTATTTGCCTTCCCCTAAGGCAGAGAGCACTGTGCCGCGTGAGCAGAGAGAGAGTATTTGGAGTATGTGTTTTCTGCTTTGGCAGTGGACCTGCTTTGCAGTTCTCATCAGTTTACGTGAGGTCTTTCCTCCTCTGCCTTTCCGTACCACTCTTGCCAGCAGACGCATGTCTGGTAGAGGCCAGCTGGTCTGAAAAGACGGGGTTAAGCTTTGCAGCCTTCGAAGGCAACCTGCCTCCGAGCTGCCCGAGGGGCTCGCAGCGCCAGGGCAGACCTGGGGTTCAGCTCACCAGCTCTGCCGGAGACCCTGTGGGCTGTTCCCTGACTACCCTAACGCAGGTATGAAGGTCTGCCGTCCTTTGCCGCGCCGGCGCTGCTGTACCACCGCAGCGGCGGTGGGGATGGGAAGATGGAGATGAGACAGCCGGCGTGTGAAGGCTGCAACTCTTCACCCCACGGCTCAGGCTTTCTTTATCAGTGCCGTTCCCCTGTCTGGAAGGACTGCCCTCAGCGGGCTTCTCTTCACAGCGTTGACCCAAAAGCATCGTTGTGTTCCAACAGAAGGAAATCACAAATCCCTCTCCAAGTCAGCTGCTGGAATTGGTGTTAATTTTGTCATAAACAGCTGCTGCACTCCAAATCTCATAGGCGGCCAGAACTGCAGGGCTGTGAAACGTGATGGATGCGGTTTTACGACTGTTCACGTGTCCCTTGGGGAAGCACACGGAGCCCTGAGCAATGTCCCCACTGTCCCCAAAGCCTTTCTGCTCCCCTGCACGGGGAGGTGAAGGGAGCTGCCCGTCCCATTCACACGTGTGGAGCACACTTTCACAGCAAACAAGTGAACAGTCTGTATTGTCTTTGTATTAATCAATACACACGAAAATACAGTAATCAAATTACTAAAACTGCTGGACTGAACTCCAAAATGAGTCCGTGGTGGCAACCTGGTAACAAAAAGCCTGAAAATACCAAGGAAATTTGTATATTGTATAGACTCTTTGCTTAGAGGAAAGGATGGGAGTGTAAATCAGGCACGAATGTCCCTGAAGGCAGGACTCTAGTTCAGGGTTATGGTGAGAAATTTCTTTGTTGTTCGGAAAAGATCCTAGTTGGAGTGTTCTCCTTGCACAAAATAGGTTGGAAGGAGTTTGGCAAACACAGACCTTGAAGCCTTATCTTGAACCGTGAGTGCAGCGCGTGGGACCGGGAAACGTGGGAGCTGGACTGCAGCACACCAGGCGGGCTGGGGCAACAGCAGCATCAGGAGGCTGCGGGCGGGCCAAGCAGCGTTGGAAGCAAAGGGGTCTCAATAAGAGTTTGAAGAGTAAAACTGACGGTGATTGGGGTTTCCTAATTAGCTTTACTGTAGGTGCATCTGACTTTGGGCTCCTCGCAGTGGTGCTAGAACTTCCCCGAGGTCTTGCAACACGCACAGAGGACCGGGGAGAGCAAAAGGGCTGTGACCTGCTCAGTTGAGTAGCAGATCCAGACAGAGCCAGGAAGAGAGCTCGGGTTAAAGCATAACTCCCCTGCTGCCGTGCTCGTTACCAGTCGTCCTTGCTTTTTTTTGGACTCAGCACAGAAGGTCAACTGGTTATCAAAGGTGCAAGACGCTTCCAGTCCCTGTTGCTGAGCAGTAGGTCCTGCTCGGGGCACTGTGCTTCAGGAAGGATGTGGCCCAGAGGAGAGCAAGGATAACCCGGAGAAAACGTGATAATGTGATTTGTGAAGGTAATGGAAAGAAATAAGTTTGTTTATGCTAGACAGGCATGACTAAGGGAGACTGAGGTTTGAAGTATGTGAAGTTTCTGTAGAGAGGAAACAAAAACAGACAAAACCTTCAAAACTTCTGGGTTTGAGTGGCGCGTTACAAACTGCACTGTTGAAGACGGTTGTTGGCTCTGTACGCCAACGGCTGCCGTGGGGAAGGGAGGATCCTGTGGGTCGGATCACCCTGTGGCACTGGCTCTGACGGGGCTCCTGTGTTTGCAGAAAGCAGCTACTTGGGTGAGGGCAATGCAGAGCTCAGGCGGCGGTGGAGTCGGTGTGCTTGTAAACATTGGTTATCACCGATGACCGAAGCACTAGCCCTTCTTTGAGGGCAATATTGTCATCGCATATCATAAATTGCCGTTTGAGTCACCCAAATGGTGATTGTGATTGCTTATCAGTAGCAAAGTGCCCCTGATCTTCCCCTAGTGAGCAAGGCAAGCTTTATTCGTTTTTCTATTCGTGGCTGTAAGGAAGGAATTTGTCATTTAGTGCTTAAATATTCACCAGAAATATCAGGAAGGATGAGGTAAGCCCTGCAAGCCTCTATAGGCCCTCTTCAAAATTAAACTTTTTAATTGGTGATGGTTTCATGGGAAAAGAAGGTGCGTGCACCTGGAGTGGGGCTGGCCGTTGTGTGGAGCTTCGCAGGCGTGCTTTTATTTTGGTATTCACGTAACGAGGAGGGCTGCAGTCACACGGCAGGGAAGTGTGCATTAGCTCGCCTCTCCTTATCTCGGAGGCTGGGAGGTCGGGAACAAAAGGCGCTCTGTTCAGGACCGGTGCTGAGTCGGTAAGCCTCGTGCCCCGCGTCTCCTGGACTTTGCTTCCCTCCTGCCTTGCAGAAGCAGCCGGCAGCTCTTGGCGGTGTGCGCACCTGGAGCTGGATTTGACTTGGGCGAGGAGGCGATGTGTCCGCAGGTGGGTTTTGAGTGCTAACACGAAATGCGGAAGGTTTGGGTTTCTAGAAGGAGGCGGGTCTCTGGCCCCAGGACCGCTCTCAGCCCGGAGGTGCTGGGAAGGGGCAGGTTGGGCATCCACCCGACTCGGCACAGCATATTTAGGAACAATCTTTCCTCCCTGTAGTCCATGGGGTGTGTGCATATGATGGTATCTTCATAGTCCTCTCTGCCTGGGTCTTCTTGGGGGAGCTGGACCGAGAGGGTCAGTGGCTGCAGGCTTTTGGGGTGCTGAGGACAGCCTGCGAGATCTGGTGTCTTGTGAGTTGTTCTTTGGGTTTTGGTTTTGGTTGGGTTTTTTTGGTGGGTGTTTTCAGTCCGCTCTGACAGATGCAGCACGGTTCTCTTGCCCAACCTCAAGGGGTATTATCGAGCGTAGCAGCCTTGAAACTCATTTTCAGGGGCTGTGATGTGAAAGGGGAGCAGTTGCCTTTGCCCTAGGCTGAGCGTGGGCTCCCTGGCTTCTCTGAAAAGCGGACATTGCCCAAATATGCAGGAAGAGGCAAATATCGTGGCCAAGAGGTCGGTGCCTTGCTGCCGGTGGCAGCCTCCGATGTGGCATCGCTCAGTGGCATGATGGGTTTCTGGCTGCCGGCACTCGGAGGCTGAGCTGCCGTGGGGTGTTTCAGGGCTTTGGGGCTGGCTGTATTAATGTAGACTCAGGTGGGTCTATAAACACAACTTACCTCCCTTCTCCTTGGCTTTAAATGGATTTAAAGCCAATTTAAGCACTGATTGCCTGTTGCAAGGCTGGGCAGGCACATGTCCCCGGCAGGCTGATGCTGCAACACTGTTAGCCGTGCCGGGCTACCTGTGCAATGTAGGATGCTGCACCGAGCAGGTGGGATGCTCTTCATCTCTTCTCCTTTTGGACGGAGCCTGTCCCGCAGCTGCGGTGTGCGGGTCTCCGGGCGTTCACAGGGCCGGCGTTGGCTCGGCTCCAGGCAGGGCA
>NW_008824296.1:32524-38211 GCF_000699105.1 Pygoscelis adeliae | reverse complement strand
CCCCCTGTCTGTCCTGTGTGCTTTCAGAGCTGGCATTCATCATAAATAGGCTCACGCTTGCTGGGAAAGCAGAGTTGTTTTTCCTTTTCCTCTCCCCCCGCTTCCCTTCCTGAGCCTCTGAGTGCTAGTGGCCAAGGACAGCAGAGCTTCGGGATGCTGGGACGGCTCCGGGCAAAGCGGGGGACCAGCCCTGCAGAAAATGCCCTGTCTGTCCTGTGTGCTTTCAGAGCTGGCATTCATCATAAATAGGCTCACGCTTGCTGGGAAAGCAGAGTTGTTTTTCCTTTTCCTCTCCCCCCGCTTCCCTTCCTGAGCCTCTGAGTGCTAGTGGCCAAGGACAGCAGAGCTTCGGGATGCTGGGACGGCTCCGGGCAAAGCGGGGGACCAGCCCTGCAGAAAATGCCTGGGAGGAACTTCCCTGGGAGCCAGACTTTGCTCTTCTCTCCAAGGCAGCACCTTGCCAAAGCTTGGGCTAAAGCTTCTGTCCATCACAGATCAAAGTTCACCTTGTCCCTGCCTAGACCTTGCAGGTGACTCCCAATAGTCTTGTTTCCTCTCCTCATACTCAAGCGGCTTTTTTTTTTTATCAATGTGGTTTTTATAGCACTTTACAACATTTAATCAAATGGTCTTTACTCCAACGTGTAATCAAATGCCTGGAATAGATGAACTGCTGCTGCAGAAGTCTCCTAAAGGTACTTCATTGTCTCACCCATTTTATCAGGGCGCACTACGTCACCCTGATGCTGATTTCATCCATTTAATTCCTTTCAGAAGCAGGAGGGCTCACTGCCGGGCTTTCAGATCCCCGGCGTTTTTGCTGAACACCTTTGAACAGGCAGAGATGTGCCCGGATGGCCAATGTCGTGCTCAGCCAGGGCAAACAGGTCTGGCACCGGGGGAAATACCTCGTGGAGGAGTTGGAGCTGGGGATGGGAACTTCAGTCGAACCGTGATCCTCTTTCAGTTCAGGGGCTCTGTGTGTGCATGTGTCCCAGTTTTAAGGTCTGAGGTTTACCTGAAGTGTCTAAGGGTATGTTTTGTTTGATAAAAACTTAAAATACGCTGATATTGGTGACACCAACCCCATTCTGAATGTGGTGGGGACGTTCCTGGCAAGTTCCCCGGGGCACTTGTAGCCTAGCCTGGCTGTCCCAAGCCCGTGGATGTCTTAAGTGTATCGTGGTTGTTTTTTTTTTAATCTGGAAAAAGTGCTTACTTTCTGCCTGCTCACAGAAGGGCAAACTTGGCCGAACGAGAGATGTGGCAGGGGGGTTTAAAGGGTCAGCGCACAAACCAGCTGCTCGTGAGGCCATAAAAAAGAGCTTTCTGCGACCTGCGGCTGCACCTTTGCCCAGGGCACAGGGGCTTGGTTTTGCTTTGCTTTATCAGGCATTTGGTAATACCTTTCCTAAGTCCCCTTGTTTGCCTATCTCTTCCTTGCATCTTCTCTTGAGGTTTAGTTACTTAATCTGTGATGAAATGTAAAGCAAAGTTCTCCACGCTTGTGCTCAGAAGGACTTTGATTACCGTTTCAGCTGCCTCTTAACTCATTGACCAAGTAGGTTTAATTTTAATAGGGCTTTTGCGTTTCAAATCTCATCTAGGCTAGCATTACAAGAGAAAAATTTTCTCCTTTGCTAAATACAAAGAAATTTTCTAAATTGTGTTACAGGTCATCTTTTTTAAAATAAATAAATAAACAAACCGCTGCACATCCTCCGTGTGGCTGAAGGAGGACGGTTAATGTACTGTTCTGGTGGCTGCTTCTGGTTCTAAAGGGTTGCTCCCTCATTCAGCCTGTATTCAGAGCGGTATTTCCCGTCTGTAGGATGTTCTGTAACAATTTGATAGGTAAATCATCTAACTAAGGGCACTGAGATGTTCTGATGCCCTGAGCTGTTCAGCTCCTGGTTATGCTCCATGTTGAGAGGGCCAGCAATGGTAACCACGACAGGGTGTTTTTTAATCAATTTACTTGTGGGTTGGGGTTCTTCGGTTTTGGTTGTTTTGGTTTTTTTGGTTTTTTTCCCCAATAGTTGTCTTTACTTTGTGCTCCTTGTAATACTTCAATGTATACTTAAATTTAAGCTTTTCCAGTGGGAAGGGAAAAAAAACCAACCACAGCAGCATTTACTTTGGAGTCTGCAAGCGAAGTTATTTCCAGTTTGGCATTAAATCTTTTTCAAACAGGCAAAAAGTATCCCTTTGAAGCATGCAGGTAAATCTGCAGACGTGGATGGCTGCTGTCCTCTCTCAGGCCCTCTCTGCTGCATCGGATCCCCGCTGCTTCCCCCCCCCAGCAGAGCCATGCCAGTCCAGCACGAAGCGCGGCGGCTGCTTTTTCTGGGGACGTGGTGTGGGCTGGAGATGGGGGTTTTTTTCACCCCAAAGCAAAACGTTACCAGCGTTGCAACACAACGTTGTCCGATACGCTGAAGCCTGGCCTCTCCTAAACTTGGCGTATGCTGCAGACAGCTTGGAAAAGCGCTCAAATTGCCCGAGCGCGCCTTCCTCTGGAGGCTGGGGAGCTGCCGGGCTCGGCTCGGGGATGGTGCAACGTCCTCGTGTGTCTGCAAGCCATCTGGCAGACCAAGCCTCCTCTTCCAGATCTCCCTCGTCCTCCTTCTGCTCAAGCATTAAGAGCCTGACTGGTGTTTCTAGGAAGTGTAGCATAAATCCAGTAAAGCACTTAAGCAAGTCCCCAGCTTTAGGTATATAAGTAGTCTTGCTGGATTTATGCTTTTTAAAATGGGTGGGGGGTTTAGGAGGCTTTTGTTTTTTACCTCGAAGGCTAGTGAAAGCTGTCTTCTCTGTGCTAGGGATGATGTTTGCTGCAGCAGCCTCTCCTCCGTTTGAATCAAGTTCACTTGAACAACCCCGTCTTCTCCTGATGCTGACTTTAGACTCCGGTTCTGTGAAGATTTCTGTCATGTTTAACTTCAGGATGGTGTCTTAGAGAGATGCTGGTGTCCGTAGGTCAGCGCGGGTCTCTGAAAGCTGAGCCAAGCTTACAAGAGGGGCTCCTGTCTGCCTCCATCCATCATCCCGCTGAGTGCAAGGGCTGATGAGAGCACTCGGCAGGGAGCAAAGCCAAGGGTATTGACTCGGTCGCTTTGCCCTGCTCCCCAGTGTCCGTGAAGAATAGGAACTGCTGTCGAGCAGTCCTCCATCCATCCCTTCAAGGTTTTCAGAGCACCCGTACAAGTTCTCGCTGTCCCTTTTTGGCCTCACACGTGCTGAGGCAGCCCGGGAATTTGTGGGTGAAACAAAATGAGGCATTGGTTGTGTCTTCAGCTGCCTTGCACCAGTGAAAGCTGCAGAAGTTCTTTGGGCTGCGGAGTATTTACCCAAAAGAGGAAAATCAGGCCAGCGAGAGCAGCATTTGCAAAGTCTAGGCAACACGATGGCAGCGGGACATTTGTCTCTCTTGGTCTGGTGCTCTCCTGCTGTACAAATACAGCACGTGCCCTAAAAGCTGCTCTTCCACCGCAGGGCAACGTCTGCAGCAATGAGCAAGACTCTTCCATCCTGCTGTATACGTACCCTGCTTTGAATGAAAAGCTCTAATGTAATTTTTCATTCTGCTGTCACAAGGACAGTATGCCTGTGTATTTTCTTTCCAGCTGCAGTAATGCAGGGCTCAGAAATCTCATTTTCTTGAAAATCCTTGGAAAAAGCACTGAAAGTTGCTCTTTGTGCTCTCTGGCAGAGGAAGAGAGGTTTGCTTCAATGTTGGTGTCTGCGTTCAAAATGCTGCTGCTTTGCCCTGTTGCCATGCTGGAGGGGGTGCAGCCAGCAGCTGAGCAAATTTGATCCCGTTGGGTGAACTTCAGATGGAGCAAATGGCTTTTCACGAGCGTCTTTTTCTCTTGAGGGCAGGCAGCGACCTCTGCCCGACGCCTCCGGTGACAGGGGATCGGCTGGAGCTCAGTGCCAGCACTGACAGGTCTCGCCACGATTGAGATCCCCGAGCCAAAAATGATTTGATTTGTGCTGAGGTGCGCTGGGGAAATCCCATCAGTGCTGGGAAATGAGCTGGCACTTCGGGTAACAAGAGCTTTTGCTTTAGGAAGGTGTTTCTTCTAGTGCCCCTGTGGCTCTCCTCCGAACATCGGGCCGGTTCTAGGCTCAGCACCGTGTGTGTCCAGGGAGGACCATGCCTGCCCACGTGTACGACCAAGTGGGCAGGACCGAAGGTGAATGCCTGCCTAAGGGGCAGAGCTGGGAGGAAAACCCAGTCCTCCGTGCTCGTAGCGTGGTGTCTTAAAAACCAAATCGTGCTGCTTTCCTAGAGCCTGCTGCGGGTAATGGGTGTGGTGAAGTAGTGCAAAATATTCGAGATGCTGTTCCAGCTGAAGTGCGGAGATTTGAGTGTCCTGCTGATGCAGTCCCTGCAAATTAGATGCTGTAATGAAGATTTATAAACCAGCTTATGTTCTGTTGAGGGATGGAAGGTGCCCTCGTATTACTAGACGTGGGGGAAAATGCTTTAAGGGCTAACTGGTAGTTTTGAATGGTGGCTTTTGCAAAGAATTCAGATTAATAATGTGTCCTCTTAAAATGGAGTGGGTGAAAGCAATGGTGATCAGAACCGCTGAGTAAGCAGGGTAATCCCTCCTGGACTCGACAAATCCATACTCGCTCATAACAAAATCTCCCTCCAACTCTTATTTAGTGTATATATTTCTGTAAGCTGCTTTCCAAACACTGTTGCGAAGCATGCGCAGCCCAAAGGCCACGGTGCACCCCGGGGTGGCACTCGGTCCTCAGACCTGGAGACGGGGCAGCACCTGGACGTGGGGTACGGCTCACGCTGGTTTTAGGAGGTTGGATTTCTGTGCTTAGAAATGCAACAGAGCAGTAATTAGCTACCCCATACGTGTTTTCTCCTGCTCTGCAATGAAACCGCATAGCTATACTATCTTATTTTTTTTTTCCCTCTTGTGTTTTTTTTAACAGGCAAATGAGGTGACTGACAGTGCTTACATGGGCTCAGAGAGCACGTACAGCGAGTGCGAAACCTTCACGGATGAAGACACCAGCACACTAGTACATCACGAGATGCACGACGAAGTAGAAACGGATAGTGCCATCGACTCCACCGTGCACTCGGAGTTCACGGATCCCATCGAGGAGCCGGAGCATGGGTGAGTGGGATCGGCGAGGAGCAAAACTCACCATGCGGGGTAGGAAACTCTGGGAAACTGGGAGCAGACGAGGACTGAGGGAGACGCAGCCTGAGGATTTAAAATAAAGTGGGCTGAGTCTGTCTTGCTGAAACTGGTTGGTTTGTTCTTTGTATTTGTAACTTCATGCAAGACCAAAATAGCTCTTCTTTAAGAATAATAATAATAATTAGACTGCACCATGCGTAGGCTGTTTTGGAGCTCAGCCTGGCAATCTCTGAGTTAATCATTGCTTGCCTTGAGAGAACTTCTGTACCCTCATTAGCATCTTTAACCTCTAAAATAAGTTCTTAGATGATCCAAACACCTGAAATATTTGCAGTTTTTAATCTCTCACTTAAGCCAGAAATGTAACGTATAATTTTCAAGTCAGGAGGGGGACTCATCGTATTCTTGTTTTTCCTAAACATGCGTGCGCCCTTTGATGTGCAGCCACCTCCTGTAATAACTAGTTTTAAACTTGTGCCTGAAGCACAGAAGTGTGAGCTAAGATCTTTG
>NW_008824296.1:7454-32494 GCF_000699105.1 Pygoscelis adeliae | reverse complement strand
GAACCGCTGCTGGCAAAACTGCTCCTGGGCCTGCCTCACTTCCTAGATTTTGCAGGAAAAGTTGTTTTTTGGAGGGAAACTGGGATGCTGGGAAGGCAGGAGTGGGGGGGAATGAATAACTCCTTTAATAGTGACCCAAGGGCACCGGTCTGCGCTGAAACCTCTGGAACCATCACTAGATGTGATGGTTCTGTGCTAACGCACAGAATTTTTTTGGCCAAAACCGCACCCCCCCAGGCCCGGTCCTCTGGTGGGTACTTACAGTTCCCGTTGCTTTTAGAAAGCACCAGGCTTCCCTCCCACCCCAAAATCACAGCTGGGGAGATCAGAAACGCAGCGAGCGGTCAGTGCTGCTGGGCATTCAGTGCCGGGCCTGAAAGGGTGCTGTGGATTAGGGAAGGAATGAGATTAGCTGGCTAGGCTCACCTCGCCCCGGCGCGTTCAGCTCGGTGACAGTTAAATTGGGGATATAATCGGTTGCTGAGCTCCCCGACCACTGAGCGCAGGGTCTCTGGAGGGGCCATGGCAGCCTGCGTGCACTCCCGTCCTCTGGGGAAAATGACGTGCCTCGGATTCACCTGCCTGTAGGTATAAAATATTTCGCTTGGGAATTTTTTTTTAAGATTAAGTTGTTCTTGAGGCTTCCCCGCTACTCCCAGCGTGGGCCTGGGAAGGTCGGGTGTCCTTTGGGTGCTCTGTCCAAGTGCAGTGGTGCCTGTTACCAGGTGTGTTAAATGTACGCAAATTCCAGGGAGCCAAAAAATCAAGGAAAAAGTTCATTTGGCGTAAAGATTTGGAAGGCTTGAGACGGAAACCTCTGGAAGTCTATTCCCAAGTTGTTGGGGGCTGGTTTTGGGTGCCATCAAACCCCAGGAAGGACAACAGTTTTACACCTCTAGTGTCCAGAGCTCTTCCAGGGGACAACCCGATCAACGCAGCTGGTGGACTGAATCAAAGCTTCGACACTGCTTTTCAGTAGCTGCTAAAGCTCGACATGCCTTAGATGGTTTGAACTGAAGCGGTTATTTAGGCTGTGTGTAGTAAAGATGAGTTGGACTCTGGATCTCAGAACTGCTAGAGCCCCCGATAGGTGTGTATGAAATACTCGTACTATGTATTGCCCGAAGCATCCCGGGCTGAGGGTTTCCAGGTGCCTGATCAGATCTGCTTCTGTACAGTGCTTGTCAAACCACAGCCCCAAATTTAGAGATTCGGGGTTGGGTTTTGCTTGCAAATTAAAAATTCCACCCCCTGCCTTCTATTCCTGGAGAGATTTCCGATGCTTTCGGCAGTGGTCTGCTGGGTGCAGCGTCTGACTCACCGCTGGGGAGGATGAGTTTCTGGCGGATCCCGCTGCGGGAATAACGGTGCTTCTCAAGTGCACAGGGAGGATGTGCAGATGCCCCCAAGCTGGACAGGACTTGTCCGCGGTTAAATAGAAATCTGCTGCTGTTTTGGCTGGAGGGTCGATGTGTTTTTATTAGCGGGATAAGGGCAAATCCTTCAGATGCTGCAGGTTTTTGTCATAAACGGCTTATCTGTAATCTTTTTCTTTCCGATTTAGTACAGCAATCTAGTCATACCCCCATTTTCCCTCTCCTCGCAAGTGGATGAAGATGGGGGCATAGCCTGAAATATCAGTTTTATAAATAATGCAGTCTTTGGGTTTTTTTAGCATTGAATTTTGGAGAGGAGAATGCTGCTAGTCCCCCCAAAACACATACCTGTGGCTCATAGACACGTGGGCTGCTTTCACAGCCTGCTTCTTACAAATCCCCCCTGCCTTTTCCCCCCAGCTTGATTTTAAAATGTCTGCAGTCCTGGGCAGGAAAGTCCTCTGAGAGTGGGTGCGTACTGCCGTGGTGGCTTGACTTCATACAACGCTGTGCATGTGAAAAGACGCGTACAGAAACAATGACTTAGGTGCTGAGCTGTGTCCCCTCCGAAGCAAAAGACATCCCAGGACCTGTGCTGAGTGTGTTCAGGGTTTAGGAAGAGGCTTAACACGCTACAGCCTTCTGGAGCCAGTGTTAAAACCACATGAAACAGCATTCCCCTCTCCAAGATCGTCATGAGCACGTACAGCGTTTTCCCAGCAGGAGCAGGGAAAGGGCTCCTTTGTCTTGCCAGGGGGTCTGTCGCTGCCGGGTTTGGCAGCTGCCTGTAAACCGCTGGGATTTGTGTCACGGGGGGGGGGGCATTACAGTGTTAAACCCCGGTGCTGGGCTCTTGATAGGATTATGCGGCAATAAGCGAGCGTGAGCCTGGCACATAGGCCGACGATGTAATTCAAAACATATTTAGGGTGTGTTTGGGACATGCCGAGCTTTTTCTCTGCCGTGCTTTTGGTTGTGCCCGTGCCGTGCAAGGGCTTGCCGCCAACCCTGGGTACTGTCTTACAAGTCTGACTGCCCCCAAATCCTATGTTGCAGCTGCCAGGGGAGCTTGTGTGAAAAAGCATTGGTTTGTTGTGGAAAAAAAATTGCTGCAAAGTTTCCGGTGGCGCCTGGGCTTCCCCTTCAGTGTTCAAGGCACAGGGTGGCTTGCGCTGTAAGGAAGAGCTAGCCTGGTCTGCCGAAATGGGGGACGTGACTTGGAAAGCAGATGTATCGTGTGCAGTTGGAAAGGCTGCTGCGGTGGCCACCCTCTGACATCTTCCTCTCTGCTCCCACAGATCCCATCCGCACGACCTGCCCCTGGGCTCGGACCTCAGCCACTCCATCGTTACGGTCATTAGCGGAGAGGAGCATTTTGAGGATTACGGAGAAGGGAATGAAGCAGATTTGTTCTCGGACAGCTTGTGTAATGGGGAAAGCAGCTTTAATAGCTCCTCGTTCCTCTCTCCCAGGTAATGTTCAGCACATGTTTTAACCGGTTTCACTTGCTTAGTGTCTTCGCCTAGGCTTTGTGTGTGTGAGTTGTTTCCTTCAGGTTTGCACACCAGTTGGCCTGCAAGAGGGGGTTCCTGGCAAACTTTGGATACAACGGGATAATCGGCTCAGAAGTGGAAGAGTAGTTGCCTCCCTCAGTCTTTCCTTTTCCTGAACAGTGCCCACCCTCCCATCCAGAGGCACTGATGCCCGGCAGCAGGTGGAAGAGCAGTCTGCGTTTCACATGCGTCCAGGACGGCATCACGTTCCCACTCCTATTAGGGATGTGGCTCCTCGCAGAACCTTTTGGTAGAGAAAACTATCCCTGGTCCTGTTGGATGACAACGTTCTTCTTTCTCTTCCGTGCTTGTATTTTTGGCTTTGATATGATGCTTGGTTGGATTTGCACAAGCTGCGGCAGCCTTCCTTCTCTAGGCAGCCTAAGGGATACGTGGAGCAAGAAGCAGGCTGTAGCGTTTCCCTGCGCTCCTTGCATTAGGGTCCGAAACCAGGCAAATGTCTCCTCCAGCCCATGCAGGGTGAACTGAGGAGCTGGTATGACAGCACAAAACCTGTCAATACTTACTTTCTAAGGGGGGGGAGGAAATAAAAGCTGGAATGATCAACCACTGCTGCAGCCCACAAAGCCTCTGCGATGACCGATAACACCGGGGACGCGTTCCTCCATCAGGCAGTGCATCTCTGCACGAGGCGGGAGTGGTCTCTGCTAGCCACATGCTTGCGTGGAAGACAAGAACGTACTTTTTTCCTTTGGGATGATACGTGTTTGCTGTTTCTGCAGCAGTATAAACGTGATGTAACTTTTTTTTTGCCGTCTGCCTGTTTTCTGCCGGCTTCCCAAAGCCCTTCGTAGAGTTTGGGCAATTCTGGTTGCACAGGACTGCCAGGGAAGAACTGCTGTCAAATCTCCACACGTGTGCTTCGCTGCAGGTCAGGGCTGCCTTCCTTCTTTGCTGGTGCAGCAGCGATTTTGAAGATGTTAACTAAACCTGCGATAGGAGAGCGTTGCTGTAAAGCACGCCTAACCCATTACTTCAGGAAACCAGTGCTCCAGCGCTTGATGGGATGGGATACGCTGCAGCGGAAGGGCCATGTCACTCATCCGCGCTTGTCCTTGGATTGCACTGTGCAGAAGTGCCGAGTGTGGCTGGCTGTACTGGTGCTGCAGCATAGGAAGTGCTCTCGGATAAAAACCAGCCTCGGTGTTTGTTTTGAGTTTCTCTTTGAGCGTGGGCCTCCAACCTAGTCCAGAAGGCTCCTGGCAAGAAAATACTCAGCTAAAGGAGCTTTGCAATCAGTTCAACTCTTTCTTTAATGTCAGCCTGGAGCTCCCAGGTTGCCTGTGCTCCCAGTGTTCAAATCTTGCTCTGTCAGGGCACCGTCTCCCCTCTGCCGCTGTCTCTTTGGATCTTATCCACAAGATCGTGCTCTGCAACATCTTTCCTCTGCTGGGAGGGCCTCACTCGGCACATGGCCACGCAGCTCGTGGTGGTTATGCTGGAGACTCACTGCTGGGGCTTGCTGAGGGAGGCAGGCTGCAGATAAACCCTGCAAAACCTCCAGAGTTAAGAGTGCAGCTCTGAAACAGAGGATTTCCTCATGCCTTTCAGGTCTAGCCCTTACCTTGGATCATCACTGCATGCGTGAAGGTCCTTAGCTGATTGTTCTCTGAGATTGTGCTGTTTTTCTGAACCACAGCCCTGCCTCCCCAGTGCCTTTAAACGTAGTGAAACCGGAAAGAACTACAGGATATCTCTGGTTCAGGCTGAACTTTTTTTTTGGCTGTGGTTTGAATAGGAGGAACAGTATTGCTTGTAAACGGTCACATCGCCACTCACACTTTCCATGTTACAAGAGTCTCTAAGTGGGAATAACGTCGACAAATTTTCCTGCCGCAGCTCCAGATCTTCACCAGAGAACTAATGCAAGAGCCAGGAGCCTTCAGGGAACACTATGGGGTATCGCATTTTCCTGCTTAGTCCTTGCGTGTGTGTTTGCGATCCCTCCTCTTGGGTTGCCACCTCTTCCTTGGCGCGTCCATCCGGTAAGAGAAGTCTCTCTGCAACGCTTGGTGGGAAACGAACGGCAACTGAAAGGAAAAGCTCCTCGCACGCACCCGTTTCGGCTGCCGCTGTGCTGTGTCAGTAAGCACCGATCACCTGTGGAAGACGAACGTTACTCCAGGAGAGGGAGGCAGGACTGCTGGATATGGCGCAGAGGGTGGCAGCTTGCCACGAGGGGTAGGTGGGGACGCCCCGAGGCGCAGTGCGGTTGAGCTCTCGCCCACTCAACGGGCAAGCAACCAACGCAGCCAGAGGCCAAGTATATCTGTATGTACCTGAAGAGTTGCCAGGCTGGCCTGTGGGTTCTCCTCTACGCTTCTTTTCCCATTTTGATTAATGCTTGTTAAGATTCAGGTTCACACCTCGCCCAGGGATGCACCCAGCTGGGTGAGCTGTTTCTGCCTCCCGGCAGGGGTAAGGAGGACTCGCTGAATGGGGCTCACGTGCAGCCAAGCATGGGGGCAGAGCCCAGAAAAGGGTACATCGCTTCTTCCAGGTGCCACAAAGCTTCTGTCACCTCTTACCCTGTGCAAAGCCTGAGCAACTGAACTGACTGCTGGTGGATAATGATTATCCTGGGCCCAAACGTGCCCTAGAGGGTAGGAGGAATGTTTTTCAATTATTTTTTTCCAGGAATGGGAAGAGATGAGCAATTCGGCATTTACTGTTGTTCAGCTGCCTGTTCTAAGGGGGCTTGGAAATACTGTACAGACGGCACAAACTCAGAGGCCTGGCCCTGGGGGTGGCTGGGCTGCTGACACCCCACCGCCACCAAAAAGCGTTAATGAGGGGTTATGCAAAGGTGCTGAGCCAGGAGACCCCTCCTGGGATGTACCGCGCGCTCAGCATCTCCTGGGCCAGGACTTGCCAGTGTGTATCTGTATCACGGGCCTTTGGTTTTAAGCTTGCTTGTGTTTGCTCACACCTTTACCTGTCTTTCTTATTGAACTGCTTTGTTTTTTCACTATTAACCTTTCTTTGATTGAAGTCCGTGGCTTCCAGAAGCATGTTTCCCTGCAGAAAGGATTTGTGGTGTACATTTGGCCCCAAAGTTACACAAACTCTTTGCTGTTCAGAATTCCTTGGCCAAACTCTGTCCTGCCCAGGTCATGGCAGGTGGGGGAAATGGCTCCCTGGTTTGCCAAGTGTTGGTGAATGCCTCGGCAGCTTGTTTTCCACATCAGCAGCTGAAAATGAAAAGCTGATCGGACCCATTAGCTCCCCAGGCTGTTAAAGTCCTGTAGATCCCCGTGTCCGCTGGCTAAACGATGTTCCCTACAACGAGGCAAAGCTGCTGCTTCAGCCTCTGTGTGCTTCGCTTCGTAGGAGACAGCAGTTGAATCACAACCACCTTTCTGAGCTTAGCTTCGAAGGGAGCTCTTTGCGATGAAAATCTGACTCTGTGCATTACTGATGGTGGGTCCGCAGCTGCACAGCTAATCTATTTTTAGAGCACCCCATTGGAAAACGGTGCTCTAATGTGGACCAAAGGATGTGGCTCTTGCCCGTGGCGCCCAGTCCAGCGGTGTGAGAGTTCGGTCGGCATTTACCGAGGCAACCCGTTGCTAGAGCCTCCCGAGACAGGTTGCTTGGAAAATCATGTTGGAAGATAAACTTTGTAGCCGTGTAGGTTTGTGGAAAGCAGGCACCTCGCCTCCCCTGGGCTCTCGGCGGGGTCCCCCACAAGAGCAGCCTGGCACAGGGGTTTGAAAACGTAAGCCAAGCTTGGCTGCTCTAAGTAAGTCTCGGGGGGGAGGGTGATGGAAGTCCTGCTGATTTATAGCAACTCCATATTGACTGCGATCTGGCTTCTAAAATCGAGGGGAGAGGTGACCCAATCTGCCCTGAAGTTCTTAATTGCAAGTCTGGTGTCTCACACCAAAAGCTCCCCTGCCCAAACGTACGCTCAGCTTGTGGAAGCCACGGATGAAAATCAGCCCCGTCTGTTCTGTCCTGATAAAATGACCCTTGTGATTTCTCTAGCACCAATCCGCTCGCTGCGAAACTGCACAGCATTATCGCAGATGAAGCATTTGAGTTTTACTGTAGCCAGTGCCACAAACAAATCAACCGCCTCGAGGATCTTTCTGCTCGCCTGAATGATCTTGAAATGAATAGGTAATTGGGCTTGTGTGTGGCCATTTCAGTGTTGGGAATGATGCTCTTGAGGGGAAGACTCTCCTTGTCTTGCACAGCTTTCCTTTGCTGGTACGTTGCTTGATTCCTGGTTGCGAAAGGGGATGAATTTCACTGAATGAGGTGAGCCTCTCCAGGTGGTAAAGGTTGTAATAACATTACGGAGGGTGAGCAGAAGTTTCCTTTAATCTGAGCCGCGGAGGCTGGCAGACAATGAGAGTCTTCCCTTCTGCTCTGGGCAGACTCTTTGCATGTCCTGCTGAGTGGTGGGTGCTTCTCCACGCTCCGAGTAATGCAGTTCTTGCATCGGGACTTGAAGCCGTAAGCTGATCATGTACAGTATTTCTGTCACCAAGGAAAAGACTGCCAGGTCTTCTGGCCGGTAATACCCAGCGTGGAGGCACGCCTGAGTTGCTGGTTCAACCTGGAAGGGCAGGTACAGCCCGTCCTCCCGCTGCAGCAGTAACCTGAAAACATCAGCTTGCTCTCCGTGGCTTGGGACCTCTCCCGTAGACGCTTGCTTCGCAGCAGTAAAATCGTGTTTCACCCTGCTTTGCCAGCTGCCTGCCCACCTATGTGCCACCACTAGCCAGGTAGATGTGATAAACGCCGGGGCCTTTGCGTAGGAACTTCATGAGGTTTTTGAGGTCTACCAGCCAGCAGCTGGACTTGCTGATTTGACAAGTGGGCAGGGATTTCTATTTGTTTGTTTATTTTTTCAGCCCTGTTTGCAGTCCACTGGCTGGAAGGATGGTGGCTTTAATGATAATCATTCTGCTCGCATCTGGTGTGCTATTTCACGCCTGGTTTTTGGTCATGCTTTTGGCCTCCATCTGTCCTCTACAGGGGCAGTGTGACATGGGAGCTCTCCTGGGCCATATAGCTATGGGAAGAGAACTGGAAAACAAATAGGGGCTTGACCTTAATTTTTTTTAGTGGAAAAAGTACCTCTCTCCCTCCATCTTTCTCAGGCAAATAGTTGCCTTTGCGTTTGGAGGCCTTGAGGGTCAGTGATGGGTCTCCAGTTATGCAGTTATTAAGGGGAACGCTGGACTTCCCTGGGTGCACCAGTAGCCCCGCTCCATTTCAGGCTTTCTCCACCAAATTTACCTGCAAAGCTGAACTAACACTCCTGAGCCTCCTGTGATGGATGGGATTGCCAGAGGAGGCTTCCCTGTCCCGTGGTTTTGCGGTGGGAATTCCCCAGGCCCTTTGGGCTCAGGGCGAGTAGGTGTGATTCCTCCATCTGTGTTTGGTGTTTCCCATGCACAAATTTGCTGGAAACTTGTTCCAAGTGCCCTTGCGCGCTGACCCGATGGAAGGGGCATCGCCCACCCTCTCCGCGGTGAGGACACGAGAGGTGTCCCCGTGCAGCACACGGGATGTGGCAGGACCTGTTTGCTCCCAGCATCACCAGCAACACGAAGCCCTCGGTGCAGGGGACACGTAGGCGAAGAGAGCAGCAGAAACTGGACCAAAATCTGGGCCAAGCAGCTTCGCACCATGCCTGGCAGGCAAAGCCTGAAGACACCCGCTCCAGAGGATGCTAGCAGCTGGGGTGAAGCCCAAGCTGCCGTGAAATAGCCTCACTCTTAAAGGCTGTTGGTGTATATGCAGCATTTTACACTTGGAATAAGGTGGGGAGCCCGATCCCAGCATTGGGGCGCTGCTGCCCGAGCCCGCGGCATGGGAAGGCAGGGAAGAAATCCGCCAGGAGCTTGGGATGAACCAGTTCTGTAAAAGTATGTTTTGTTTTAGTGCCCTTGAAGCAGCGGTGGTGTGTCTTATCCCCTCCAGAGAGACCCGCGGGTGCCAGCACTGCTTTCCGATAAGCTGTTTGCGGGGAAAAATATTTTTTCCTCCCTCCGCTGCTGGGGACGTACATGACTCATTACAATTGCTGGCAAACACGGGGGCCTGACCTCCTCCCCTCGGGTGGGTGCCGAGCGTCCTTGAAGCCCGGCCAGCAGCGGCTCTTGCACTCCTTGGAAGTGTGGGGTTTGAGGATGCACTTTTGACACGAGGGCTGGTAACCCTGACAACAACCCGCTGTCAGTCATTGTTTTTTTGTTTTTTTTGTTTTTTTTTTTAAAAGAAAATTGTCCTTGGCTATTTTTAATTCCTCCTTCTAAGAACTAACGTAACTGTTGCAGCTCAAGGCAGGGATGGACTCCCAGATGATTTTTTTTTTTCCCTTTAAACTGAGCTAAGCACCAGGGAATGCAATTGCTGCTTCTCCGCTTGGGCTAGGGCTGTGTTTGCTGTCATCGTTCAGTGATGATTTGGTATCAGTGATGTGTCCCAGTGGCATCTGTTTGACAACAGTGGGTGTTTGGGTGGAAGATGAGGAGTGAGGTCCAAGCCCCGCTTGCTTCACTAGCGTGCAGCTGCATCGATCACGACTGAAGGACTGGAAGGAGCATATTAGCAAGAAGCTGTTTCTGAAAAAGGCTTTTTTTTTTTCTCAGCGGGGAGAGCCCGCAGCCCTGTCCCGAGGGGCAGGGGCAAGGTAACGCAGACCTTGGCTGTTCATACCGCGGGTCACGCTGAGTACTAGCTAAACCCTGACCGCTGTGGTATGGTGGCAGCTGGCTCGGGCATACGCAGAGCCGGGTTGTGTGATCTCCGTCAGTTATCTGCGCAAAGGAGAGCTTGTACCCGTCCGCAGCGATTATAACGGTGCCCGTGCTTAAAATCTAGAAAGGGACATGATCAACAGCTCCTAAAATCTGAGCTACACGTAGGCAGCAATTCTCTGGTGATCCAGAGCCAAATAGCGAGAATAATCTTTGTGAGAAGTGCAAACCCGTGTGCGGAAGGATGGAAGTGCCCGTTTGCAGGCGGGAGGTGCGCCCTGTCCCCCAGCTGCCGGGCAGGGAGCTCCCAGGGGGGCGGCAGGGGAGGGAGGGCTGGGGTGCTGCGGGGTGCGGGAAACGTAGCTCGGTCTGCCATCGGTGCTGGGCTGAAGCCCACCAAACTCATTCCTATTATTAGCACTTTCCTTGGGGATCAGCTTTCAGGACGGGGATCGACCGGTGAGAGGATACCGTTGCTGGAGGCGGTGAGGTTTTCTGCAGTGCTATGCCATTTGGTTCGTTACCAACGGGCTGTTAAATACGTGAGCGGTTTCCTCGTCTCCTTTTACTGGGGTGGCCGGGCTGTGCGGGTGGTGCATGCCGCGTGGGCGCTCCCCTGCCATAGCAAAGGATGTGCCCCGGAGTGCTTGCAGTTTCCTGTTTCCCTTGCTCTCCACTGTCAGCTTTCCTAACTCTTTCCTGTTTTTTCTTCATTTTGCAGTCCACATAAAAGGCTCTCAAGCAAGAAGGTGGCAAGGTAAGCTCATACTCGTATTACTGCGCGGTGAGAGGGGTGCCCGTACTAGCTGCCGGGCCCACGGAAGGAAGGCTGTCGAAATAAGTTTGCAGTGTTGTACTTCTGGACGTGTTGCATAGCGCTGGGGAAAAGCGGGTTTAACTCTGATATAGTTTGGAACGGCTGTTTTTCTGAAATGAGGATTTCTCACTCACGCACGCAGCTGGAGGCTGGTGTCAACCTGACTTTTTACCAGGGCAAAAGTAGGGGTACTTTCCCCTCTCCATCCTGCCAGTGCCCTAGCAGGGGGCACGTGGAGCGGGAAGGAGTCTCTAGAAGGGCATGTCCCTCTGGGCTGCTTGACTGGGCTGTCTCCTCCCCAGTGTCACCGTGGTGGGTCTCTAGGATCTCTAGAAGACCGGCCCAGTCAGTACACCCGCTTGGAGGGATTTCTTCAGCACCCCAAAAAAGCTAGTCGTCTTGGATGACTCTCTTGGCTCTGTTTTTATTTTGCTCAGTGTAATCCTTGGCACTTAACTTTGCACCCTGGGGTCTAAAGTTGTGCTGCTTCTGTCCTGCGGGACCATCTCGCGTGATGCCATTTGTGGGCATTTTTATCCCTGCCTGCACAGGAAAAACTGCAGAGTTTGCTCTGAATCACGGGGGCAGAGGGTCCATCCCCTCTCGATGTTCACCTTTCCTGTCCCGGCTTCACCGTCCCTCCTGTGTCATCGTGCTTTTAAGAATATACTGAGGCTTACCTTAGCTGTCCTGCCTGCCTCTGCCCTGCTCGGGAGGGAGATTGCCCTCTGCAGTCCTTGGCTTTCTCTTTGCTCATTTCCGAGCAGGGCAGGGATGCTGCAGAGGAACAGGCAGCTCGTTTTGGGTGATGCTCGTACCCCCGTGCGCTGGCACTCAATCTGCTCCCTGCGCTGACCCGAGCAGCTTCTGTACACCTCTCCCTCCCGGCTGTGCTCTCACAGCTTTCCCTTCTCCGTTTTTCCTGCGGTCAGCAAGTCTTCCCTGGCACGATTTCGCCTCCTGGCGAGGAAGCAGGTCCTTGATACTACATTTCCCAGTTCCGGTCATCTTACTTTCTAGATCTTTGTGGAAAACACTGGCAGGAAAGAAGGTTGAAGGGAGCAGCCTGTCCCCAGTTTTCCTGTTTTGGGTCTAGTTTTTGTCCTGTGTCTGGCAGAGCAAATCTGGGGAGGATCTGAATTAAGCTTTTGGGAATGGAGATGCCCTGTCTATGGGGGATTGAGCCCTCCTGGCCCTTTGCATTTATAAGATGCTTTTCTGAGGCTGGGACTTGTGGGCTTATGTAAATATTGGTTAATTCAAGAGCAGTCGAGTTTAGTTTGTGGTAACAACGGAGGTAACAGGGGTTTGCTGTGAGTAGAGCCAGATACTTAAGATCAGCCCAAAGAAAGCCCTTTGTTGCAGATACTGTAATTACTGAATAATACCAAAACACTTGCTTTTAAGAAATTGATTTTTATTTTGGTAAGGGCTCTTTCCTGACTTTTGTTATCCAGGTTCTGCCAAGAAATCTCAGCTGCTTAGGCCCTGTTGTGCTTGGCATGATTTAAATGACAAATGTGCCCAAGACTTCATGATCTAAATATATACTCAGGGTGAGGATGCAAAATAAGGCTGGTACTCAGCTGTGGTCTCTTTGGTAAATGCCAGTTATGCTTCATGAATATTTGCATGAGCGTATTGTGTAGCAGGGTGAACTGGGGAGCCCAGGTTACAAATTCCTTGGAAAACTGAGGTTCAGAGAGCCCTCTGTGGTTTTCTCGTTCACCTCCTGCTCAAAGCGGTGCTGGCTTCAAAGGGTGGATCGGGCTGCTCGTCGTTTGTGTGGCAGTGGCAGAGCAGAGTGGTTTTCTCCAGGCAGCATCTGCCTGGCGTTCACGGAGCTGGAATACAACCACCCCTCCCCATGGCAATAGCGGTTTCTTGTGCCACGAGACGATGGAGCTGATCTGCAGCGATAACACGAGGAGGATTAAGTGCAGATCAGCCCCTCCATGGGGTGTCCTTTAGATCGCTGCAAAGCTGTGGACACCAATGTCGCAAGGCCTTGCTAATGATTAGCTCGCTCTCGGCTGTGGCGGCCAGTGCGGGGAGGTGGGCTGGGGTGTTTCGCAACAGGTTTGGGGTTTTTTTTTCTCCCCTCCCTCCCCTTACACCCGCTGCTCCCCACCTCTTATTAACCTTATCAGTGGCTAGAGCAGAGTACTCTGTCCTGGATAATACGCGGCTTTTGTATGTTCATAAAAAAAAGAAAGTGAAAAGAGTGAGCTCTTATCTCTTCCCATTCCAAAGAGCAAGAACAAATGATCATGGTATGAAGTCCCATCAGCATGTGTCCACGTCTGCGCTTCCCTCGCAGGGCACGTTCGTTCAGCCGGTAAGCAGCCGCCCGCTCAGCCCTGTTATCCAGGCGTGCCGAGGCGGTGAGCTTCATTGCCCGTTGGAGCTTGCGGTGGTGAGAAGGACCTGGCCCATGCCGTCCTTTGCTGTAAATCCTGCAGCCCAAGAAGGAGCAGTGCTACTAAATCCCCTTGGAAAAGGAGGTGGCAGCTGAGGAGGGGAGAGAGGGGACTGTATCCTGCAAGGGCGGTTGTCATCTGAAATTGCCGTGTCCTGCGATGTTCGCTCTAATGTTCGTGTTGCTGTGGGTTGGGGTGGTTTGTCTCTGTTACAGACAGTTGCATCAGACGAGCACGCTGTCCGTGGGGGTGATGGAAGGGTCTTACCGGGATACGCTGGAGTGTACAGAAGAGGACATCACGGACAAGGTAAGAGTAGTGCTGTCTACGCTATCCTGGAGCATGTAGAGGCTTGCGATGCTCTGAGATCCCCAGGCAGGAGTTAGGCTGAAGCTTCTCTTACTGCGGCACTGGGTAGATCAGTGCAGGTGGGAAGTACGAAGCCCTCCAGAATTGAGGGGATGGAGAATGAGAGTGCTCTGAGCTGAATGGCAGAGGCCCCGTGTTGAGTCAGGAGGTGGCACTGGTGCCTTCTCCCGGGGGTGGAGGCGTGCTGCCCTGTTTGCAGTGTGGGTGGTTGCCCTCCAGCTCGCCGGGAGGAGGGGGTAGCTGTTTGCAGGCTGTATTCTCACTTCTGCTTCACGTAATAAGATGTTCTCAGATTCTGCTTTTCTGAGATGAACAAAGTCGCCTGATGCGAAACAAGGACTTCCTTTCCTTGGCCTTGGCATGCTCTTGCCGTTGCTGCTCGTGCCGTGAAGATGTAAAGCTGACTTTGTGCTGGTCCTGTTGGATTTTACCGGGGTGTTACGAGAAAAGGATTGTAGGGCAAGATGGGAGCGGGGCAGGAGCACAAGAAAGCTTTTGTTTGAGCCCCCCCAGTTAAAACTAGCTAAGGGAAAGCAGGAAAGGTAAAGATAGGTGAGTTGTGGCTTGTGTAAGCATTTGCTGCAGTCCCAAAACTCCTTGAAAAGGGCTTTTTAATTCTGGAATCACAAATAGCTGCATGGAGCAGAACGTGAAAGGGAAATACATATGTGTGTGGCTGCACTCTGCTATAACTGTCTTTTATGCATTACCTTTAAAAAAAATTCTTAAAAATTAACATTTTTCCAAGTCTGAAAGGTGAATAAAACGTTCCTGAAGACATCTGGCTTGGGAAACCATGTATGCACTTCTGGGAAAGGCCTTGTGTCCCTCCATGTTTCTTTTCTTAATACACTTGCATGTCGCTTGCCCTTCTCCCCAGAGCGATGGTTCGGGTTTTGCAGACGTGCTCCTAACTGCCTCTCTTTCATGATTGTTCTTGTATGGGTGTATGGGATTTTTGGGACCGCGAACTCTGTCCTTCTGCAGTTCCCCACCCACCCGCGCTCCTGCTTGGGTGGGAAGTGAGGGGCACTCCCGGCCCCCTTTGCTCTTCAAAGTTGTGCGCTATTTAGGGAAAGTGAATGAAAATGCAAATACAGCTGAAAAAAGCCCCGTATAGGTACAGGGAGAAAATACTCATCTCCGATCCTTTCCCACCAGCTAGCATTGTTTCCTCCCATGTGGCTTCATTTACATATAGCTGTGAACCCAGGGTCCTTCAGTCCTGTTTCAGGCAGCTGGTGGTTATCCCCAGCCTCAGGGCTGCACTTGGATGCGGCGGAGCTCTGGTGATCCAGCTGGGGTCCCTCCCTCTAGACCTCCATGTAGGATGTCATCATTACTGAGAAACCGGGGTGTAAAAGGATGTTTTAAAAGGATGCTTTAAATCAAGGCATGGCTACCTGATTCCAGTGGCAACCAGCTATTTGTAAGTAGCTCGCCCAGGAGCAAGACCCAGTGATGGCTCCCACAGCTCAGGCTGCCTTGTGCAGTGAAGAGCGGGACGCAGGTAATGCCAGGAGCTGTGTCGGGGTGGCCGGCTCTGAATCGGTGCAACAAACCGAGGCAGCCCTGAAGCGAGCGGAGAGCCCCTGCACGGCGTGCTGGAGGTGGTGGGAGTTGCTCTGGCACTTGGTGCCGCTTTGCCAGCGGGTTTAAGCACGGGGGGCTGATCCTCCCCTCTCCCGTCGCGCAGGTAGTCTTTCTGGAGAAGCGGGTGACGGAGCTGGAGAAGGACACTGCTGCTAATGGCGAGCAGCACAGCCGCCTCAAGCAAGAAAACCTGCAGCTCGTGCACAGGTAAGGGAGCCCAGCTTGTGCCATGGCCAAAAGGCAGCTTAGCATCGCCTGTGGTGCCTTTTTCTTTTCCCCCTCCGCATACAGCAGCACCCTGTGCCTTCCCCGCAGGCCAGCTGTCTGCCTGCACGCAGGCAGGAGCTGCTCGGGAGCTGCCGGAGCGTGTGGGGAAAGGAGGCAGCAGGAGAGGAGGGAGACGGACAGAAAATAGCAGGAAAGCTTCACAGCTCTGCCCTTGACGATCCGATCCCGCCCTGGCAGAGAGCAGCCGCGGTTAAATCCAGCCGGGGTTCAGGCTGCCCCCTCTGCACGAGGGCCGTGCGTGGGATCACGGCATCCTGCACGCGCTTTTTTGGGGTCTCTGGGAAATTCCCAGGAGCGCAGGAAGCGGCTTGCAGCTCAGCCGGGACAAATGGCAGATATCTCCTTTTGCAATGTTCTCCTCGGATGCACGTAACCGTAACAGTGCTTCTTAGATCTTTTTTTTTTCTATCTTTTTTTTTAATGTGCTTCCCCGCCCCACGAGTCCATCCTGAAAGGTCTTTGTGGAGCTCTGGAGCTCCAGGGGTTGGCTCAGAGGACCGCAGGGGCGTCATGCTTCTTGGAAAGCTTCCCATTCAGGGAGGATGTATACTTCATACTCACTCTGTATGGACTCTTTCTGGCCCTTATTTCACCCGTTAGGTCTGGGTGGAAGGTACAGCACGGTCCCTACTACCCATCTCTACCCTCCCCACAGCCAGCCTTGATCCTGTTCCTTTCGGATCCTGGCTGGGGTGTAGCCCTTTGGATTCCATTTGATGTAATTGCTGTCTTTACTAATCCGGCAGGCTTCTCTCTTCCAGCAGCTTATTTATCCTTGGCAGATAAACCAGCAGGAGTTTATCTATAGGGCTGTAAGACTGTTAAGTAACAATCGTGTCAGGGAACCGAGCGATTCAAACAAAGGTTTCTCTAAGCCCTGATAAACTTCGCAGCAAGGGAAATGTTTTCACTTTAGCGGCTTGGCCCAGAAGTGTCAGTCGGCTTTTAATCAAGTAAAGCCCCAAGTGTACTCGTTGCTGGTTGAAGAATAGGTTCTTCTGGCAAAAGCCTTCCCCACCTGCCTATGCAAAGCGATTGCATAAACTCCAGCACGCCAGCCTCCTAGCCAACCTCAGCTCTCGGGCCACTGCTGGGGTCGGGTGATTTACTGCAGCGCGGGAGCGTGGGCCACCTCTGCCTGCTTCGGAGGGCAGGTGGGCCTGCTGGCAAAGATCCCTGTCCTGTCCGAGCAAACGCGGCCGCTGCCTGCGCTGTCACAGTCTCTGGACCGCGTGGAAGTTGCCGTTACGCTGACACGCAGAGAGGGTTGACCTGCAGATCCCGTGTTTTTTTGCTGGGGACATGAGAGAGTGAAAAGGAGGAGGATTGGGGCTGTCGTCTTCCTTTCTCTAGGCAACGAGACTACTTCAGGGCAGAGCAAAGGAGCCCAAAATGCTAGAAACAGCTGAAGGAGGATTTCTCTGCCATGGCCACTACAGGCGAAACCACAACCCTGGGATTTACGGTTGGATTCGATGATCTTAAAGGTCTTTTCCAACCTAAATGAGTCTATGATTCTATGAGATTCCGATTAAGTAGCTTGTTCTGGGTGATGCTGTGACTGTGACCCACAGGCTGTGGGTTATAAAATGATTACTGCGCTTTCACCCTCGCCTCACCCCCTTGTTGGCCTCCCCCTTAAAAAGGGTTTTGATGCAGCCTGGAGACTTAAAAAAACTAGACAGAGCCAATACCAGCATGTACCACCTGGCTTGTTTTATTTGACTGTCATGTTGGTCAGCAGTAGCGTCCTGGGGGGTTTCATGGACCGGGTTGCTTTCCCACCGCATCTGCTGGGACAAAGTGAAGCCCTCATATACACTTGCTGCTTGAGATGGCGATAGGTGGGCTTCCCTGGAAGCTTGCTCTATTTTACGGTCTGCTTCTCCCAGCTCTCCTGTGCGGTGGGAGAAAGGCTGGGAAGAGAGTCTGATCCTTCCCTTGGGATGGCAGCATGGCGGGGGTGAGCCATCAGGAATGGTTAATCCTCTCTCTCTCCTCTCTGCAGAGCAAATGCTCTCGAGGAACAGCTGAAGGAGCAGGAGCTGAGAGCTGACCAAACACTCCTGGAGGAGATCAAGAAGCAGAGGGAGCTGCTGAGCAAAATGGAGAGGGAGAAGAGCATTGAGATTGAGAACCTGCAGGCCAGGTGGGGCTGGGGCAGGGCTGGGTGGTGGCAGGTCTCCTGGACCCGCATGTACGTGCTGGAATACGTGTACGGGCTGCCGCTTTGCAACTGCAGCCTTTGGGGAGACAAAGCACGGTAGACAGTGAGTTAACTTGGTTAAAGGTGTAACTAAAGTCATTATAAACCCTGAGTTTTGGCTACTTCTCCTACCTTCATTCCAAAATCAAGCCTCTCCGTGAGCCTAGTCTCAGACTCTTTATTTGAATTTCCCTGATGCAGTTTAAATTTAGCTCACATCCTCTATCCGTGCGCCTGCCCCACCGTGTGTGAATGAAGAGGTGGTTTGTTAGTGCTTGTTCCCGTGAATAGACCCATGGAAGTACGTTTGATGCTGTCTTCCGCCTTCATGGAAACAGGCAAATACCTGGGAAGGAAGAGTTGTCCAAGAGGCAGTGTCCCGGACAGGGTGCTTCCTGCTGCCTGTTGGCTTCCAAAAGGGAAAAATGGTGGGGAGAGGTTTCACTTATTTGACAGGGTTTTTGCTGCTTTCCCAGAGTGTGTTTTGCTATTGTTCAACCCTTGCAGTAAATGAAAGATGAAGGCAGTGGGGTTTTTTACTGGGCTTGTAGTAGGATAGTTACCATGACAAACGGATGTTACTTTACCTGGCGAATGCAAAGCTGAAGCCCTCTCTGAACCCCTGCTCTGACTCTGCCCAGGCGATGTGTCTGCTTTTTGGTGCCTAGTGCTGAGCCTTGCCCATGGACTGATGAAGCCCTTGGCCTAAAGAATAGCGTTGACCTGATTGAGAAGGGCATGGCACTGGACAGCGGACTTGCCAGAAGTCGTGTGGATCCCCGCTTTTTCCCCTGGGAGTAGAAATAGTGGAAGTCTCAGGGTTTGCTTTGAAAAGATAAATCCCTGCTGGCTTGCCTTCAGCAGGTCCTGGTTTAATATTCCTAGTGATGTTTCAAGCAAGTCTCCTACACTTGGGACGCTTGGGTGAGTTTCTTAAACATCTCTTTACTGTTGCAGGCTGCAGCAACTGGATGATGAGAACAGCGAGCTGAGATCCTGTGTCCCTTGTTTAAAAGCTAACATTGAAAGACTAGAGGAGGTGAGGACCGTGCGTGCTTGGGGTCCCCAAGCCGGAGCTGTGTTTCTGGGTTCCCGCCTGCTGCCTCGCATGGCCGGAGCTGAAATTCTCATTTACGGGAAGGGCCTACGTGAGATCCATGTAACATAACGAGCAAATCAGCTGCTTCTGCCTTCCAGTCCCTGCAGACCTCACCTCGGACCAGAGCTGTCCCATACCACTTATCCGTGCAGGTTCCCAGTGTTTGGCTTGGAAGCTGGGATTAACAAACCCCTAATAAATCTCTCTGTGACAGCGCAGCCTGCGTGAAGCCACAGCGTGCAGTGGTGGCAGCCCTGTCCTGGCTGGTTAGGAGGGGACTCGTGCCCTCTTGTGGAAGCTTGTCCCCATCCCTGCGGCTGCAGCCCGCAGCGGGACAGTCCACTGGAAGGGAGGAAGAGGAGCAGGCATGCTTCATCTCCGTGTCCTGCCCGGGCAGATTCGCCCTCACTGGGATTTGCGAGTTGAGTCTTCAAAGCACCGTGTTATCTCCCAGATCCTCTCCCCTCTCGCTCCGCTCAGGATTCAAGGCCGTGCAGGTGCTGACAGGGCTGGGGTGGGAGGCTTGCCGAGGCGACGCAGTCTCCGTGGGATGGAAAAGATCCTCATTTTTGGAGAGAATGTGGGTTACAGGTGTAACATCTGGTACAAAGGCTGCGTTTTGTTTCTGTTCAAGCTTGTGGCAGATGTAAGATTAAAATTTAAGTGAAATCAAACCTCTCTGCCCCGCTGAAGGCCCTCAAGCATTTCATCCACTCACAGTCTTTGAGCCTGCGGGAGAGCGCTGCAGCTCCATTTCTACCTGACCCAGCCAGGGTGAAGCGGTCTCTGTCTGCCAAGACCTTGTAAGCACAGTGCATGGAAGCTGGGGGTAGGAAAACCACTGTCGGTCTGAGGATGAATTTCCTGCCTAGGTGTGTTTCAGCCACCCGAAGTTGGTTTTGATCCTTAATCTCTCTGCAGAGTGGTGCTGCTTTTCTCCAGTTAATGGGATTAACGAGGAGTGAGAGGTGCAATTGCTGCCCCTCCGTGCCGAGGAGAGGAGTCCTGCTGATGAACTGCTGTCTTGTCCAGTGTCTGAAATCAGGATTTTGTTGTCAGCGTTGCGTTTCCCACTGGTGTGGTGCTTTTGGTCCTCTGCTCCATGGACCAGGACACCACTCACAGTGGAGCTGGAGCTCCCCCTCAGAGCTGCTCCTCACCTCTTCGTGGCATGGGCCATCCAGCACCAGCGTTGGCTGGGGTCTCGTGGCATTTTTGGCTTTCTGAAAGCCAAAACCTTCCTCGTGGGAAGAGCCAGGCTGGAAGCTGTGAGCCTGGGGAGGGGGTGAATTGGTCATAGGCAGAAGGGTGCTGCCGTACAGGGAAGTGTCCTGCGCAGGGCTGTTGTCATCACCAAGTGACAAGCTTTACCGGCCATCTCAAACGTTCAGCCAAGGCTTTGAGTATAAGAAGGGGACAGAGTGGGAGAGCTGGGCTGTATGTTTCACATCCTGGCTTGAATTGGTCATATTCCTTCTTGGATCAGTCAGTTAAATTCTTTCGTATCTGAAACCAAGAATGAGCATCTCTAGAGTGGCTTAAGATCTTGGATTCATGGCTTTTCTGAAATTCAGACCTAAGGAGCCTTATGATTTAATGTCTCTTCTTGGCCTGTAGCCCCTGTGCTGGCCCCAGTCCCACCCAAGCCGTATCGCACGCCAGCATCGCGCTGCCCAGAAAGCCACACAAGTGCAGATATTTGCCTGCGTGCGCTTATTCTTGAGTCATCTCTTATTACCTCGCTCTCTTAGCAGTGCTATTTTGGTGCGTGGCTCTTCTTGGTGCTGCCAAAGCACTCGAGCTCTGAAGCGCTCAGACAGCAAATGAAATCCCAGCAGGCAGAGCATCCAAATGCGTCAGCGAGAAGAGCCTTCCCCGCGGTGCTCAGCGTGTGCCGTGTCCTTGAGCGAGTGGGAAGAGCCCTGGCAGCGCCGGAGGAAGACACGCCTTGTGACTATTGCCTTTCGTGTCGTTACAGGAGAAGCAGAAGCTGCTGGATGAGATCGAAGACCTCACTGTGCAGCTCACAGAGGAGCAGGAGAAAAAGAGGAAGATGGGGGACAAGCTGAGTCAGGAGAGGCACCAGTTTCAGAAGGAGAAGGAGTCGACGCAGGAGGTAAGTAGAGTTGGGGCTGCCTGCCACAGCCCTGTCCTGCTAGTCCCCCACATTAGGGCTATGTGGGGAAGCTGGCCTTGGCAGCCTCTCCAAAAATAGTTATACCTGGAGCATTTGGTCCTGCCTGGGCAGAGAAAGGTAGTACAGCAGCTTAGCTATATAACATATGTTGCTTTTGCCTGCGTTAAAATTCAGCCGAGCGTGTCTGCATCTGCAAACCCAGTGGGGCTGTGCCACCCTGGCCCCTTCCCGCGAGGGCCCGTTTCTCTTCTGCGTTTCCAGGTGTCTGTGTGGATGGTAATTCCAGCTGGAGGCTCAAACAGGGCTTGCTGTTGCGATAGAAAAGGAGCTTTGGGCCTCCAAGTGGAAATTATTGTCAATTTGGCGATGCTAAGAGCACTCGGGTGAGATGGGGATTCACGGTGCTGTGGCAGGAGGGAGCTGCCCAAGCAGGTGCCCACGTTGCTGGAGGGGGGTCAGTCTGTCTGTCTGCTGCTGCAGACCTGGAGCCAGTGTCTTTGGTGCTCCAACAAAGTCCTCCCAGGGCTGCTCTCATGTATTTAAGTAGCTTCCCCTCTCCTGTTCGTTAGAGGCGTGGGGGAGGAAGGGGAAGCCATCTGCATCCCCAGAAAGGGTCTGTTCAGTGACGGGGTTGCTCCCAGCTGGGGGACAGCCCATCTGTCACACCAGCCATGACCAGGACACGCAGGAGATGCGGCACTCGGTTGTCCCCTTCCCTTGTCCTGCAGCTCATTGAGGACCTCAGGAAGCAGCTCGAGCACTTGCAGCTCTTCAAACTGGAAGCTGAGCAGCGAAGAGGCAGGAGCAGCAGCATGGGGCTCCAGGAATACAACAGCAGGACGCGGGAGACGGAGCTGGAGCAAGAGATCAAGCAGCTCAAGCAGGTAGGCAGGGCTGGGCAGGGAGGGAAGCGTCTTGGCTGCTCGGTCTGCAAAAGGGGATGCCGATTCCCTGACACCGAGGAGTGGTCGGGGGGGCCCGGGGGCTCCCTCCCGAGGAGCTGACTGTGGATCTGGCTGCCCACTGCTTTCTTGCTTTCCTGTCCTGGGACAGGAGAGGTTGGCTCCTTCCTCTGAAGGACGGCACGTACACTCAAAAGCCCCTCTCTCTGCTGTGTCCCCTGGATCTCCCCAGCACGTTGTGTGTTTCCAGAGGTTCTCCAGGCTCTGTGAAATCGGAGGCAGGAGACAGAGTGCTGTTCCCAGCGCTGCGTGAGCTGCTGGTTAGGACGAAAGCCCCTGCCTTCCCTGGCCGGTTCTGCTCTGGGGGCACCATGTGCTTCAGCACCATCTGATGTTTGTCTGTTGTGAACAGGATAACAGGAGCCTGAAGGAGCAGAACGATGAACTGAACGGGCAGATCATTAACTTGAGCATCCAGGGAGCCAAGAACCTCTTCTCAGCCTCCTTCTCTGAATCCCTGGCAGCAGAGATCAGCTCAGTCTCCAGAGACGAGGTACGTGCAACGGGGTACTGCTTACCTCAAACCACATCTTCCCGGTGTGGCTGGTGTTGCTCCTCCTCTCTCAGCCAACCGAGGGCCTGGGAGGAGCTGATGTGGCCCTGTCTGTGGTACGGCTCGCTCCCAAAATGCACTTGAAAGCTGTCGTGAGCAAAGAAATACCCACGCAACTATTTGAAGAGCTTGCAGGACTTACCCTGCCTGCCAGCCCTCCTTCATGGGACTAGGGGAAGCTGCTCCCTTCTAATTTGCTGATACTGGCAGCTCCGCTTTGCCTGCCCTGTGACTGCCTTCCTCTTCCTGGGACAGACCAGTGAGCACGGAGTGTGCGTGTCTGTCTTTAGCTGTCTTAAAACAGATCTTAAAGATCTTGGCTTCTCTGGCACGTGCTCTCCCTGCTCCGTGGCTGTACCCTGGATACTGGTGTGCGAGCCCGTGTAAGTGTCAGAATTATATCTTTCAGACCCTGAGAAGTGTAATGGGAAAGCACACATGTTTTGGGGGCCAAAGGGAGATGCGATGCTCCCTGCTTTCTCCACGGTCCCATCTGGCTGAGAAATTGAGGATGGACAGGAGTGAGCAGGGCCAGTAGCTGAGGACATCTCCTCATCTTGGGGGGATGGGAGGATGGGAGGCTGGGGGGAGCCCCAGAGATACCAGTACATATTCCCCTAGCAGTTGGGCATCTGGGTGCCAGGCTCAGCCTGCCGTGCCTACGCTCCCCACGTGGGGCTCTGGTTTCTGTGGTTGAGCACCCACTTGCACGGTTTGAAGATCTGGGGATGCAGGAGCATCCGTCAGGGGAGACCCGCCGGGGGTAAGGGCATCCCACAGGCCAGGAGCAGGGAGTTCAGCTGGGTGTTACGGAGCCTGCGGGAGTCGTTGGCAAACCGCCTGGTCCCTGGCAGTCACGCCGTGAAACACTCGTACGTGGCCAGGAACAGCCCAAGCCAGAACGAGGAAGGGGGGGAAACCTCCGTGGGTCCACAGAGCCGCGAGAAGCCCCGCGTACACTCAAGAGCCCCTCTCTCTGCTGTGTCCCCTGGATCTCCCCAGCACGTTGTGTGTTTCCAGAGGTTCTCCAGGCTCTGTCGAATCGGAGGCAGGAGACAGAGCGCTGTTCCCAGCGCTGCGTGAGCTGCTGGTTAGGACGAAAGTCTGTCCCTGGGCAGCGGCAGGCTGTGACCGCTCACTCCCTTTCTCCCTCCCTTGCAGCTCATGGAAGCAATCCAGAAGCAAGAGGAGATCAACTTCCGCCTGCAGGATTACATCGACAGGATCATCGTGGCCATCATGGAGACGAATCCCTCCATCCTGGAAGTGAAGTAAGGGCGGCCAAGAGCCGCCGGCTGTGCGCTCGTCGATGGGTGTGGATCTGGTGCTCTGAGAGGCTAAAGAGGGACCCGAAACGTCTTTGCTCTTGATGAAGGCACAAGGAAGCATCGCGTCGGATTGGTGGGTGAATTAGCCAGCGGACCAGGGGAAAAAGAAAATCGGCAGCAATGCTTTGTTGTCTGACTCTGTTATTTTGAAACCCTTCTGGTTTTGAGGGGTGAAAGGGAACCTGGAGAAGAAACACAGGCAACGGACAGCCGGAGGAAGGACCCGCATCGGCCCCGCTACCCGTGAAGCTGGGAACTGTCCTGACAGCGGCGTCAGACCCTCTGGCGTGCGGGGTGCGAACAGGAGCTGTAAGGAGAGGATTTCTCTGAACTGCGGGATAACGGGACGGAGGAGGAAGCGACGGAGCTGATGTTTTTTCCCTTGCTGCCCTGTCCCGCCCAAGTATCTGCTTTGCCAAAGTGTCCCTGACACACTCACTCACTGGGGCAGATCTGGGAAAGAGGGAAACGCGTCCCGGACTTGTAAAGGTGGTTTTTTGGTTTTGTTTTTTTTTTTAATTAACTTAATGCAAATGTCCTCATTCAGCTGGCGCAGTTAATCCTTGCCCTGCCGCTTCTGCTCGGGAAGGGGTTGCGTAGAGAGAGCTACCTGGCTCTTCTCTCGCTCGCCGGTGGCAGAAGGAAGCAGGGGAGCAGCCGTTTTCGGGACAGGGCGTAAGCGCGCTTTGTCACCTGCCTCCTTATTTATTTTTGCTGTCCGTGGCTCACTACCGTCGGCACGCCTTGGTGTTCCTGGCTCTGCTGCCCTCCTCCCCCCTCCCGGCTCTTCTGCCAGCCGCTGCGGGGTCTGCGGGCATCTGTTGAGCCGGGCTGGCTCTGGGAGGAGAGGTCCCCTCGGCCCCAGCTGCAGACACACGGGTGCTGTCTGTCCAGCCTGCAGCGACTGGGGGAAAGGCTGTGACTCTTCAACTTGCACTGGAGGCTGTTCCTGGCCCCCTCTCCCTGTCCCGGCTTGGCTCGCCTGGCGCAGCACAGGGGCACGCAGCGGCCGAGGGCGGTCGGGGTCAGGTCTGGACCCACTGTGGGAGCCCCAGCCGGAGAGAGCCGAGCTCTCCACGTTGCCTCCCAAGGTCCCTGGCCTGGGGACAGTGGCCTGTGCCATTCCCACCCGGAGCAGGGCTCTGCTGGTGATAGCTGCAGTCCTGGAGGGAGAGCCCGCTCCGCCTGCCTTTCCCCGCTGTTTCCCTGTGCTGCGGCAGGGGACGGAGCCGCTGCTCTCATTTCTCAGCCCCTGGCATCAGCCTGGGCTGAAATCTCTATGCCGTTGGGGAGAGGAGACCAGAGAATACAACAGCAGCTCCCTGGGAAACAAAAGCCATGTTTACATCAGACAGCTTTTGGCTTGCTGGCACAAGCGGCCGCGGTGTAGCGTGACCCCAGGGAGCAGCCACTTTAACTGACCCGCTCCTCTCCGGCTCCCGGGAGGAGACAGCCGGCAGACTCCCAAGGATCCAGCTTCAATTAGTACATCGGGCCCCAAAAAGCAGTTCTTTTTCTTGCTTGTCAGGTTTTAGAAATGCCAGAGTGGCCTGAAAACAGAAGCCACAGCGATCCCTTGGTCGCCGGTGGGGGGGGGCCTGC